>NW_026734297.1:1237758-1537758 GCF_949786415.1 Peromyscus eremicus
GCATGCATACTAATGGATGTGTGGAAATCAAGTGCTTGTAGTGCAATGTACCATGCTTCAGTTGCAAATATTCAGTCTGTGATAGCATTTTGAAGGTGAAGTATCACCCACAGCCTGAAGTGATTTATATCCCAGCACAGCTTGTCAATATTTTGGGTAGGTGTTGAAGCTTTTGGAATTGGATATTTGATGGGTGTGATATTGGTATGTAGGCAGTTTTGGGGTACACGTACTATTCTGAGTTTTTCAAGAGGCCACTGATTCTGTTTCTGTGGAGATATGAGGAGGAAGGAAGGATTACAAGTTCCTGATACCACAGACAAAGCTATATCCAGCTGCCTATAGGAAGTTATCTTGATGGCTAACCAATGAAGAGAACCCAGCCCCTGGTGGGTGGCACCACAGCCTTGTTTCAGAACATGGCTGTGTAAGACTTTACAGAGATAGCTGCAGAGTAAGCAAACAGGCATCCTGGACTCATTCATTTCTCCCTCTCTTGAGGATAGATGATATGTCAACAGCTTTCTCAAGATCCTGATTCTGTGCTTTGCCCAGTAATACACAGTAACTTGGAAATGTAAGTCAAATAATCCTTTTAGTGCATTATCTATTTTTATAAATATTTTCCATGGCTCCATAAAAGTAAGCTAAATTCTCTAATGTTGATTTCAATAAATTAACATTTACTTCTCCCCCTTTGGAAATAATTTTGAGAGCTATATTCAGTGCAATTTAATCATATTCACCCCTTCCCTTTCACTACTTTCCAAATGCACCCCTCTTCTGTACCCACCCATCTTTCTAACCTTATTGATATAAACCTCCTCTCAAGTCTCTGGGGTCACTGTAGAAGATCAGGTTAAAGCTTGTAAGAGCCAGGTCCACTGGATGACCAAAAGCAAAGAGTGTCTCATGGGCACACCAGCGTAGATGTTCATATGACATCACAGTCACCGTGAAAACATTCAGAAGATGATGGTTGGAAGCTCAAGTGACACAAAATGTCATTATGCAAGCAGGAATTTAGCATGAAGTTCTGCTCTGAGCTGAGAACTTCTTGACAGTTATAGCTGCTAGGACTGGATAGTCATTTTCATTTAAAGGTGTGGCCTGGGTGGACTGAGCATGCTCCAGTGGATCGTCACATACCCAAGAGTATGTGGGCAGCACAAATTGGACTCAATGGGGTAAAAAACAAACTATAACAACATATCAATACTTAGATGGATACCGATCAAGTTATTTCAAAGTGCCAGTCAAGTAATACTTCAACTTCTAAACGTGAAAAAATTGGACCAAGATATGACAACTGTTAAAGCATATAGTTTTCAAATACTTGGGGATTCAATTTAGAAAATTTTTACCTTTGTAGTATCTTCAATGTTTCCCCCAAATTCAAGAAGACTGCTGGCAATATCTGGCCTGTCTACATACACTGCATGGTGGATTGCTGCTTCTCCATTGCAATCTTTAATATTGGGATCTGCTCCATGATCAAGTAGGACAGACACGATCTCTGTCTCCCAGCTTTGTACAGCCTGTGGATATCGTTACCAGGAAAACACTGTCAATTTAAAGAACACACAAGAAACTTCCCCCAGCTTTCACCATGATTTATATTTAAGTGATTTTAATTTTACTTTCATTCTAAACACTTAGATCAACTTAATTACTGAAATTGAAGTCTTTGAAATACCTTCATTAGTGGTGTGGACATTTGATTGTCAAGGGCATTAATCTCACAGTCCTTAAATAACAGTAAACAAACCAGATTGATATGGCCATAGAAGCATGCAAAGTGGAGCGCAGTTCTGTGGGAATGAGAGACATTTTGAAGGAAAACTGTAAGGCACTATTATCAACATACACAATCACTCTGGCATTTATAAATATTATATAGTATTTAAGTCCATAGACCCATAAAAATATTTAACTTTATTCAAAATTTATTTTTATTTGCTCTTATAATTTACTGTATTTAAAAATTTATTGCAACTACCATTTATCGCAGTGTGAATAATACACACAGCTGTTGCAGCCTAGATAAGTGCTCTATTAGTGAACTACGTAGTAAAGAGCAGCCTATTTGAGCAAAAAGAACATGACTATTGGGTGAACTCATTTTCAGTTTGAATCCTACTCTAGACACTACCATCAACCAACTACTTCTCAGCCTTCCTGTGTTGCGAATTCTTGTCCAGAAAATGGGTGTTAAAAGGAATACTTCTATCAAATTTGGATGACTCAATTAGATTCTTTGCAACTATTCAGAAAATATTCTTCAACAACAACTTAACAATCTTTTCGGTATTTAAGTTATGAATGTTAACACTATAATAAACATATTTCAAGTCAATGTTAGTTCCATTATCTCTATTTTGTAAATATATTAAGGAGTATAAATTTTAGAGTCTAAGGATATCTCTTCAAAACTTGAGACAAGTTCTGCAATAAACTTATGCTTCTGCTGCCTCAGCCTGCAAAGAGCTTGGATTGTAGATATGACACACCACTGAGCTTGAGATTTGGTTTTTCACGTATTTTAACTCAGCTAAAATTGAAATGTCATTTACAATTCATAATGTACAACAGTGACTGCCAAAACTTAAAGACAATTCTTAATACATAAGATAGCATGTCATTGTGCCATGCATGGTGTCTCTACTAAGTGAAATGTGATATATAATGTGATATACATATACATACATATATACATATCCATAAATATAAAACATTTCTAGACTTTTACTGGATTTTTTAAAGAAAGCTATGAAATGTACTATTGATAAAAACTGAAAATTATCAACAGCAAAATCTAAATGCACAGCAAACTTGGCTTTGATTTTTAAGGAACTTTAATTCAAAGGAAGTAAGTATGGAACTTCAAGTCAAATACATAAGAATGCCCATTTTTGATAATAGTTAAATTCATAGCATACAGAGAAATTAGATGTATGCTATGTCTAACGTCAGTATCTAATATCAATTTCACGAGGGAGATTTAGGACACTGTGGGCCACTTCGAGTAAACCTAAAATTGGGAAAGCAAGATAGTTTGTTGATTTGTAAATCATGAAATTCACTGCAAGTTCCATTCAACTCTATCAGAAGTAGGTAAAGATGTCAGAAGTAACTTTCAGGGAACTTGGAGCTTGTCAGCACATTGTGTTATTAAAATGGTGGTTGATCAAGGCCGCACTGAATAAACTTTCAGAAACATATGAAGTAATGAGTGAAGGAACTTAAGAGAAATTTACGGAGATGGGAGGGTGATATCCCCAGGAAACTAGTGAGAAACAACAAGAAAATGAAGGAGCAGCAGGAAGAGGAGCACACACCCATCTGTCAAGTTTAGATTATTTCTGTTATTTTCAGTGAGGAATATAAATGTTAGTACACACAGATAAAAGATCCATATTGAATGTTTTTGGGTGATTTTAGGTGGGAGGAAGACATTATGAGGAACACTACTTGATCTCTGTAGTTTCTACAGTTTACACAGCATTGTGTTTATTAGGTACATTGAAATTAATTCCCATTTCTTTATAGCTTGTTAGATTATTCTATTGTGTATTCGATGCTCCATAAGAAAATGCTCCATAGGGGAATTACGGGGTGACAGTAAACCTGCTGGAGCTTTAGTCTTATGGTTCTCCTTCTCCAGAAGAAGATCTGGACACTGGACCTGTGTGATCACGGGTACCAAGGAGACTGTAGTCCAGAAAGCACAGCTGGTCTCTCCTCACCCCTATTGCCCTCAATAGAGCTAGGAAAGGTAGGCTTCTCCCATCACCCGATTTCCTCAAGGCCCCTCATCCTTATCTTCCAAGTGTTCTTACCGTTTCCCTTCATCCTCATCATTCACATGAAATTGGTTCTTCCTGAGGAGTCGCACCACCACTTTGAGCTTTCCCATGCATACTGCCTCATGAAATTGGTTTTCAGGGTCATAAGGCTGGCGGTACCTGTCTTTAGTTCCACAGTGAAAGCAGGACAAGTATCCCTTTGCCCTGCTTGGGCCATCACAAAACCCCAAGGGGGTTTTCGGCTCCTTCTTAAAGCAGAAGAGCTTCCTCAGGGTGGACAGCATAGCTGTGACCACCTTTCTATCAACTCAACACTAAGTAATTTTATGAAATGATGAACTTTTAACCACTGACCGTCTAACAACCAGAGAGCCTAACCCTGCGACTCTCACAAGTGCGAGGCTACGGTTTGACCAGTCAAACCGAAGCATGCAGTTATAGAACAGTCGTTGCTAAGCAACACTGGTAAACAAAAGCATGCTCGTTCTTCCTCAGGCATAACTGACAGTTTATGGAGCAAATGGTGCTCACTGCGCATGTGTAATGTAAATGTGGCGGTCTCCTGCACTCGTATGCACATATCCTCAATCTCTTCCTCAGGTTTGGTGGATCCTTTCCTCCCCACTGTAATCTTGCTTGGTGCTTCTTTTCTTTTGGGACTGCAATTATTCATTATAAAATTTCTTCTTGGGTTTGTGGCTTGTTTTTATTTACATTTTTACTAAGAAGTCATGGATGGATTGCTTTCGTAAGGACATGGAATTTCTTGAAACTTCTCTCTGGTGTTTTTGGTTCTGTGTTTTTGCAATTTTCAGTGAGGTGAAAAGCTGTAAAATAACGATTTTTGTGTGCTTGGGAGTGATGGTACACACCTTTAATCCCAGTCCTTGGCAGGAGACAGAGACAAATGGATTTCTGTGAGTTTGAGGTCAGCCTGGACAAGTGAGCCAGAGCTGCATAGTGAGAACCTCCTCAAAAATGGCAAATTCTTTCTTTCTTTCTTCCTTTCTTTCTTTCTTTCTTTCTTTCTTTCTTTCTTTCTTTCTTTCTTTCTTTCTTTCTTTTATTAAGAGATTTTTCTATTCATTTTACATATCCATATCCACCAGGGATTCCCCTGTCCTCCCTCCTCCCACTCCCCGAGCCTTCCCTCACAACCCCCTCTCCCATTCCCACCTCCTCCAAAGCAAAGTCTCCCCTGGGGAGTCAGTAGAACCTGGTATGTTCAGATGAGGCAGGTCCAAGCTCCTCTTCCCTGCTTAATGTCTTTACAATACAATGTGGAGAAGTTATTATCCAGCCATGGCTGTTGTGGTTCTAAATGTCTTCTGTAGAGCTGGTTCATAAATTTCCTTAGATATGAGGAAATTTCTGCTATTGTTTCACAGAACTTGATTTTTATGCTCTGATTATCTCCACTCTATCTGCAATACCAGATATTTATATTTAGTCTCTGAGGTGTTTTTGAACAAGAATGTCCCCCACAGGTTTAGATAATTGAACACTTGGTCCCAGATGGTGGTACTAATTGGGGGATGTGGAACATCTGGGAGATGGAGCCTTAATAGATGACATCTATCCCTGGAGACAGGCCTTGAATGGTCATAGTCTCTGCCCTTGTGTTTGCTCTCTGCTTCCTGAGTGTGGTTGAGATGGAACCCCTAAGCTTCCTTTTCCTGCCCCCATGTGAGCCATTTGTGCTAAGTCTCCCCACCATGATAGACTCCTATGCCTTTGGATCTGGAAGCCCAAATACACTCTTCATTCTGTAAGATGCTTCTGGTCATGGTGTTTTATCACAGAAACAGAAAATTAACGAGTACAATATCTGAATAGCAGCATCCCAGAGATCTTGAATAATGTGTCAATTACATTTAATTTATTAATGCCTTAATATAATAATATGCCCACCTTTATTCCCAGCCCTGATGTTCTTCTGCTTGATTCTCTCTATTGCTGATGCATTTTAAAGTTTCTATACTTATTGCATAGAGATGTCCATGCAGAGAGTGAAGTCGTTTTCAAATTCTTTTGCCTGAGTTTCACATGCACAATCTGTGTTCTTTTTCTTATATATTCAGCTGTTTATGTTATCGTTGTGTTCTGTAAGCACATCGTCACTACTGTACAATTTTGACATGCTGGTAAAGTTATGTAAAATGCATATCAGAGCATTTAAATTATGTAGCTGGGTGAAAAAGTGGCTAATTCCTCCAATCCACAATGAAAGTTTATATCATCAACATTTCTTCTACAACAAGCAAATTCTATTTTACAAGTTCATATGGCCTCTGACTCAGTATAGGTATGTAAGTGTTATGGACAAGATCTTAGGTTCTCTTCTGTTTTTTATACAGAAGAAAGTAAGGAAGAACTGTACATTCAATTTGAGAAAATTATATTTGAATATTGCTTATCCAGAACAAAGAGATCTTTTTTCAAGCACATACTACCCATACATGATTATCAACCAAATTCCTTTCTGCAAGAAGACTTAGAGTTGATTCCTTAACAGAAGTTGTAAGGATTTGGCATTCTTTAAATACATGAGAGAAAGTCTATAATGAATAATTCAGCAGTATTCCATTTTACAGGTAGTTATTTCTATTGCTCATTATAGTTCTATGTGTATTTTATTAAAAATACTTTAGTTTAGAATTTATAAAATGCAGTTATTATACAGGTGGGTAAGAATGTGCATTTATTAATGCCTTAATATAATAATATGCCCACCTTGATTCCCAGCCCCTTTCCATTAGACAACAATTTGTATTATGCATTACTAACCTAGGAGAAACAGATCCCCCTTATGTGTATACATTCTCTATATCTACTTGTGATGACTTGATTTGGTGGAAAGGAGAATATATTTCTCAAGTGCAATAACAGAGATGAAACAAATTAGAAAACTTTCTATTTTGTGGGAGAAACTTTATGATGAATTTTCACCTAGAGAAAGAAAGGTGTATTTAATGTGTAATAAATAGCTCTTTATAGGTCGGTACACACTGATGTATAAGGAGATGGAGTATTCATAAATTGCAGCCTCATTTACATGTTTACATAACCCCACTTGAAACATCTACAACACAACTCCTACACCTGCATTTCAGTGAACATAGCTAGAAAAGAGGTGGAAAGATAAGGGTTGGAGTATCCAGAAATCTGCTAAAGGATTATGTCTTCCAGCTATGACAGGGAAGCTATGTCCATGAAGTCTCAGCACTATGGCTTCTTAAACAAGACCTGAGCAATGAAAATATCATTGATGTGCTATTTTGGATGAGGAAAATCTCATGCAGAATCATCGCTACATGTTGTTTAAGAAATGTTTCATGACTAATGAGAAAAAATTAGTTTTTCCAGAGATGTGCACCCTGATAGTTTATCCAATACCATGTATTTAGACCTAAAACATATACATATAAGCAATGCATAATGGACACAGCAAGTTGCATCTACATATTTTCTGTATATATGTAAGAATAATTAAATCAAATTTAATAAAAACACTAAAAATATAGTGTAATGAAAAAATATTAAAAGCTGCAAGGGAAAAAACAAGTATCAGATTAAGGAAGACCCATTAGAATATAAACCTGGCTTCTTAATGAAAACTCTTAAGTCAGAAGAACCTGAGCACAGGTGCTACAGAGTATAAGAGACCACAGATGCCAGCCCAGATTACTATATCCAGCAAAATCTTTAGTCATTAGTTTCTGCTCTGAGTTCATGCCCTGATTTCCAAGAAAATGGACTACACTACATAAGATGAAATAAACACTTTGTCCTCTGTGGAATAAAATGCTATACCAACTGGGAAGGCATCTGACATGCTCCTTGGTAGACATAACATGGTGAAGAGAGCCTGAGAAAATAAATAAATCTAAACCACAATAGAACCAGATGTGATTATCAGGAAAGGGAACAGAATATTCAAGAACTGTGGGCAACTGAACAGTGTGCAGTTTTTATGTAATCAGAATATCAGAAGACAAAAAAGAACCCAAAAGAAAGGAAGTATTTAGAGCTGGTTTGCTTCAGACACTGAACCACGGATCCCGGAAGTTGGGAGTGTGGGTGATGATTGGAGACTTAAAAGGAAATCCTGGCTATATAGTAAGAAAAAAAATCATATTCTAGAAATTAAAATATAAAAGAGGAAACATCCAGCAATAACCCCGAGGAAACAAGAATGCCTCACATATGAAAGAACAAGGAAAAGAATTTTCTCCAAGATCTCCTTACAAACACAGGAGAAAGACAGGAAGGAGGATACACAACGTGAGTGAATTCGCCAGCCAGACTGTCCCTCCTAATGAAAAAAGTAGGGCTTTCTCAGACCCCAAACAAGCAAATGAAAACAACAACAACAACAAAAACAAACCCTGAAAGTTTGTTCCCAGTAGCCTGCCATGTAAGAAGTGTCCATTGAATTGTTTAGAGAGCCATCCTTAGTTGTGGAGTTCTCAGCAGGTGATGGCTGCCCAGGGAGGGAGGGTCATTTCTTCACTAGTTCTCCTGCCCAGTGGACAGCCCGACGACCATGCCCATATGTCAGCACTGAGTGGTCCTGGCAGGCTGTCTTAGTTAGGGTTTCTGTTGCCATGGAGAGACACCGTGACCACAGAAGGCAACTCTTTAATTGAGGCTGGCTTACAGTTCAGAGGTTCAGTCCATTGCCATCATGGCTGGAAGCATGGTGGTGTGCAGGCAGACATGGTGCTGGAGAAGGAGCCAAGAGTTTGGAGAAGGAGCCAATCCAGCTCTATATCTGGATTGGCAGGCAGCAGGAAGAGAGAGTGAGCCACTAGACCTGGCTTGAGCTTCTGAAACCTCAAAGCCCATCCCCAGTGACACACTTCCTCCAACAAGGCCACATCTACTCTAACAAGATCATACCTCCTAATAGTGCTACTCACTATGGACCTATGCGGGTCATTTTATGCAAGCCACCACAGAGGCTATTACTATATTAAACATAAAAAGTAGACAGGCAGTTTAGAAGGAGACAGGTTGGTGGGTCCAAGAGAGGGCAGGAATTGAAGGGAAGAAATGAAGGGAGTAACATTAAGATATATTATGTATGTGTATGAAGTGTTCCAAGAATAAATTGAAAACTTTATTTAAAAATTTGTTAGGAAAAAACAAAAAGGATGTAGGTCAGAAATGCAGATTGTCATGCTGCAAAGATGGCTTCATGGTTAGGGGCACCAGCTGTCCTTGGTGAGGACTAGAGTTTAAATCCAAACACCCACATGGTGGCTCACAACCACTGTGACCCCAGCTCCAGTGGATCTGATGTTCTCTTCTGGCCTCCTCAACGCTGTACACATGTGAACCTACACAGGACAGAAATGTAGAGTGCATGAAGGTAAAATAAGTACTTGTTTTTATTCTTAGCTATGATACATGTTTATGCACAATAATAAAAGGAATGTAAGTATGCATGCACATATGCTTAGGTCTGTACTTAAAATTGAAAAAGGAAATGGCTGCATCACAAAACAAAAGGACTAGGAAGATTTTTATGTGAAAAAATTATGCTCTCAAGAAAATATCCTGGTGCTATTTGAAAGTGGATTTGTATTATCTATAGTGAAAACTGTAAACTCTAGAGTAAAACATGGAACACATGCAAGGAGAGAAAATGGAAGCACGTACGTGCTCAGTTGAAATGCTAAGAGACACAGAAGATTTAAGATTAATTAGGAACAGCAAATGGGGACAGCCGGACAACAGCACAAAAGCACAGCGGGTTTTGTTTGTCAAACTTTGTTACCATTGTTATTGTTTGGTCTCTTTTCTTGATGTGTTAAAGGTTCATTTTTCTTGTATGTGTTTGTGCGTTTGCCTGCATGTCTGTATGTGCACCATGTGCATGCCCAGTGCCCAAAGAAGCCAGGAGTGGGCATTGATTCTCATGGAACTAGAGTTAGAGAAGGTTATAAGTCTCCATGTGGCTACTGGGAACTGAAGCCTGGTCCCCTGAAAGAGCAACAGGTGCTCTTAACCATGGAGCCATGTCTCCAACCCTCTTGGTTTTGGTTTTTCTTTCTTTGTTGTTGTTTTGTTTTGTAGACAGGCTTTCGCTAGGTAGCCCTGGCTGGCCTGGAACTCTCCTTGTACACCAGGCTGGCTTTGAATTCCGAGAGCTCTGCCTGTCTCTGCCTCCTGAGTGCTGGGGTTAAAGGTGTAGCCACCAGGCTTGCTGTTTGCTGCTCTTTCACTGAGAACATTTGCATCTGAGTCCATCAGGGACATGGTCCTGTAGTTTTCAGACTTTGTGTCCTTGTCTGGACTTGGCCAGGGTAATATGGGCATCACAGAACGTTTTTGATAAATTTTCTTTACTCTTAGCTCTGTGGTGCAGCCTTAAAGCCTTAAATGTCATTAGCTCTTTAAGAGTTTGATATCAATCACCTGTGAAGTCGTCTGGACCGCAGCTTTTCTAGGGAGACTTTCCACTATTTGTTCAATCTGTTTATCCATTACTGATCTATTTATGTCCTGATGATTCAATTTTGGTAGGCCATACACATTCTAAAGTTCTTTCTTTTTTCTGACTTTCTAATTTGTGTGTGTGTGCACATATGCAGATATGTGTGGATGAACATTTGCGGTGTTCACGTGTGCTGTGTATGTGCATAGGAAGTCAGAGACCAGGCTGGGTGTCATTCCTTAGGTAATATCCACCTTTGAAATAATTAGTTTTGAACACAGTGTTCACTGGCCTGGGCCTCACCAAGGGGCTGGGCTGTACGGTCAGTGAGCCCCAGGAATCTGTTTGATTCCACATCCCCACAGCTGGATTGTGAATGAACACCACTATGACTTGTCTAAGGACTGAACTCAGATCAATGCGGCAAGTACTTCACACATGGATCCATCTTCCTAAGCCGGTTCTCCTCATTTGTTATCATATAAATGCTGTAACGACAACCATAGCATTTGTGGTTCTGTGACAGGGTCTCCATTCCCGTCTTTAGTTTTATTGGTTTGCATTTTTCCTTTCAGTCTTTATTGGTCTACTAAAAGTGTGTCTCTTTTCTTTATCTTTTTGAAAAGCTGACTTTATTTCCTTGTTCTTTTCACACACAGCGAAGGCTCTTCTCACTCTGTCCCCTGTTTGATCTGTCCTACCTCTTCCCGCCTGCTGATTTTGGATTCGGTTCTTGCTTTTTCTAATTCCTTGAAATGCGTCAGCAAGCCGCTCACCGGGTCCATTTCTACTTCTTCACTGTAGACACAGGCACTGGTCCCTCACAGGGCATTGCTGCTTCTGCACCCACAGCTCCGGTATGCTTTGCTTCCCTTTTCCTCTTGGTGTTCTGAGAACATTGAAATCTCCTCTGACTTCACAGTGTGTAGTCTCGGTCCCGACATCATGTGATTCATAAAATACCTTTCGTTGTTGACTTCTCATTCTATTTTATTACGGTCAGAAAAGATACAGGACGTGATTTCAAGTTTCAAAGTTTATTAAGATTTGTGGGCTAACATATGACTCTCTCTAGAGATGTCTCTCAGCTGGTACACAGATTGTCCTGTAGACGTCTGACGAGCCTGTGGTAGTTTGAGGTTGATATTTCCTTATTACTCTTCACTTGGATGACCTGTCTATTGGTAAAAATGGGTAATGAACAGCACATCATGATGATGTCCGAGTCCACTCCTCCCTTTAGCCTAATGGTGTTGGTCCTGTAAAACTCCTATAGCAATGTGAGACACAGATACTCTCATTCATATCTTCATGGTTAACTAATGCCTTGGCCTCTAGAGGAAAGCTCTCTTTTTCTTGCAGTTTTTGTCTTCCATTTGTCCTTGTGACCATAGCAGTTCCTGGTTACCTTGGGGTTCCTGTCAATCAGAACCTGATATCCACTCTTTATTTCCAGCCTGTGTGCATTTTTATTGGTGAGGTAGGCCATGCTTAGTAACTCATCAACATAATCTGTATTGTTTAATTTGAGAATTTATTCCATTTATTGCTGTGGGAGAGACTCTAGGCCTATAGGCTGAAAATGTATGCCCCAACGTTGCAGAGAAACTTTGGGTGACTGTCCAGGCAACCAGACATCTCTTGTTATTTCCAGAATTTTGGAAGTTGCTTATAATGTACTTCCTGTTTATTCAGGTAATATTATATCCTTCTGGGGTCTCGGATGGAGCTGAAGACTAGATAGTTATAATTATACTTTTTCTTGGTTATGATAAGAGGTAAATTAGCTATGAAATTTCAGACTCACAAATACAGAATAGATGATAAAATATTTTCTTTAATTTTGCCAAATACAAATAGACTAGATATTGTAACTGTAATTCTTGCTTGATAACTATTTTGTTACATATTAGTTTACTGTATTAAAATGAAAACCTTCCTTTTTGATTAGACAGAAAAGGTGGAGCACTGTGGGATGTCTTTCTGTGTACTGTGAATATGTGTTGCTCCCACTGGCTAATAAATAAAGCTACATTGGCCTTTGCCATCTTTTGTATTCCTTTACATTTAATGGCTTACTGTATGTTTAGTTACTGTTGTATTGATGTGAAAAGACACCACTACCAAGGCAACTCTTATAAAAGAAAGTAATTAAGTGGGGGCTTTCTTACAGTTTTAGAGGGTTAGTCCATTATCATCATGGCAGGAAGTAGACAGGCATGGTGCTAAATCAGTAGCTGAGAGCTTTACCATCCTGATCCACAGGCAGCAGGCAGAGGATGGGCAGAGGCAGAGAGAGATAAAGAGAGGCAGAGAGAGACAGGGAGAGATAAGAGACAGAGACATTGGACCTAGTATGGGTTTTTGAAACCTCAAAGCCCACCTCTAGTGACATAGTTCCTCCAATAAAGCCACACCTCTTTATCCTTCCCAAACAAATTTCCTCTCTGATGGCTAAGCATTCAAATCTACAAGTCTACGGGGTCCATTCTCATTCAAGCCTCAACACTCTACTATCTTAATTTTCACAGTGTCTTCTCTGTGTAGCTGCCTTCATCGTAGAATCCATGCTTTCATGACACTGGTTCCCTGTTTCTCACTTCTGGACACAGACTCCCACAAGTGTTAATTTTCAAGCTTGTTTGGTGGCCTATATTTCCTTCTGTTCTTGTTTCTCTTGAGAAGTTCCATTTGGTTTTGTTTTAATGGAGCTTAGTAATTCACAAAGCTCTGAAGATTCATTCTTTTTTGCATATTCATGGTTTGACTGCAACATCTTTTCCTGGCTTAGAAGAAACCTTGCTATTATGACATCCAACGGATTACCTGGCCTTTCCTTCCAACATTTGCCCCTTCTCCTTTGGGCATTCCATGACTTTGTATGATTGTTGTTGACTGTATTCTTAAGCCCTTAGATGCTCTCTTTCTCTCTCTCTCTCTCTCTCTCTCTCTCTCTCTCTCTCTCTCTCTCTCTCTCTTTTAAAAATATATTTATTTATTATTTATACAGTGTTCTGCCTGCATGTATGTCTGCAGGCTAGAAGAGGGCACCTGATCTCTTTATAGATGGTTGGGAGTCACCATGTGGGTTCTGGGAATCAATCTCAGCATCTTTGGAAGAGCAGCCAGTGCTCTTAACCCCTGAGCCATCTTTCCAGCCCCCCTCCCCACATTATCTTGAAGGTCAGTTTTCTTTTTTTATTATACTTCTTTTCTCTTTTCTTTTTCTTTCTTTCTTTTCTTTTTTTATTTAAAAAAAGGCTGAAGCCAATCGCCAAACAGTTTTTGTTTTAGTTTGATTTGTTGAAATCTTTATTTCCGGGATTTCTACTTGATTCATTTTCAAAATCTCCACCCCTCTGTCTCTCTCTGTCTCTTTGTCTCTTTCTCTCTCCCTGGTGCAATGAGAATGAAGGGCAATGCTCTTGGGTCCCTATAGTGTAATTTCTTTAATATTTTGTTTTATATCTTGGGATATTTATGCTTTGGTTTTTGGTTTTCTTCATTTTCATTTAAGGTTTTGTTAACTTTTATTATTACTTTTATTCTTGTCATTGTTTTAATAGTTTGCTAAGGCTATACACTGTATATAATGATGCTGTTTTAAAGGCCCCATTGAGTAAAATGAATGTATTTTATGAATAAAATACAATTTCAAACTTTTCACTCTGAGAAACATGCTGTTTTTTCTAATCCAGCACAGTGTGTATTTTCCAGATCAACTTCTATCAGTTTTTAAAAGTTGAGAAAAAATCCTGCCCAGTAGCTCTCTGACACTTTTCCCTCTTCTTTAGTCAGGTGAGGTTTCACACTCCTGTAAACCCAGAACTCACAGGCTTGGATGTATCTCAGTAAGTTCTAGGAAGCTCGGGCTGCACAAGGATTTCCCAGTTATGAGTCTCAGGACTACACAGGGGGATGGCACCTTGGATGTGGATGGCATAGCCTACTCCATGGATAACAACTACATAAGAGAAAAACTAGACATATTGTATCTTTGAGGTCATATATTTAGCTACCAGTTAAGTGTGGTACACTGTATACACATGTTAACAAAATCATCATGTAGACCAAATTAAGGGAAACAAAAATATATTGCTCCAGGCCTCTCAGGAAATAAGAATGTTCATTAAAATTGTATAAAAGAAATCAGGAAATGAAAAGCAATATGCCTCTAGTTTTCTTGAAATATATCATGAGTGATAACAGATCAGTAGAGATAATTTCTTGTAAGACATGCTGGGATATTTTGTGGTGTTTTCTTTATACTTAGGGGTGTTTTACCACCACATACATGCAATTCCTACAGAGGCCAGGTGAGGACAGAGTCCACCTGGAATTTAAGTTAAAGAGGTTTGTTAGCTGTCCTGTGGGTTCTCTGAGACAGCAATAAATGCTCTTAATGGATGAGACATCTCCCCAGTCCCTGCAATTGACCTTTATCCTCCCAGCCACGTGTGCTGTATTAGGTGGATTGAATCACTCCCAAACAAAGACTGAAGTTTATTGAAAACTGTAGGGAGAGGCATGCTAATTGTCTTAGGCTGCTACACATCCATTCAGGGCTCTCATAGGTTCAGGATCCTGCCCCAGTCTCACTGACTGTCAGAATGGAACAGATTTGTTAGATCTCTTCTAGGTTGACAACACCTATTAAGCCTGTCTGATGAAATGCAGAATTGAGAAGACCCTGCTGGGGGTGGAGGTAGGATGAGGAATCCCTCTTGATGGTCCAGATAAGCAATGTTGGGAGGAACCTCATGACTAGAGGGAGTGGATGGAGCCTGCATCAGAGCCACAATGTCTCTGGTGTAGAGTGATTCTGGGCAAAACTATAAAAGGAGAGAAGTGGTTGAAGGTGCTCTGCTACCACAGCAGATCTCGATTATATCGAGAAAGTTCTTCAAGATGACTGATTTACTCTGGTGAAGCTCCTCTGGGATAGATCTGAGTTCTGAGACTGAGAGTGAGGCAGAGATTTAATGTGTAAAGGAAGTAATTCCGTGTGCCTCCAGGCTAGAACTATCACTATCAAGAGCAAAAGGTACCTACTGTCTCCTGATCTTAGTGTGCATGCGTGTGTGTGTGTGTGTGTGTGTGTGTGTGTGTGTGTGTGTGTGTGTGTGTGTTGTCAGTTCTTGTCCCACAATAGCTAAGACATCTGGTTTTTCATTCCTCACTTAAGCTAGATTCTTTCCATCTCATAAAATTACTCATTTAATTTGATTACTGTGTGTTCTATTTGAGAAATTTCAGACCTGTGTTATTTTATTTTCTTGCCCAGTGATTCTGTGCAATTCATAACTGAGATAATGTTCTTGTGAGGACCAAACTACTCTAAAAGTTCTATCCCTGTCTGGTGTATTGGTCAGGGTTCTATGGGGTAACAACTTCTAGAATGCATTTCTATACATACAAAAGCCCACTTTTTAGAATGACTTAGAGGCTGTGGTCCAGGTAATTGAACATTGGCTGGCTATAATGGCAAAGTCCAAGAATCCAGTAGTTGCTCAGTCCACAATGCTTCATGTCTCAGCCCATCAGTAGTATAGTCTGGAATCTCAAAAAGATGGCTCCAATGCCAGTGAAGGAATGGACTTGCTAGCAAGGTGAGAGCAAGCAGTTAAAGAGCAAAAGCTCCCTTCTTCCATTTCTGTATATGGGCTTCCAGCACAAGGCCTGGCTCAGATTACAGGTGAGGTTTTGGGGCTCAAAACGTCTGAGTTAAAGGTGTTTCTTTCCTCATTAACATCCAGATAATGTCTTCCAACTACAAAGAGCTGGATTCTATGTGGATCTTCTCTCTTCAAATTAAGCAAAAATACCTCACAGGTGTGCCCCTCCATTTTTGGGTCTTAGTTAATTCCAGATGTAATAAAATTGATAACTAAAAATATCTATCACAACTTCACCCCATGTCAACTTGACACACAATTATATCTTTTTATATCATGATTAATTTCTAAATGTAAAACAATAACCAGGTCATAATAATGCCTAAACATGATATAATTATTCCAAGTACAAAGCAAACACATTATGTATTAGACCAGCTCAAAAATATGCCTAGCATGATTTAACTATCCCTGTACAACTATAAACACAATAAAAAGTTAGAATAAGTGGCAATGTCCCTTGAGGGACATTTTTTAGTATCTCATATTTAAATATGATAAACATCAATATTCTCCCTTCTTTTAGAATGAATGTTTTTATTTATTTGTTTACTTTTGTTTTTACATCTTAACCAAAATTTCACCTCCATCCTCTCCTCTCAACCCTCTGCCCACCTCCACTCTTCCTGATCCACATCCATTCCTCTTTCTCTTTCTTCTCTTCAGAAATGTGCAGGCCTCCTACAGATATCTGCCTGCCATGTCATATCAAGTTGTGGTGGGACTAGGCATGACTTCTCCTATTAAGGCTGGATACAGCAATTCAGTAGGAGGAATGGGTCCCAAAAGCAGGAATTAGAGACAAGCCCTGCTCCCACTGTTAGGAGTCTCAAAAGAAGACCAAGTTATACAACTGAAAATATATGCAGAGGGCCTAGGTCAGTCCCATGCATGTTCCCTGGTTGGTGGTTCAGGCTCTGAGTCACTATGAGCCTAGGTTATTTAGTTCTGTGGCATGCTTGTGGGGCTTCTGACCCCACTATCACCTACAAAAATTTAATTTTTTATTCACTAATTTAAATGCATTGGTGTTTTGCCGTCATGTATGCCTGTGTGAGGGTGTCAAATCCTCTGGAAAAGAAGTTACAAACAGTTGTGAGCTGCATCGATTTCTTTCATTATTTTAAAAATTAATTATTTCATATGAATAGGGTATGGAAATCTACTGATTGGAATTTAAAATAATAACATATATCCATTTACTTATTTTGAGAGGGGGAAATATATACATACATACATATATACATACATACATATGATAGAGAGAGAATGAACATACAATGCACACCATGCCATTTTGACATTCTGTTTATATGGAGGTCAATGAACAAATTTGTAGGAGTAAGCTCTTTCCTCCCACCCAACTAGGCATCTCATTGGCCCTTCCCTGGTACTTTTCATGATCAACTCGTGGCTTTCTGCCTTAGAGGATTTTCTTGTGGTTCTGAAACTTAGAGAATATTTTAATATTAAAGTGCATTGGAAAATTTGTGCAGAATTTTGTTTCAAATGATTGATACTCTTAATAAAAGTTCACCCTAGGGGTAAGAATTCTTGATGGGATGAGGGTTGCTGTGTGTCTAGCTTGAAGAAACTGCTTGTCCAGAGTAATTCATGGGAAAAAGCAAAAGTGAAGTTACTCTGGCATACAGGTAAGTGAGTTCACTGAAAATAACCAGTGAAAAAGCACCAAGGAAGGTTCCAGGGTGAGTCATTGAGATGCCATGTTCCTTCTTGGCATTGTGCCTTTGAGAGTCTGTCCTATGTGCCCCATGCACTTGTCAGGTCTAAGGTTATTAGTCATTAGTGATCTGAGACCACTGTGGATACTTCAGGTTTCAGCATTTAACCACTTACAGCAATCATCACATACTTTTCCCAATATAACATTCTTACAAGGATCAAAATTTCCAAGGTACTTCTGAACTTAGATAGCCTTTGTTGTTACTGCATGTTTTAGCATACTAATGTCTCGAAGACTCAGAGAAAAACATTCCACTTAGATGAAGTACCTTGTACATTTCAATCTCTAGATACTTTTAAAAGAAGAATCAATGAAAAGTTGATGCAAAATGACATGCACAGAACATGATATACTGAGATGCATCTTTAAATTTATATAAAAGTTACACTTCAGGATCAAATATGAGCAGAGTCATTAATTATACCCAGACTTTTGCTTTATTGCATACTTGTTGGCATTCAGAATATGCTATATCAAAACATGGGGATTGACATAGGAAGTTATTTGAGTGGGTAAATGAATGTGAGGAAGGACTCAGATCTTCTTCTGAAACTGCTCATAAAACCTAGAAAGGACTTCCTGACAATTTCCTGAAGCAGGTCAGAAGCACCACATGTCCCTCCATGGAGGAAACATGCAGCCTCATATCTGAAGACTGATGAAGGCACACAGAGAGGACATGATCCAAAAGCCCTCACTATTTGCCATTCATCTGCTTGTCTCCTATTGCTTTCATTTTGACACACATTTCATATTTCCATCAACTTCCACTTTCACATTCCACTTTCCATCAACTCTAGAATAAAACCTCAGGTCTACTACATACTCTCAGAGGCGCAGTGCTGGCTCTGAGCCATGGTGCATGTCCACAGCTCAATACCATGCTGCATGGGTAAAATGACTGGACCTACCAGGAGTTGAGTATCAGAAAAGCTAAGAAGGGTAGGGATACTGGGAAACATGGGAGATACATAAAGGCATCATTTTGTGGTAGGAAGGAACTCTGGTGAACATGAAGGCTTTAGCCCACTCCAAGGATCAGGACCATAATGAAATCTAGAGTAAGGGCCCATAATTTTGGGGCCATGTGCACCTCTGTGCCTACACATTGTAGAATTTGGAGACAGAAGCCTGATATGAGACCAGATGAGTGTTTGGAAGACTCCCTTTCATTGGTAGCCTTGTCCTGGTTTCTAGCAGCCTGCAGGGTCAGTAATTCCTCTTGAGATGATCTCCACAGCAGGATTGATGCCCTTTCACCATCTCCATGTGCTCCATGGGTCACTCGACCTGCACCTGGGATGTTACCCCACTTCTAAACTAAGGAGTGTTCTGCAGCTGTTGGGACAGTTTTTGGCAGGAGTCTGTGAAGCTTCTGGTGGCTGCCATTTGGAAGAGGCATGTAGACTTCTGGGGATGAATTAATTCTGTTTGCTTGCTCTTCCTGTTGAAACTTTAGGCACAAGTGTCAAAGGCTTTGTTCTTGTCTTTCATGCTTGGTAGCCTGACTAGGGGTGGCATAGACCAGGGAATGAGACCTGTTCAAAGACAGCGCAGGCATGTACATTGGTAGCAGTTGCTCTTATACTTTCATAGGTATCAAACAGTTTTAGTGAGAGATATCTCTTTCCATCTTTTACCTGATAGCTGGAAGCTCATTAAGTTGGGTCTAAGAGGGAACTCTCCAAATGAGTATGGTGCCTGGCTGGGTGCACGGGGGTCTGGGATTCAGGGTTAGAGGCTCCCCAGGGCAAATGACAGTGAGGTGGGGATGGATGGCAGCTGATGATGCTATGTTCACCTTCTCCCAACTCCCTTGCTCACTAAGTGGCTGGGCATCAATACTATATGCTTTTATGATTAAGTAATTTGATACTGATTAAGTGAAGTCAAAATGTTGCTACTAATGTACATTTAAAGTACCTGACTCTTTCAATTGTAAATTAGAATATTTACTTAATATTATGTGAAAATATGCACACTTAAGGATTACTTCTTAAGCACAAGATATTCTATGTAATGACAATTAATTCTGGATGAAAACAATCTTGAAAAAATTATCTCATGTCTAAGCAATTTTGGTTTTTTTTTTCTACCTTAGGAAGACTTGTGCTGTGAAAGTTTGCACTAGGTAAGTAAATATGCTTTTCTTTTGGTAATCTCTGTTTTGTTGTGGAGTCTTTAAAAAGAAACCTAAGATGGGTAGAAATAAATGATAAGACTCTCCTCTTTTTAAAAAAAGTACTCTCCTCTCAAAAACATCTTCTATTAGCCCACCATAATCTGTTTTATTATGCCTTTTAAGGATATCTTGGAAGTTTGTTAATTTGAATGCAATAAGCCCCCATAATCTCATAGGGATTGGCACTATTAGGGAGTGTGGCTTTGTTGGAGAGAGTGTGGCCTTGTTGGAGGATTATGTTACAGTGGGGAGGGCTGAGATGTCTTATGCTCATGCCATCCCTAGTGTCTCAGAACAATTTTTTGCTCCCGGTGGATCAAGATGTAGCTTCATCTCCACATTTTTCTCCTTCTCCAGCACCATGTCTGCCTGCATGCCTCCATGTCCTGCCATGATCATAATGAAGTAAACCTCTCAAACTGTAAGCCACCTGATTAAATGTTTTCTTTTAAAATTGTTGCTGTGGTCATTGTGTCCCTTCACAGCAATGAAACCCTAACTAAGACAGTAGGTATCCAACATAATCACAGAGGACAATGGACTCAGGAAAGAATTCTACTTCTGGACAACCCTTTGAGCATGGACTTTGGTATAAACCAGCTCTGATGCAGAATACCTTGTAAGGGGTTGTACATTTAGGTGTATTTGTTACAAATGCTTTTAGACCTGTATCATCTTTATAGACACCACTGTAGAGCAAGCCAAGGACAATTATTTCACCATGCTAAGTAGAAATCTGGGACAGCCATGTGTCATGCAGTGGGTAAGAGCTGATCTGTTGTTCTACGCTGAGTAGCAGCATCCAGAGTCAGAAATACCTTTCTCTTGTCTTCTGCCTTTTTGCCTCCTATTACTTTAGACATGACCTTTCACCCATTTAACTAGAACTTTCCCAACACATGCAGACAGCCCACCCAAGCCATCTCCTTCCCATGCTACTCACCCTAGTTACCTCTGTGTCTAAAAAGCCTAGTGTAATAAATGTTTCCTAAGTCTACACAGAAACATAAACAAGTCCATGAAGGAATTAACAACTCGACTTCTAGGCAACTAGAAGATGTTTTAGATAGAGAGAGTAGTGGCCACTACCATCACGAAGAATGATACCTCATGACTTATATATATTGAAGACTGCATTATTCAGGTGAGAAAAAATTTAAAAAAAAATAAGATTAATATTAAAGTATTGAAATGATATAAGGTTACAGAAAAAAGTGTTGAAGGAAGTTTTGATATTCATTTCTAGATACTGAAAGCAAAGATTATTTATCATGTTTCTATTTTTTGAAAGTTACATTTTATATATTTTCTAATAAGGCAAAAAAGTGTCTCTGTTGTGAATTAAAAAGTTATGCCTTTCAAACAAACATAACAGGTACTCAGAGTTGAAGGTAGAAAAGAGCTAACACAGCAAGGTGGCCACTCGGAAAGTTCTGTTGCCTCCTTGGCGGGTGTCTGGGAGTTGGGATTTCAGTTTATCTTTATATTTATATACACATGTATATGCTGTTAGATATGGTTGTACATATTATGTATACCATATAGGTACTTATAAAAACATGCACATAACTATACCCATAGCTCTGCGTACAACATGCATACCATACACATGCTTACCTGTAGCTTGAGTTTTTCTGCCTGGCCCACAATCAGGACAAATCTCTCTCATCTGCCAGTCCCACAGCCACTCAAACCCGACCAAGTAAACACAGAAACTTATATTGGTTACAAACTGTATGGCCGTGGCAGGCTTCTTGCTAACTGTTCTTACAGCTTAAATTAATCCATTTCCATTAATCTATACCTTGCCACATGGCTCATGGCTTACCGGCATCTTCACATGCTGTTTGTCATCCTGGCAGCTGGCAGTGTCTCTCTGACTCAGCCTTCCACTTCCCAGCTTTATTCTCCTCCTTGTCCTGCCTACACTTCCTGCCTAGCCAATGGCCAATCAGTGTTTTATTTATTGACTAATTAGCAACACATTTGACATACAGAACATCCCATAGCACATACCAATACCACAAAGATTGTTTGTTTCTTTTTAATTTTGTTATGCCAAATTATTGTACATCTAATTAATTTAATGTATATTTCTATGTGTCTGCATGTGGGTGTGTGGGTGTGTGTGCATGCGAAGGTGTAGACAAAAAAAATGTTTCTAAATGTATGAAAGTGGGCTCATATATGTGAGTATAGTGTGTAAAAAAGCATGTGTGTATTGTGGCACAACAATGATGGTGCCCTCATCCTTTATGATGGGCTAGTGGCACTATTACTTTTGGGTGGGGCATGCTTGAACATGCTGCATTCTGTGCATGGAATTTTCACGCATCTAGAATACTGATGTTGTCTAAGATGTTGCTAACAATGTGTAGATGTTTCAGGTTCTTTCTTAGATGGATATCTACAATCTATGTCACATGTTAAGCCCTTCAGATAACATTTGACACCAAGCATATGTAAGTTTTCAGTTTCTCCTTCCTCTTCTACTGCACTTTCAGATTACAGTAAATCATCACCATCAAGTAAAAGTAAAAACACTTACTGGCTATCTAGAACTTGGTGAAGACCAGGAAATTGTGGGTTCCCAGGATACAATGATGTCCACTGGAAGACTTGCAGGAGGGGCGTTACTGCTGCAACTGTTATAACAGGCATCCAAGCTGAGACAGCAAAGAGACATCCCTGCTGGCCAACCGTGTAAGTTCTCTTCTTCTGGATTCAGCTGCTGCAGACAGGAAAAGTATTTCAAGCTCTGTGATTAGATAGCTGGTTTTATTGAGTCCACCCTCCCAAAATCCTGTTTGGCTTTGAGAATAGCATAATGCTTACGCTGCATCTAGAAATAACAGGAAGACATTCCCAAGAGTTTCTCTTTTATAATTGAGATTTTATTGGTTGAGGACCAGTAGAAAAACATGTTAATTCAGTTTGGTTTTCTTTCTTTTTGCATGCCACAATTCTTAAGTGTAGGATTCCATCCTCATAAGATAGAGGAATGGAACACTGTGATACCTTGACTAACTCCTCAGATCTCTAAGATGCCTCCTTCCCACTATCCTTAAATGTCATATTATGGCAAGAAAAAAGCATCTATGATAAAAATAAATAAATAAATAAATAAATAAATAAATAAATAAATAAATAGGAAACCCAACAAAAAGGAGAGTGAGTTAGAAGAATCGCTGGAAATCTGAGACCAGCCTTGAGAGATAAACTTTCAAGGAAGGAGAGAGTCATGAAGGCAAAGGACAATGGGAGATTGGGAAGGGGTTTTCTCAAAGTGGGATATGACCATTATTTTCTACTACTAATCTCCACTAGCATTTGTTAGAAAAAATGACAACAGCTGAGGCAGAGTCAGCACCTGTCCCAGGACTCCACTTTCCAAAATGGGACAGGATAAACTGCTGTTACACTGCTATCCAGTGAGTGACAGCCTCAGAAGTCATCAACTACCATAATGAGAGGAGGTAGGGACAGCCTCATGGCTTTCTGCTTTCTGGTCAATCCCACTTCAAGTTGTGTTTAATGATGGTGAAGGGACAGGCTGGAGGGCAAATTTCAAACAGCTCTGTTCCCCAAGCCCCAGGTACCGCAGATGGCACAATACAAGCCTCATGACAAGAGAATCTTGAAGACAAACTGAGTCCCAGAAATGATAGACGAGTATTTGAAATGTGTACATATGGCCTGAGACTGCCCCATCCCCAATGACCTTCTTCCACTCTGTAGTGAACTTCTGTGGTAGGAGAGGATGACTGAATGGGAAGTTGTCCCCAAGCAATGATGATAACTGTAGCCTTCAGGCACCTTCCCTAATTACCAGTCCAAAAACATCTGCATAGCTTGACCATCTTTGTGCTTCCCTGAGCAGAGTGAGGCCTGACCTCTGTAACACTCTTTAAGGAATCACTGTCATAATTATATTTGTGCCTTTGACAGGTTGGCAGCTCACTCTATTAAAGTGGCCTGTGATCCATAACAATAATAATGTGAGCAGGAAACAATTTCTGTTAAGTCAGTGCAGACATTCTTTGTGGGAAGACCTGATCGCACGTCAGTGAATGGACACGACAAGGAGCTTTCTTACAAGGGATCACAAAGGCATGGTTCATTGTTCCAGGGGTTTTCAAGGTATAAGACAAATGACATTTTGAGAAGTTTTTACATAGCAAAGACCAGGGGAACAGCCTTATTAGTGCATGCCATGAATGACATACAGGAAAGGACACCATGCCCACACTACATAAAAGGCTCCATGAAGATCTTCATAACCCTCGCGTGCCTATCAAGGCAGCCTCTAGATCAATGGAGGGCCAGCCTCTGTTGTTGTATTAACTGCCTGTGAGATGCCTTCATGGGAGCAGACCACAGAAGGAAGGAAAGGCAGTAGGGGCCTTGTTGGGACTCTAGGTTGTTATCTTTACTGAGAAGCAACAATTTTCCACATGAGCTCATGGTTCCTCTTTACCATGCCCACAGTCACCAATGCAGCAGCAAGGACTCTTCCAAGCACCACTGTCTCGTTCCTACTTCACCTTTCTATTTGTGTAATATGTAGTTTATTTCATCTGGACTCTGTGCTGTGTGTATTGGTGTCTGTACCCATTTCCCTTGGAAAGAGACAATGTTTCTCATAATATACTTGAGAAGAAAGGGAAGGGCAATAAATACAGTCCTCTATCAATATCCACATGTTATTTTTATTTCAGAATGGCTGAGCATAATCCAAGGCTAATTATAAATTACAAAGCAGCTTCAGGCAAACCTGGACTCAAAAGTATCCACTGCTTCAACCCTAAAAAGAAACAAGTACCAGCCACTCCTATCAATGTAACCAGCCTTAAATCTAACACAAAAACTGCCTGGACACAGCCATACCCTGAAGTAGCCCAGGCCAACATGGTCCCTGAAAAAGCCCAGGATAAGAACCTAAAGTGAAAGAAGATCAGGATTAACCATTAAACCATGATGTCAAGAGAGAAGTATTCCAAGGCCTGAGGATGAACCTGATGAAGACCCAGGAATAAAGCCTAAATTAGCAATGGCTTTCCCTCATCCAGAAAGGCCAGGGACCAACCATAAGAATAAAAGTGCCAAACCATGACCTAAGAGAGGCCTGCACCAAAACCTGAAGTTGAATAAGCTCTGACCCAGAGGAAAAACAGAGGTATCCCTGGGTCAGTCCATTAAATGGAAGAGCCAAGGCCAAAGGAGAAAAGTAAAAGTAACAAAATGAAATAAAACAAAAAGAAAAGAACACTCATGCCTAACCTTGGCCATGAAGAATGTTGGCCCCAACTAAGAGGGAAATGAGTTCTACTCTATCCCTTAGACGAAAAATACCTGGACTGAAAAAAGAAAAGGAGAATATCCATGCCTAACATTCACCTGGACTCTCATGAAGATGAGAAGTTGGCCTCAGCATAACTCTGACCCTGAAGACTGGGCCAAATGAAGAAAGGACACAGGCCCAGACCAATCCCTCAAATAAAAGAGTCCAGGGCAAAGCAGGAAAAGGAGAACACAGGGGCCTAACACTTACCCTGACAAAAGCCTGAGAAAAAACAAGGAGAGAAGAAGACCTGGGTCATTCTCTTAAATGAAAGAGGCCAAGAACAAGGCAAAAAAAATTGGTCTGCCTATAATCCTTACCCTGACCAAGTATGGACCTAAGGAAGAAGAGATTTGGGCCACATCATAACCTTAATGCTGACAAAGACCAGGCCAAAACCAAGAAAAGTAGTGGGACAGAGTCCCATTCTAGCTATGAATATGCCTGGGCCCTAATCAAGAAGAGAAGTGGGACTGGGCCATCCCCTAAATAAAGAACACCCAGAAAAAAACAAGAAAACAGCCATGCCCAGCTCTAATCCTTAATCTGAGGACACCAAGGACCAAATGCAGAAGCAGGTCTGGGACAAATATTGACTTGGAAGAATTCAGAGTTCATACAAAGCTCATAGAACAAACCAGGCAAAATCAAAAGTGGAAATGTTACAGGACAACCACAGACCTTGATGAAGAAAAACAACAAACCCTAAAATCAAGGGAGCTCCTGCCAACCCAATAGAGATATGTGGTCACACTTAATGTTGACCCTAGGAAGTCCAGTTTGAAGAGACAATTTAAATGGAGCCTGCTCCAACCACAATGAAGAACTCTTCCTAGGTCAAACACTGATATCAAGTAGCTAAGGACCAAGTCTTATGTGAACGTGTCCAGGCAATCTAAGAAGAGAAACATGCCTGACCATAAACTGCTATCAGTGGAGACCTGCAGCCTATTGAGCAAGAATTAAACTCAGAAGCCCTGAACATTAAGGATGTGAGGGCAGAATATTCTCTTCTTCAACCAACACCCTAACCAAAAGGGAGCCAGAAACACCATGTTCTCAGTGGAGCCAATGACTCTCTTACAGATGAAAGCAAATGGACATCATTAACATATTTGGTAGTTAGAGGGAACCTTGAGGCACTCTGATCCCAGATTTTGATTTCACTTGATATTTTACAGTCAATTAAGGCCTCAAAAAATACACATAGAAAAATATTGGTTGAAAATCTTAGACTCACAGACTTCATGTACAGATAAAAGTTGACATCCTGAGTACCAACTGTGTGGATCACATACATTTCATTTACAACATGTCCCATCCTCAATACGTGCAAGCCAAGATGTGCTACTCACCATATGATCCAAGCTCTCATCTGGGTAACTAATTAATATGGACATAGCATAATACAAAGGGGTTATACTACATGCTGTTGTGGCCTGATAAAACTCCAAATCTTAATTTCAACTGATATTTTTAGGAACAAACAAGTCTCAAAAGTAACACAGGAGTAACTCTTCCTACAAAGAAGCTTGGACTAAGCCAAAATAAGCCTTGTTCAATTTAACTGACATCTGGACACATTCTATCCTCCAAAAAGCATAGTTGGTTTGTGTCCTGATTATCAATACAGGTGCAAGGCACAAAACAGATCTCACAGTAAACGTGGCAGTTCCTTGACCTCCAGGTAACCAGGGCTCATATTGTCTTCAAGGGTGAGGGGTTAGTGCCCTCTTTCCATCCAACCCAGGAAACAATCCCACCACAAATGAGCCAGGATTTAAAGGGAACAAACCTCAGCTTAATGGCCAAAGGAAATAGACATACCCATGACTGTGGCCTCCTCTGATGCCAGGCCTTCTCAAATTATTTCTGGACACTCCAAACCTCATCTGTGACCTAGGACATACCTGTTCACCAAGAAACATGGACTCACCCATAATCATTTCTTCACTGATGACTCATATCAGATCACTGGCCATGAACTCCAATGCTAATCTGGCAGCTCCTTGATCATCAGGTAGGCTGAGCTCACATTCTCCTATGACATGAGCCAGGACCACATCATAGACTTTTTGGGTTCTGGGCTTCAAAACCTTTGTGTCCAATCCCCCTTACACTCATTTCCTTGCTCCAACTAAGGCCTCAAAGGAGCCAGAGGCTCTTGCTGACCACAGAAGATTCTGTGTACCCATACTTCTTAGTTGATCCATAACTATACTACATAACACATTAAGCCTCGACCTAAACTCAGACTTTATGAAAAACTTTAGAGTATGCTATACAGAAGGGACTAAAAGACAAAGAACTCATACTGATACCTATCAGAATGAGACAAAACATCACCATGACCTATATGAAGAGACCACAGGTGCTTCCCCTGTACCTTCATATCAAGGAAACTTGGATCAGCTGAGTTATATGTCCTTTGTACTGACATCATAAGTTCCCTAGCCTCTCCTTATTGACCTTAGCCCTCAATCTGACTTGAATAGAAAATCACAGGACAAATTATGAAAGGAAAGTACACCAGTCAAAATGTGAAACCATAGTAGGCCAGGATAACCTCCAAACCCTGTCCCTGAAGAGCACTGGAATAAACCAATTCTCTAATGATGGTAGGGTTGTAATCTAAAACCAAAGTTCCTTTAGACAATTTCACAAAGACAAGGACTCTGTCATAGGAAATCCTCTTTTGTGTTGAGGGCATGGGACACCAATAGACTCCCTAAGCAATCTAAGCTAATAATAGTGCCTGTGGTCACTTCTCAGAAGTTGAAGGTCACACCCTAGTGACTGAAACATCAAGCACTTGGGACATAAGATTCACAGAATTTGGCCTAGATGTGATATTAAAGACCCCTCTATGAAGAATAGTTTCATAAAACTCGAAGGTGCTACAAAAGCTGCCAGGGAGGGACCTAATTAATTGTGATGCCTATTAACTGCAAAATGTCCAACAGGGTGGTATATCACTGAAGGTGAAATAATGGCACTCATATTGGGTAGTAACTGGTCTATCTAATAGGACTTAAGGCTTGGTTATCAGGGAAGAAATCTTGCCTGATAGTGGACTACGAGGCAACTCAGCATGGCTATTGAGGTCATGGATCTTATTTCAGAACCTCCTCCTGACACTTACCAAACTCTCACAGTTTCTAACTGAAATCCTGTATTAATCCTTGTATTGACAGTTAAGCTTAGCTCTCACACTCACCCATGTAGATAGTTTTGCTGTAGATTCTGCAGCCCATTTCAGAAAGCTACAGCTGGGTTAATGCAGAAGATGTGAGAATGTGGGGAGTCAAAGCCCACTGATACATCTACAACAAAACCCTCAGCTCTTGTACCCTGCGATCACGGAATAAAAGGGGCCAGAAAGATATTCAGAGTCAGAGGGTCTGGAAGTCTTTTGCTAAAGGAGTGTCTCCTAGATAGGACATGGAAGCTGCACCCTGAACCCACAAAAACATGGTTCCCTCAAAAAGATTTCAACAAGAAAACACCATTAGACATGCTAGTGTGGCTGGAGAAACCTCACTGTGACTCTCTCATAGAAAAAGAGCTACAGGCAACTCTAGGCAGTACTGGAAGGGGGAGACTTAGTTTCCCCAAGGATGACCCTGTAACTGGTTATCAGTAATTACTAGACAGCCTGAAACATGCAAGAAACAAGAAACATACATGGCATTCAAACACAGTTACATATTTATGTATAGCTATGTATTTTATAATAAAGGAGAAGGATCTACAAATTTGTCAGAGACTCAGAGAATCATAGTAAGAGTGAGTGGGAAAGAGGTATAATTTTATTTTAGTTTTAGATACTGTAAGCATTAAAATTTGGTGGCCCTTTTATAGAGGCTTTGGCTGGGTTCGATACTAAGCATTATAATATTTATACAATGACACAACTTTCATGTGTTTCTATTTTACTTTAACAGTCCTTCAATCCTAGATGTCTGTTCTCACAAGGATTCACAATCACAGTAGTCACATGTTAGTCATGACAGTGACAGCCGACATAAGCCTTTACAATATAGATGAAATAAGGGCCACTATGCTCTCCCCAAGTCTTCACAGTACCCTACCCTAGTTCCCAAGCCCCTCACATTCAGAAGGTAAAAATACCAGTATTCTCCATAGTCACTGGATCAGAAGAAGCTGGATCTGTCATTTGATTCCGAATTATACAGGTAACTGAGTCTTCCAGTGTTTAGACAACAGAAAATCAAGAGTAATTCTACATGTATATTTTACATTTCCTATTAAATGACCCAAGGTAAGTTAATTAAGACATGACCCGCCACTATTTTCCTACACCTCATATTTTTCTTGTATCCATCTTTTTCATCAACTGGAAAAAGTGTCTACTATGTTTGATTTTGCAAATACACATAGGATTCTTTTCTGCTATATTCACATACTTATTAAAGTAGTTCTCTTTTCTATTTTTTTCTTTTTGGAAAGTAGAAAATTGTTGCTACTAGACAGGCATACATTTTTTGAGATGTTAATCACTGTAGAAAAACAATGAAATGAAACACCCTGGCTAGATCAAAGAGTGTGTGTCTTATTTCACAGTATGTGCAAACTAGGACAGGCAGTGCCTAAGTCAGAGGATACTTCATAATACATGGTTTTCTATGTCTAAGGTTTCAAACTCTTCAGATAAATCACTATTTTATCTACTTCTAATATTTTACTTGTTTGATTTTGAAGACCAGGTTTTGCTACAGAGGTTAGGCTGACCTTGAATTGTTTTACATTGGTATAGATTTTAGTTCATTGATACAAATTTAAAGTTAATTTTGTTATACTGTGTGTATATTTCTACTCTTGTTTAAGGTATTATGTTTGTACAGCTCATTTAAAATTGTAGTGGATAATTAAGAAATAGATTAATAATTAGTCATCTATGATAATCATAGTTGTAGCCATGTTAGTTTAGTTTTCTAGGTATGTATAGATATATTTTAGACAGATAGGTAGTCTTCAAATACTTCAAAGACCTACAAAATATGGCATTTAAAATATTTTTAAAAAATTTAGACTTTCTGGACAATGAGACATGTCTGATCCTGACAGCACTGATTTACTTCAGAGTGGATGGGCATCAAAGACACTCTATATGGAGTTTATCTTCACCTTGGCAAAAATAGCCATTTGGGCAAGAAACTGTTCTTGCCTGGACTGCTTGATTGACTGGACTTACAGGACCCATAGAAAGATGACCACTGAACTTTGCTTGGCAAAATAGTCCTTCAGGTTCCTGCTTCACAGAAAAAACTGTCAGACATTCTACAGGACACAGAGAGAAGTGACTGAGAGACTCTAGGCCTATGGGCTAAATACAGATGCCCCAACTTTACAAAGAAACATTAGATGACTGTCTATGCTGCCAGCTGTCTCTGTCTACTCTCGCAAGACTCCCAAAAGTTGCTTGCATCCTTCTCCCATTTCTCAGGTAATTTTATATCCTTCTGAGTTCATTGATGTAGTTGAAGACTAGATAGTTATAATTTTCCTTAATGATAATAAAAGATAAGTTAGATATAAAACCTTAGACTCACAAATGTAAGATAGGTAGGATATCTTTAATTTTGCCAAATACAAACAGACTAGTTATTATAAACAGACAAGATATTGTAACTGTAATTCTTGCTTGATAATTGTTTTGTTATCCATAATTTTACTATGTAAAAGTTAAAACTTTCCTTTAAAAAAAAAAAGGAAAAGTGCTGTGGGATGTTCTGTGTGTTAAATTGTTGGTCTGATTGGTTAATAAATAAAACACTGATTGGCCAGTAGCCAGACAGGAAGTATAGGTGGGACAAGGAGACAGAAGAATTCTGAAAAGTAGGAAGGCTGAATCAAAGAGACGCTGCCAGATGCTGCCATGACAAGCAACATGTAAAAGATATTGGTAAGCCATAAGCTATGTGACAAATTATAGATTAATAAAAATGTGTTAATTTAAGATATAAAAACAAGATAGCTAAAAGCCTGAGCCATTAGGCCAAACAGTTTAAAGAATATAAGAGTCTATGTGTTTATTTTATAAATGGACTACAGGACTGCCGGGGCTTAGCGGGAGCTGCAGAGAAACTCTCCAGCTACAGTTCTCTTTCTATTTTTTTGTTTTTTGGAAAGGAGAAAATCGTTGCTACTAGTCAGGCATAAATTTTTTGAGATGTAAATCACTGTGGAAAAACAATGAAATCAAACACCCTGGCTAGATCAAAGAGTGTGTGTCTTACTTCACAGTACGTGCAAACTAGGACCTGCAGTGCCTAAATCAGAGAATACTTCATAACACATGGTTTTCTATGTCTAAGGTTTCAAACTCTTCAGATAAATCACTATTTTATCTACTTCTAATATTTTACTTGTTTGAGGTCAGGCTGACCGACCTTGAACTCACATCAGTGCTCTTGTCTCTGTTTCACAAATGATGTTATTCAGTGACCACCATGCCTGGCTCTTTTTCTAACATCTACAATGAATCAGCTATAAAGATCGAAGCATATTAACACATGAGGCTTGGATTCCGTGAGACATGACCTCAATGTTGGGGATAGGGCTATTTAAGATTCTACATGGAAGGGAAGGATAAAGAACCAATGGATAACAGGGAAGGGGGCTCCATCTATGTGGCCATGGAGAAGCCATCATTGATGCTGCTGTACACCTTCCAACACAGCTGCTGTGGGGACATTCTCCCTCCTGACAGTAACTGCTCACCTGGCTAGGTAACTAATCCCAATAAACTCATTGGTTCCTCAGTGTGAACTTGGTAAAGTCACACTTTGATTGGGGAACCTTAAGAAGAGTTGGTAGACATTGTTCTCTACAATTGGAGGAGAAACTCACATCATACACATTCGCTCCCACACATAAAATATTTGTCAGCTATTGTGACATGGTACAATTTAAAAATAAATAGAAGAGAGATAAAAATAGGCAATAAAAACAAACAGAAGTTTCCCATCTAATTTTGTTTTATTTGTATTAATTTTAATGAAATCCCCACCCTGAGATGCCTGTTTTTTTAAAAATCTATATTCCAAATTGTAAATTATGGGTTGTATAAATAAAATAAAATATCACCTCATTTAAAAAAAAGAACAAATGCAATACATTAACACATTCAGAACCAATGTCTTCTGAAAATTTATCTAAAAGTCATACTGATGAGTATTTCTCTCTGAGGGCACTGGAGAAGATAAGGGGTTAAACTATAATGATATTCAGTAGAATTTCATACAAAAAACAAGGTAAATGTAAATTAACAACAAATAGGTTCTACTTTGTATATGAAACTGCTATGAATATTAATTTGTAAGATGATTTTCCTTGTATCAATCTTTTTCATCAATTGGAAAAGGTGTCTACTCTGTGCAATTTTGCAAATCTGATCACTAAGGACATACTAGTCATCTTATTAGAAAAGCATAGAGGTGCCTTTCTGCTCTCATAGTGCAAAGGATGTTTCACTGAACAAATACAATATCAACACCCATGCATTAGTGCTCAAGTCTGATGCTCTGTCCTGTAAGGCTCACAGGCAATAAAGAAACAATAATGAAACTTAATATTAAGTAACAGAGTCACAAGACTTTCCAAATGTTCATGTTTAGTCAGGTTCCAGGGTACTTCACAGCCAAATATTAATTCACCAAAAGAAAGAAAAGGATATGCCACTTAAGATTACCTTTTCCTGAACGTGATGTGAACACCTGTGGAAATGCTCAATAAGAATCACAAGGCTTTATGTCACTCTTCCTAAGGAATAAAAAATGGTTAAAAGCATAAGTGAATAAACTGAACAAGGCCCATCATTTGGATCTGGAGCCAAAATCTTCTAGTCCAATGGGCATAAATCTAAATTGCAGTGAGTGACTGTCTTACTCTATTCTTTCCAAACCTAAAAATTTGTATTAGATTTTTAATGCTATAGATCTGCAAACTTTTAAATAATAGTTTTAAAATTCTTTGAGATTTTTATACATAAATAGTGTATTTTGATCATATTCCCCTTCATTTCTCCCAGATGGTTCCTGATCCACTCTGCTAATTCCAACATTACTAAATTCGTGCCTTTTGTTTTGTTTTAAATCATCTACCTAGGGCATATGCTCATGTGTTAGAGCCATCACTGAGTTTGCTCAAACTACCTGGCATCAGCACCCTAAAGTAAACTGACTCTTCCTCCTCCAAAAGGCACCCACTGCCACCAGCTTCTCAGTTAGGGGTTTGGGCCAGTGAGCCCCTTTCTCTTCCATACTAGAATGTTGTCGGCTTGACCTTGGAGTTCATGAGTGCAGTAGTCCTGTCATGCCCAGAAGATCCTGTTTTATTTCAAGTATTGTAATATGCTACAAGAATTTCAGAGATATCAAACTTGACAAAAAATATGATTATGTGTTGAGAGGAATTCTGAAGAAAATGTTAATGTTCTTATTTTGACTTTTTTTTATTATTTAAACTGCTTGGCCATTAGCTCAGGCCTATCATTGTCTAGCTCTTACTCTTATATTTAGCCCATTTTCATTAATCTATAATTTGCCACATGGCTCATGGCTTACTGGTACCTTACATCTTCCTTGTCCTAGTGGCGGCTCCAGGCGGTCTCTCCCTCTGCCTTCCTGTTCCCTCAATTCTCCTCTGTTAGTCCCGCCTATACTTCCTATCTGGCTACTGGCCAATCAGTGTTTATTTATACAGAGTGATATCCACAGCACTTCCCCTTTTCTTCTTTTTAAAAAAGGAAGGTTTTAACTTTAACATAGTAAAATTACATATAACAAAACAATTATTGAGCAAGAATTACAGTTACAATATTAAAGAAGATATCCTATCTATCTTTTATTTGTGAGTTTAAGGTTTTATATCTAACTTATCTTTTATCATAAATAAGGAAATTTGTAACTATCTAGCTTCAACTACATCAAAGACCTCAGAAGGATATAATATTACCTGAGAAATGGGAGAAGGATGCAAGCAACTTTCGGGAGTCTTGCAGGGTAGACAGAGACAGGTGACAGCCTGGACAGTCACCTCATGTTCCTTTGTAAAGTTGGGGCATTTGTCTTCAGCTCACAGGGCTAGAGTCTCTCGGCCATTTTTTTTTCAGTGTCCTATAGAATGCCTGGCAGTTTTCTCTGCGAAGCAGGAACCTGAAGGACCATTTTGTCAAGCAAAGTTCAGTGGTCATCTTTCTATGGGTCCTGTAAGTCCAGTCGATCAAGCAGTCCAGGCAAGAACAGTTTCTTGCTCAAATGGCTATTTTTGCCAAGGTGAAGATAAACTCCATATGGAGTGTCTTCGATGCCCATCCTCCTCTCTGAAGTAAATCCGGTGCTGTCAGGAGCAGACATGACTCACTGTCCAGGAAGTCTAAATTTTTAAAAATATTTTAAATGCCATATTCTGTAGGTCTTTGAAGTATTTGAAGATTACTTGTCTATCTGAAATATATTTATGTATACCTAGAAGACTTAACTAACATGGCTATAAGTATGATTATCATAGATGACTAGTTATTAATCTATTTAATTATCCATTCTAATCTAAATGAGTTACATAAACATAATACCTCAAACAAGAATAGCAATATATATATATATATATATATATATATATATATACAGTATAACAAAATTAAGATTAATTTGACTTATTATACTCACACATGAGTTACAATTAAATGAATCAAGGCAGTACTGTATCATGAATTTGATTGTTGCTTTGTATACTTGAAAATGTTTAAGGTAATTTCCTCTCTCTACATAATTTCTAAAATTCAGAGTAAGAAGCTGAATGTACAAAAAGACCACTGGAAACTGAACTGGCGTACATCCATACTCTTGATATTTTACCGAGGAACTTTGGGTGACTTACCAGGCAGCCAGCTGTGTCTGTCATTCTAGGGTTTTGGAAGTTGCTTACAATGCATTTCCTATTTACTTAGATAATATTGTATCCTTCTAAGGTCTTTGATGTAGTTGAAGACTAGATAGTTATAGTTATAATTTTTCTTGGTTATAATAAAAGATAAATTAGATATGAAACCTTAAAATCACAAATATAGGATAAATAGAATATTATCTATTAATTTGACAAATATAGACGAGATATTACAACTATTATTCTTGCTTGATAATTGTTCTATTATATCTAATTTTACTATGTTAAAGTTAAAAACTTTCTTTTAATTAGACAGAAAGGGGAAAAGCTGTGGGACAATGCTTTTGTACACTGGTTTAATAAAACACTGATTGGCCAGTAGTCAGGCAGGAATTATAGGTGAGGCAAGCTGACTAATGGAATTTTGGGAAAGGTCAGGAGTCACCAGCCACACAGAAAAAGCAAGATATGAAGGTAGAACTCAGAAAAGGTACCAAGACATGTGGCTAAAGACAAATAAAAATTATGGGTTAATTTAAGTGTAAGAGGTAGTCAGTAATAAGCCTGACCTAATGGCCAAGCAGTTTTAATTAATATAAGCTTCTGTGTGTTTACCTGGGTTTGATCAGCTGTTGAACCTCAGAACCATGGGAACTGGGTAGAACCAAGAAAACTTCAGCTGTACCTAAAGTCTTCCACTGTGACCCCAGAGGTTCATAAAAATGTCAACTTGGTGTGAAGTCACTTTTGGGTGAGGTATGAGACAGGGATGTAATAGCTATACCATGTGACATCAGCACATGGACATTCTACTGTATCATGGAGAGCCCTGGCATTCAATGTGATGTCACCAGTGTTGTGGCAATGCCAACTGTCATTGGGGCATTTGTGCAGTGTCTCGTGTTTCACCTACAGACATGCTGACTAGACTGAACAGGATTCTTGGGAGACAGGATGGCGAGCACAGGGAGGCCAAAGGGAGGCAGAAGGAAGATGCCCTTCAGTCTCCATGTCACACATCAAGAAATAAATGGTTCTGGGGAAAGCACAGTGAGTCCTGGGAAAGGGATGGGGAGCTTCCTGAAGGAGGAAAGCTTCAGCTGATCCTTCTAGGAGTGGGGATAAGGGGGTGAGAGTTTCTGAGAAGCCATGGGCATATCCAGGTCCTCTGAGTTCTTCAAGAGCAGACCTAGAATTGAGGATTTTCATGGATAGTTTGGCAGAGAGCCAGGGATGGTCAAGGCTGCAGCTGTTCTGTTGAGGGCCCTCTGCTTTCACTCTGAGTGGGAAGGAAGCACAGAGGGACTAAAGAGGTTTCAGTAGCAGCCCTGCAACTCACACACACTGGATGTCTTTTGTCCTGTGTCACTAATAACAGGGAAAGTAAAGTCCCCTGGCTAGTGCTAGAGGTTCTCACATTTTAAATAACAACCTCTAGCAGGGCAGGAGCCACAAAGGATTGCTGCATGTCAGTGATCCCTAAGGTTTCTGAGTTCCTGCCCTCTCACTAGCCAGTCATCTTTCCTCTACCTTGAATACATGATTGAGACATCACTCTTCCTGTAAGTTTTTGTTCTTGGTGTCAGAGGGTTCACCAGTGGATGCCCAGTCCTTAGGTATTTTCAGTCATACCTTTCAATAGTTAATAACAACTTTGCTAACATCATGAAGGCTGGAATGTATTCTGACCTGCAGTATGGTGGGAATGAAGCCTCTGCAAATGGCACATTAAGCTATATGATGGATTTAGCCTTTGCTAATACAAAACAAAACAAAACAAAACAAAACAAAAAGAGATTTCTGGGCTACACGCTGCTTTGATAGAAACATAGACCCACTATTTCTGAGAATTGATGGCTCCCAGAGCTGGCGGAAAACATACTACCGCCATGTTGGGAAGCTAAAATGGGCGGAACCAACAGCCACAGCGCCAGCGCGTTTCAGGCTTAGAAGGCTACAGTTTAAAGCAATAGGCTCAACCAATATAAAAAAATAAGCCACATAAAGATGGCTACCACACAGAGAATCTGGATTATGTTCTCTTTGATATTCGTAACTGAAGAAAAACATTTGATTACAAAAGCTGTTAAATTATGCCAAAATATATATTTTAAAAGTACCTTGACTTCAAAATTTGGATGTAAGGATATGTTGCTTTGGAAAGGAGGCTCTGATTTTGTTTCCACAGAAAGCCAGAGGCTAAGGATTTGTTCAAGATTAAGAAACATCAGATTTGACCAGCCAAGTCCTCCTGAAAGGTCTCCGATGACACCATGGCCCTGATGATCCAACATCCAAAATGATTTCAAAGCAACTGGCTCAGACGACATACCCTCATGGACTATTTCATAATTCTAAAATTTTCTTTATGTCCCCATAAGATACAGCGCCCCCCTCCAGCAGGAAATAGTAAGAAAAACTACGCCCAAATTCCCAAATATACCAAGCTGACTTTGGAGATATATAAAGGTTAAAACCTTCCTTTTTAAGAAAAGAAAAGGGGAAGTGCTGTGGGATGGTCTGTATGTGAAGTGTGTTACTGATTGGTTAATAAATAAATCACTGATTGGCCATTGGCTAGGCAGGAAGTATAGGCGGGACAAAGAGAAGAATTCTGGAAAATGGAAAGCTGAGAGAGAGACACTGCCAGCCGCCACCATGACAAGCCGCATGGGAAGATCCCGGTAAGCCACGAGCCATGTGGCAAGGTATAGATTAATGGAAATGGATTAATTTAAGATATAAGAACAGTTAGCAAGAAGCCTGCCACGGCCATACAGTTTGTAACTAATATAAGTCTCTATGTTTACTTGATCGGGTCTGAATGGCTATGGGACTGGCGGGTGAGAGAGATTTGCCCTGACCGTGGGCCAGGCAGGAAAACTCTAGCTACAGCTCAAGCGTTTGGAAAAAGATTCATCATTACCTGTGTGAATTATCATTTTTCTGACAGGACCCTAATAATCCTCCACCATCCCCATACATTGTAACTGCCCCGTGGATCTTCTCTGATGTCCTTATTCACCTCATGGAACTGATCTTCCTTCCCCATTATCCTGAACTAATTCCTTAGCATCATTTATTTCTCATCTTATTAGTTAGCGATCATCAGGATGAGAAGAGCCATTCCTGGGCAAAGTTTGGAAAATGAGTCTTGCCCTTCATACATGATGAACTACTGAATTAGAATGAACTAGATTCTAATGAATCAGAGAGATCTCTGGATTGGAAGGAGGGGGTGCTGAAGGCTTTCCCCTGTGTCTCAGAGAAGGCTTCTGGAAAGGGTGGCTTGGCTTTTGTTGAACTGGGAAGAATTTATTATCAGATAAGTAACAACCATTGGCAGTAACCATAACAGTTCCTTCTCTGGAAATTCTATTGTATCCCAGAGATCCCTTGGCATCTTCTGTGAAAACACCAGTGTTGTGGCAATGCCAACTGCCCTTGACTCATTCATTAAGTGGTTACAGGGTTCACCAAAAGACATGTTGGCAAGACTGAGCTCAAATGATTGGCAGAGGAAGCCCTGGTTTTCTAAGGAGAAGATGATGCCAAAATTGGACCTTATCTTAATGAGGTTCAGTAGCTGTAATCATCTGAAGCAATGGGCCTCTGTTGCTTCTCTTGGTCCCTAAAGAGCAGATCCAAAGTGGAGGATTTCTGATGGGTAGTTGGCAGGGGGACTAGGAATGATCAAGGAGGCAGCTGCTAAGTGGGTCCACTGTACCTGGATCTCTGTCCTCTTTGAGTTTCTGTTTGATTGGCAATGCTCCCAGCCACAGCCAGGGAAAGAACACCTTGTCGTTACTGGCTCAGTCAACAGGAACTTCTGTCCAGGAAGCAATATGCATCCATGTACCTCTGAAAACAGGATCCCTGACATCCCCCACACATACCCTGGTGCTTAACTGTTCACAGTATTGGGAAAAAAATTTCAGGTCTTTGTAGAGGCAGAATTATTTATCTGCAAAGATATCCTTTGGAGAAAAACAAAGTAATGGGGTACATGAAGGTGAGAAAGAGGTTACTGAGAGGCATGAAAGGCTTCCTGAGGGTTTGTGTCCTTCTCTGCTCTGGGTGAATGGTGACTGACCACTGATGACTTCCCTGCATCCTGTTTTTTTCTTCTCCTCATCACCTGCTGCCATTTTCCTTTCACCTTTGCCTAACCTTGGTTCAGCTAACCTTGTCCTTGGAGCTTGGCATGGACTTTATTCCCTGAGAAATTCTGAACTTCAGAGGAGCTTGTGGCTGCATCTCAGCCCAGCAGAAGTCCCACAGCTATGCTGAGGTGTGAGAAGAGGCTGTCTCAGTGCACCCCTTAGACTCATCATACTCTAAAGCACCCACTCCATGTTGTGTCTGCAGCACTCAGAACCTGCTTTTATTCCAAACTTCTTCATACTGAGTAAAAAAAGCCTGATGGAGGGTTAGAAGAAATGAAAACTCTCAGACATTGATAGAAGTGTAAGATGGTGCAGCCGTGTGAGAAGCTATGCACAAATATTCAGAAAGTTGAACTGCAGACCCTGCGTGGACCATTGATTCAGAATGGAAAGTAGGTACTCAGAGAATGTGTCCTCAGAGAATAGGGGACAACAGGGTTACAGCAGGACTCATCAGAACACCTCCAGCTAGAAACTATTCAGATGCCCATCTTTGATAAGGGAAAATATACAAGGTGGTCCATGGAATATTGTGAAGCATGGAATAATACATGCAATCATTTGGATGTGTGTTAGTCAACCTTCTGTTACTCAAAGAAATCCCTGACACAACCATCTTACTTGAAAGAAATGTTAACATAGACTTCTGATTTTATAGGTTTTCTAGTTTTCTGAGCATGTTACTTTGGGCCTAAATTGAGGTAACCTGTGGTACAGAGAGCTTTCATAGGAGAAAGCTGCCCTCCTTGGAGGCACTGGGTAGCACTGAGAGAGAGCAAGGGGCTGGTCCACTGCCATCCAGTGGTCCTGTGCTGGGGAACTAAGCCTTCAATGCACAGACAGGGAACTTGCTAGGAGAGCTTGAATTACTGGTCAAGGAACCCTGGTGTTCACCTGTCTGTGTACAGGTTTATAAGGCAAGCACTACATTGACTGATCTGCACACTGAGTTCTTCTTCCAGATCACCAGGCATGCATGTGTTATACAGACACACAGGCAGGCAGAACACCTGCACATTTAAAGTAAAAATAAAATGAAAAATTATGAAAACAGAGTAAAAGTACATAATCTTCTCCACATCCCTGTGCTCAGAGCATCCTGTGTTTTCCTGACTCTCGGCTGAAATGTGGGTAGGGGGAGTGTGGGTTAAGGAAAGTTAACTTCTCCATAGTGTACCAGGTGGTCTTCTTACCTTAGTGTTATCTGGGAAACTAAACATAGATGTAATGTAGTATGCCTATATGTATGCATCCACATACATGTGTGTGTTCAATTGTGTGTGTGTGTGTGGTGTGTGTTTGTGTATGTGCATGTGTGTGTATGTACAGGGGTGCAGGAAATTCTCTCCTAAAAACACAATCTTCTAATGAGCAGGAACATCAAAGACTTGAGGAAAATCTTCAGTCCCTGATGAAGCAGAGGGAGCTGCTCACCTGGCAAAGGGACTTGGCAGTAAAACTGCAGCAACACTTCACTGTGTCCCAGATGAGGTAGGAGCCCAGGCTTCCAGAAGCAGGTAGATCCAAGTGGGTCCACTGTACCTGGATCTCTGTACTCTTTGAGTTTCTGTTTGATTGGCAATGCTCCCAGCCACAGCCAAGGAAAGAACACCTTGTCGTTACTGGCTCAATCAACAGGAACTTATGTCCAGGAAGCAATATGGTTTCTCCTTGGTCTTATGGGCATTGTGTCCCCTTCTTCCCTTCTGAGACCTCTAGTATCCTCTGAATCCATCTCTTAGATTAGATCTTCCCACAAATGTTCACATGGCATCCAGAAACCTAGAGAGGGTCATTAATCATGAAGGAAAGTGTTTTCTCCTGCAACTTTATTTTCCATCAGGAACATCACGTTTAGAGATTAGTGTCTACACTTTGGCAGATGTGCATACTGTGGGAGCCCATTCTCGGGTTCCTTGTGGCTTTACCCAGCAGGTCCGCATAGAGGATGATTAGGACCACGGGCCTAAGTGCAGGTGTCTGAGATGGTCTGCACTTGGCTGTGCTGGGAGGAGGTCTTTTGCTCCACCCCTTGGTGTCTCTATAAAAACCCTGGGGCAGAGACAGTCGGGGCCCGTTGGAATAGGTTCCAGGCCCTCTCGAGGCTATCCTTTATTTTCTATCTGTTTATCTCCGCGATATTCTCCGCAATAAATCCTTCTATCTAATATTTCCTGCTGCTCGCACTCAAGAAAACTCTGGGGAACTGTGGGGGTGGTTGGGTAAACGCCCCACAGAATGGCGCCCGAACAGGGACTAAAGAAAAAAGGGGGGACTAAAAAAGAAGGGGGGACTAAAGACAAATGAACAGGGACTAAAGACAAAGTAATAGGGACTAAAGATAAAGGAAAATAATAGTTTTATTACAGAGTTTTTGGCGAAAGTGCTGAGTTCAGCCCTGCCAGTGGATGAGGCATGCCGGTGTTATGGAAAATATATATTTTTTATATATATATTTTTGAGAGGCAGGGGTTTTATCCTCGAGAGAAAAGGAAAGCGGACTGGAAGGATGTCCGATGCTGCAGCGAAATTCTCTTCTGTCAAAATTTTCTATCTTCTATCCCTTTCTCAATTTCTATCTGTGAAAAATAAGTATAAGGCATAGGGTAGTAAAATAGTGTAGGGAAAACTTAGAAGTGTAAGATTGTGTAGGAAAAAATAAGTAAGGCAACTAGACAGAAAAACTCGTCAATTTTCTAACTTGGGGGCTCTGAATGCAAACTGGGGGAAAAATCTTTCTTTGGGCTATTTGGGTAGTAAAAAAGCTCTTCTTCGAGCTTATGGGGAAGAATAAGTTTCCTATGGAAGCTTTTGACCTGGGGCAGCTGAAATGCTAAGTCCAAGCGGCAGGAGAAAGTGATTTCTCCCTGAGGCAAAAATGGGGATGTAAAAAGCCAAAAAGTTTAAAGTTGGGAAGTTTTGGGAAAAGTTGCTCTTTCTCTTGGGGGGAAAAAAAACCTTTCTCTTAAAGCTTTTCTTGGAAAATTTGGGGGAAAAAACTCTAAAAAGCCTTCATCTTTCTCAAAAGCTCTCAAACTTAAAAACTAAAGCCTTTAACTTTCTCTCAAGGGCAAAAATTAGAATCACCTGAAGATATTAGTATGGGGGCCACCTGTGATTAGCTCTAAGGGAAAAACAACAAACCTCTTAAGACAGCAAAACCTCTAAGTTCTGTTTTTCAAGCCTTAAAAATTGTCCCTGCAATGCAGGAGGCAGGGACAAGTTCCTAAAAACCTCTTGTAAGCTGTGTCTCTTCAAGCTAGTAAAAGACAGTGGGTCAGAGTACCCTGAGGGAAACGCTTGGGAGAGTGTGGGTAAAGAGCTACAGAGAGCCCAAAAGGGCCAGAAACTTTACCTGAGAAAAACAAAAAAGCCAAGCTTTTCAGTTACAGTGGAGCTGAGGCATCAAGGGTTTTGTTTCTGAGTGAGCATTTCAGAATGAAAAGGTGCTCCTAATCGTCCTAATGCAAAGATCCCCTGAAGCATGCAAACTGTTAGCATTGTATCCTCGCTTCTGACCAAAAACCCAGAGGTGACTGGCCAGCATCTCTGAGTTGGGGTGCATTTCGGGGATACTAGGGTTCCTGCAGTTGTAAACTTCCTGGAGCATAGAGCTGAGGCAGGAAGGTGCAGGACCCAGGGGAAGATTGCTAATGAACAAACAAAACTAAAGCCAGTGGGAACAGCACAGTTGCCTGCTCTCCTACAAATCCCGAGTTGGTAGGTCCACAGCTGCAAAAAGAAATCTGAGAAAAAAGCTTTCCTATCAGTAAGGACCTTTCTGGGAAAACAGTAAAGCTGAACTGTGTCTGAAGCAGTTGTGCTGCTGAGTCAGAACGCTGTCTGGGGAAAAAGCCCAGCCAGGGCAGAACAGCACTATCCAGGAGTAAAGCTTTCTTTTCTGTCAGAGAAAGCACCTCTTTGAGAAAAGCTTTGTTTCAACTGACTCCCCTGAGATGAGGGAGTGTAGCCCTGAGGGGTGATTGCCTCTGGCATAAGCTCTGTCCTTGAGCACCCAGACAAGCAAACGCAACCCACTGGGGGACTGGGTCAGGTGAAGGCCTGATGAAGTAAAACACCTGTCCTAGTGGGAGTTTAGAGATGGCAAAAACCTCCCTTGTTAGACTTTCAATCTGTACGCTAACCACACAGACCCTGAAAACAGACAAAAAACCCCTACCTTCAGTAGCAGGGAAAGCCGCCACTGTAGTGTCGGAAACTGTTTCTGGGGTAGAGGGGATTAACTGAGACCAAACTGGGAACTGTCTGGGAAAAAGACTCCGAAGAAACAGAAGGGACATATTCCTCCCCAGAAAATACATGACCTGTGAAAAGCTGCTAGAATTTGAGGCAGATTCCGGGGGAGAAAAAAGGCCCCTACCTCCAAAAGCAGCTAGGAGGGGAACAGAGCCGCAGACAGATACCTGAAGCTCTGCATCTGGGGAAGGGAGGAACAAGCAAAATGAGATAGATCAGTGGGAGAAAATCTCTCTGAAAGAGCTATGGAAAAGCTGTTGTACATGATCTTGTTTTTCACTGACTGGCTAAAACACAAGCCCCTAGGAAAGTTGCTATCAGAAATGCCAGCCTCAATGCCGGCTAACGAGGCAGGTGTGGTTGTGATTTGGGGCCAGTGTTGGATGAAGGAGAAACACCTGTTAAAGCCAGTTGAGGCGAGAATAGAAATCTCCCAACGTGCCATAACTGAAAATGTAAAATGCTTGTTCAAATCTCCCGTTGCAAAAGCAAAAAACTTTGTTCAAACCTCCCAGGCAAGAATTTGTAAGCAAGTCTGGTAAAAAAGAACTTAGAAGTTGACTCTCAGACCCGAAAAGAACTATGGGAAATGACTGATGGACAAATGATATAAAGGACTGATATAAGGGACTGATATTATTATGGACTGATATAAGGGAAATGCATTCTGGGAAAGGTAGTTTTTTCCGCTAAAGATGGTGACATTGCCCTGAAACACGTTTGTCAGCTCGAAAATATGTTCATGGTAAATTTAAAATTCAGCTTTTAAAAGAATAAGGAGGAAAATCATCTAAGAGTTTTAAGTGTCAGTTCCAATGAAATATTGAAAGGATATGGAACTAGGCACTTCGTGGTTTGGGGGTTGGTAAAATGCCTTATTTACCCTAATAGCTGTGCAAAGTTTTTACGGTAGTTGGATGGCAAAAGGCTACCTTTAAGAGCAAACAAGCCACTTTAAAATCCTTAAGACAGCAAGAGAGAGCAGTTTATACACTGAACGTTGTCTTAGATATGAAAAAACTTATGTGAAATTAAAAGTTATTTACCTCTTGAACAAAGAACCTGCAATGAGTGATTCCTTTGCAAATCTAATTAAGGGGATAAGAAACAGGCATTCAAAAAAATGACTGCTTTATAGATGGGAAACAAACTTCAGAAAAGCTGTCTTACAAGAGTTGCTTCACCTGAAAGTTCCTTATAAGAAATCAATGCTAAATCACAGCTGCTAATAACATCAGTAGTTAAAGCTAATAAAATGAAAATGCTAAATCCTGAAAATGCTTTTTCTCAAAGTAAGCTAATGAAGGATATGTTTCATGAAAGAACATCTATGTTCTTGACTCCTTTGAATAGTAACAGTTTTGGTGAAAATATTGGAACTAACAACAATCCAGTCAAAATGTTTCAATAAATTCAAGATGCTATTCCACAAAAGAAAGCTGCCATGCTTTGTGGGCCATATTAGAGTTCACTCCAGTCTTCCTGGTCCTTTAGCTGAGGGTAATGAGAAATAGAAAGAACCCTGCTTGGGATTATGGAAGGGTACTAATCCTGTGTTAATATGGGGTCTAGGACATGTTTGTGTTTTTTCACAAGAGGAGAATGAAGCTCGGTGTTTACCGGAGCGTCTGGTAAGGAGCGTGGAACTAAGAAAGGTCAGCTCCAATGACGTTCCTACAAAGGAACCAGAATGAAAGTGGCTCGATCAGTGTTTCTGAGGTTTTGTCACTGGTTGATGCAAACAGTGAGGAAATAGAGTTCGGAGCTGTGCCACTTTTGGCTTTACTAGCTCCTTTGGAAAAATACGTTATATCGCCTAATAGCTGTGCGGTATTTGGCAAAGACCTTACAGCAGCTAAATATGGTAATTTCACCCTCAGTATGAAATGAAGTTTTTTCGGTAGAGCAAACCAAGAGTACTGCTATAATAGAAACATTTGTCTGAATTGAAGCACTTAGGGGAACTATTATGAATTTGGGTGAAGGGACAGCCTCTAGTTAAACACCGTCTACCACTGACAGTGCATCTCTGCTGGGTCCGGAACGGCTGAGAGAACTGGCAACTTTGGAGTGTGGCGTCATCCTGGGAAGGTTACAGTCCCCTAGCAACAACTATCACAATTCTATAACAACAACACTCACTAAATCCCAGTGCTTTATAACAAAGCTGACTATAAACTCTAAACTTTAGAAATGATGTACGTACTTCCTGTCTAGTTAAGAGAATCTGTCTAATAGAGATAGTACTAATAATTAAGAGTAAGAAATAGAAAAAGAAGAAAATAAGATATGTGAGTTTGTAAAAATTATCTTGTTAGATCTGTGTTAAGAAATCTTTAGGTGTTTGCTAAGTTAAATATATGCTAATGGTAGCCCTGTATAAGTTTGTAAAATAGATCTATAGAGTTCCTTTAAGAAAATAAGCTTGCAAGAAATATCTAAGGTAGTCTAAGACGTGTAGTAATAAGCTTGTAAGAAGTAAAGATACTAATTGTAAATGTAAGTTTAAATAAGAAATATGATAAGTATATAAGAAATATATTTGCTAAAGTAGTTCTGTAGTTTCCTTAAGGAGTATAAATAAGTAGATGTTAATGTGTTATATGTGAGTTTGTAAAAACATGTAAATGTTGAATGTGAATCTAAATGCAAAAAATGTTATATGTGAGTTTGTAAAGTGTAAATGTTAAGTGTGAGTCTATTTTTAATGTATATGGTGAAAGAACCTGAGACACAGAAGGTAGTGTCCTACTAGACTGCAAAGCAGGCAGTCTGAGCGGTTTTTCAAAAGCTCCAAAAGCCGCTAAGAAGCTAAGAATGGCGGACGCCAGAACCAGCACAAGGCATCCGCAGCTGAGATCCGTGGAAAATCGACGCAACACAGAAAAACCTGAGCTAACATCAAAAAATGGTGCAGTTTAGACTACTACTGTCTAAAAAGGTCGGTCTGTGAGAACAAAAGTTGCAGAGACGCTTGTTTGAACTAAAATTGTTAACTGCAAAAAGTTTTGGTTGTAAAAAGTCTCTTCATATTTGGAAGTGAAAGCCTGATACCAGAATTTATTTCTTGTTTGAACTTTTTGAACATAAAATGAGATAAAATTACAAAAAGACTTTGGTTATGGATTTCTTCATATTTGGAAGGCTCATACCAGAATTTATCATTTGAATTTTGGGACTTAAGAAATGAAATGAACAATAGAGATTTCATTGCAATGGGACAATTTTGAGTTTATTCATAAAAAAATGGAACTGTTTAAATGAAGAAATTTATTATTTCTACCTAGAGTCAAGATGCAGTTTTGTGTATGCATATATGCTTTATTAATTGGTGATTCATGAATTGTTTTGTGGAACTGTTTATGTAAAAATGAAATTACTTACAGAACTGGTTTTGTGTTACAAATGGAACTGTTTAAATTGAAACGTTTGGGTTTTCTAACTAGGCTTGAGATTTTGCTTAAATTATAAAGAAAGGGGGAAGAGTTAATATTCCTTAGTCTAATTTCAAAAGTTGTTTGAGGGATTAATGTCATGTTTTTGTTAGTAAGAAATGCAAATGGGGTATATTAAGAGACTACTTTTAAAGTGTAAAGAGTTTTATTAAGAAACTGCTTTTGGATGTTTTGCTAAGTTTTCAAAGTGTTAATGGTTAGATTGAGAAGATTGCTTTTCAATATGGGTTTGTAGGAATTGTATGAGTTTGGGTTCTTCTAACTAGGTTTGAGGTTTTCTTTAAAAAATTATAAAGAAAAGGAGGAGCTATGAGATTGAATTATGTTTGCAGAACCCTATTGATATTAATGCACCCTGGTTTTGTGGAGTTAAGGAAATATTTAAGTTTGATGTGAATACATCGAAGTTTTTCCTATGTTCTGTTAACAAGAAAATTCAAATGATTGAGTTAAAGTTGTAAGACGGAGAAAATTGTTAACTATATATAGCACCATATATGCTAATTCAAATGGTTCTGTTAAGAGTTTGCTTTGAGTTGTAAGATTGAGAGAATTGTGACTATGTATAGCAATATTTATGTTAACCTGTTAATGGTAATGATGAAGCTAAGGGATTCTTTAAGTTTGTAGCCGCCTTAAGAGTTTTGGCTTAGAAAGGGCTTGAGGCAGCTAAGACTGCTGTAGTCACCTTGGACCTAATTCAAAAGAGAAATGCCATCTATATCATCCTCTACTCCCATACTGGGAGGTGTAACAGCTATGGAGATTGCTGTAAGCCATTAATAGTTTTTTTTATATATTAAGAAAGGGGGACCTGTGGGAGCCCATTCTCGGGTTCCTTGTGGCTTTACCCAGCAGGTCCGCATAGAGGATGATTAGGACCACGGGCCTAAGTGCAGGTGTCTGAGATGGTCTGCACTTGGCTGTGCTGGGAGGAGGTCTTTTGCTCCACCCCTTGGTGTCTCTATAAAAACCCTGGGGCAGAGACAGTCGGGGCCCGTTGGAATAGGTTCCAGGCCCTCTCGAGGCTATCCTTTATTTTCTATCTGTTTATCTCCGCGATATTCTCCGCAATAAATCCTTCTATCTAATATTTCCTGCTGCTCGCACTCAAGAAAACTCTGGGGAACTGTGGGGGTGGTTGGGTAAACGCCCCACAGCATACAGCAGCCTACTGCTGATTGCTGGCTCTCTGCAGTGTTTATCAGTTTCTCATGAGAAGATTTACTCTGGTCATAAACAGAGTAGGAGTTGACAAGCTAATCCCATGCAGGGGTCTGGGCTGTAGGAATCATCAGAGCCTTCTCTGCATTGCTGTGTAGGCTCCACTAGAGGGCAGGCATAGAGTTTTCCAGGAGGTTCACATTCACCTGGTATCTAATCAAGACCAGGTACATCTTTCCTGACCTGTGCCTCAGACCTTGTCATACTGATATTTCTCCAAAATGATGTCTTTGGACTGTTGAAGAAACATGCTGTTTTTTTCTAATCCAGCACAGTGTGTATTTTCCAGTTCAACTTCTATCAGTTTTTAAAAGTTGAGGAAAAAATCCTGCCCAGGTGTTCTCTGACACTTTTCCGTTGGTGAAGCAGGGAATGAACTCGGATGAAAGGTAATGCTGATTGTCTAGCTGTGTAGATCTGGTGGGGGCACAAAAGCTGACATGGCAGGTCCCCACCAGGCTTGTGTCCCATCTGTCTTCCTCCCCTAGGTTTGAAAACCTCCAGCAGGAACTGGGGCAGACCACAGCCCAGGATGAGAGCCTCCTGCAGATGGAGCTGCTGAAGCAGAAACACTATGTCCCAGGCAAGTCAGCCACCATTGAGCCCCATCCCCAGCAGCCAGGGTATTCATGGGGTGTGTTTCCTTCCTTAACTTTTGTTTACTAGAGATTAATAGGTCCTGATTTTCTTGCCAGTGGCACAGCAAAACTGTTTCTGAATCATATTTTCTTTACTGATTTTACCTGACAGCACCTGTTAAGAGTACTGAGAAGGCTGGAGGAAGCCAGAAACACCTTGAAGGCATGACATTCTACACTCCAGGTTCAAGGCCTCCTCAGAAAATGCCACCTCTTTTCAGCTTTGAACTCAATAGTGAGGCAAATATCAACCTACCATCAGGGGATCCAGCCACAATCTGATCCACGTCTGTTGGCTCACTATCCTTGGAGAAAAGTTTGTGTCAGAAATGAGTATAATATCCAGAGAACACAACACAAATTACTAAGATCCCTGAGTCCATATGTGATGGGCAAGTGTTGCTGAAGATAATTTACTACAGAGAATAAGCCAGTTCCTCACCTCATTTACTCTTCCATAGTGAAATTCCAAAGGAAACTGAAATTTGTTTGTTTTATTTTTTGTTTTATTTCTTGGGATATTTATGCTTTGGTTTTGTGTTTTCTTCATTTTGTTTAAGGTTGTGTTAATTTTTGTTATTTCTTTTATTCTTGTCATTGTTTTAATAGTTTGCTAAGGCTATACACTGTATATATTGATGCTGTTTTGAAAGCCCACATTGAATCAAATGAATGTATTTTTGTGAATAAAATTCAATTTCAAACTTTTCACTCTAAGATTCTTCTTTAGTCAGATGAGGTTTCACACTTCTGTAAACCAAGAACTCACAGGCTTGTATTTATCTCAGTAAGTTCCAGGAAGCTTGGGCTGCACAAGGATTTTCCATTCATGGGTCTCAGGGCTACACAAGGGGATTGCACCTAGGATGTGGATGGCATAGCCTACTACATGGACACCCACTACATAATAGAAAAACTAGATATATTGTATATTTGAGGTCGTATATTTAGCTACCAGTAAACTGTGGTACACTGTACACACATGTTCAAGAAATCATCATGTAGACCAAATTAAAGAGAAACAAAAATATTTTGCTCCAGGCTTCTCTGGAAATGAGAACATTCATTAAAATTGTATAAACAAAACCAGGAAATGAAAATCATTCTGCCTCTGGTTTTCTTGAAATATAACATGAGTGGCAACTGAACAGCAGAGATCATTTCCTGCATAACATGTTGGGACTTTTTTTTTTGTGATGCTTTTCTTTATACCTATGGGGTTTTTTGCCACCGCGTACATGCAATTCCCACAGAGGCCAGGTGAGGGCAGATTCCACCAAGAATTTAATTTAAAAAGGTTTGTTAGCTGTCCTGTGGGTCTTCTGAGACAGAAATAAATGCTCTTAATGGATGAGCCATCTCCCCAGTCCCTGCAATTGACCTTGTCCTCCCATCCATGTGTGCTGTATTAGGTGAATCGGATCACTCCCCACCAAAGACTGAAGTTTCTTGAAAACTGTAGGGACAGGCATGCTAAATTGTCTTAGGCTGCCACACATCCATTCTGGGTTCTCTCATAGGTTCAGGATCCTGCCCCGGTCTCACTGACTGTCAGAATGGAACAGATTTCCTAGATCTCTTCTAGGTTGACAACACCTATGAAGCCTGTCTGATGAAATGCAGAATTGAGAAGACCCTCCTGGGGTTGGAGGTAGGATGAGGAATCCCTCTTGATGGTCCATATAAGCAATGTTGGGAGGAAATTATGACTAGGTGGAGTGGATGGAGGCTTATTCAGGGGCCACATGTCTCTGGTGCAGAGTGATTCTGTGAAATTTATAACTGAGATAAGGCTGTTGTGAGGCCCAAACTACTCTGAAAGTTCTATACATATCTGGTGTACTGGTCAAGATTCTGTGGGGTAACAACTTATAGAATGCATTTCTATATATACAGAAGGCTATTTTTTAGAATGACTTAGAGGCTTTGGTCCAGCTAATTTATCACTGGCTGGTTATGATGGCAAAGACCAAGAATCCAGTAGTTGCTCAGTCCACTACGCTTGATATCCTAACCCATCAGTAGTATAGTCTGGAATCCCAAAGAAGTTGGCTCCAATACCAGTGAAGGTATGGACTTCCTAGCAAGGAGAGAGCAAACAGCTAAAGAGCAAAAACTCCCTTCCTCCATTTCTGTAGAGGCATTAGAGGCAAGCTCTGCTACCAATCTTAGGAGTCTCACAAGAAGACCAAGTTATACAAGTCTAAAATATATGCAGAGGGCCTGGATCAGGTCCATGCATGATCCCTGGTTGGGGGTTCAGGCTCTGAGTCACTATGAGCCTAGGTTAGTTAGTTCTGTGGGATGCTTTTGGGGCTCCTGATCCCACTGGCTCCTACAAATGTTAATTGTTCATTCATTATTTTATGTACATTGGTGTTTTGCCTTCATGTAAGCCTGTGTAAGGGTGTAGAATCCTCTGGAACTGGAGTTACAAACAGTTGTGAGCTGCATTGATTTTTTCATTATTTTAAAAATTATTTCATATGATGAGTATATGGAAATTTATTGGTGGGGATTTAAAATGATAACATATATCCATTTACTTATTTAGAAAGGATAAAATACATATATACATATATATGATAGAGAGAGAATGAACATACAATACACACCATGACATTTTGACATTCTGTTCATATGGAGGTCAATGAACAAATTAGGAGGAGTAAGCTCTTTCCTTCCACCCAACTAGTCATCTCATTGGCCCTTCTCTGGTACTTTACATGATCAACTTGTGGCTTTCTGCCTTAGAAGATTTTCTTGTGGTTTGAAACTTAAAGAATATTTTAATATTAATGTGCATTAGGAAATATTTGTGCATAATTTTGTTTCAAATGATTGATACACTTAATAACTTTTCACCCTAGGGGTAAGAATTCTTGATGGGAGGAGGGTTGCTGTGTGTCTAGCTTGAAGAAACTGCTAGTCCAGAGTAATTCATGGGAAAAGGCAAAAGTGAAGTTACTCTGCCATGCAGGTCAGTGAGTTCACTGGAAATAACCAGTGAAAAAGCACCAAGGAAGGTTCCAGAGTGAGTCATTGAAATGCCATGTTCCTTCTTGGCATTGTGCTTTGAGAATCTGTCCTATGTGCCCCATGAACTTCTCTGGACTAAGACTATTGGTCACTAATGCTCTGCAGGCCCCTCTTGACAGTTCAGGTTTTAGCATTTAACCAGTTATAGCAATCATCACATAGTTATCCAAATATAACATTCTTACAAAAGTCAAAATTTCCAAGGCACTTCAGACGTTAAATAGCCTTCATGTTTACTAAACATTTTAGAATACTAAGGTCTCAACGACTTAGTAAAAAACATACCAGTTAGATGAATTACCTTGTATATTTTCATCTCTAGATACTTTTAAACATGAATTTCTGAAAAATTGATGCAAAATGACATGCACAGTACATGATATACTGAGGTTCTTCTTAAATGCACTTCAGAATCAAATATGAGCATAATCATTAATTATACCCAGAACTTTAGCTTTATTTCATACTTGATGACATTCAGAATAAGCTATATCAAAACATGGTGCTTGACATAGGTAGGTATTTGAGTGGATGAATGAATGTGAGGAAGGACTCAGATCTTCCCCTGAAACTGCTCATAAAACCTAGAAAGGATTTCCTGACAATTTCCTGAAGCAGGTCAGAAGCACCACATGTCTCTCCATGGAGGAAACGTGCAGCCTCATATCTGAAGACTGATGAAGGCACACAGAGAGGACATGATCCAAAAGCCCTCACTATTTGCCATTCATCTGCTTGACTCCTATTGCTTTCATTTTGATACACTTTTCATATCATTCCACTTTCCATCAACTCTAGAATAAACTCTCAGGTCTACTACATGCTCTAAAAGGCACAGTGCTGGCCCTGAGCAATGGTGCATGTCCATGGCTCAATGCCATGCTGCATGGGTGAAATGACTAGGCCCACAAGGAGTTGAGTATCAGGAAATGCCCCCGAAGTGAGAAGGGTAAGGGTATTGGGACATATGGGGGAATACATAAAGGCATCATTTTGTGGTATGGAAAGAACTCAGGTGAACATGAAGGCTGTAGACCACTCCAAGGATCAGGACCATAATGAAATCTGGAGTAAGGGCCCATCTGTTCTGGAGCCGTGTGCACCTCTGTCCCTACACGTTGTAGAATTTGGGGACAGAAGCCTGATATGAGACCAGATGAGTGTTTGGAAGACTCCCTTTCTTTGGTAGCCTTGTTCAGGTCTCTTGCTGCCTGCAGGTCAGTAATTCCTCTTGAGATGACCTCCACAGCAAGACTGATGCCCTTTCGCCATCTCCATGTGCTCCAAGGGTCACTCTGACTTGTGCATGGGATGGTACCCCATCTTTAAACTAAAGAGTGTTCTGGGACTCCAGAGGCTTTAGGCACAAGGGAGATGTTGGTGTGCTTACTCTTCATGTTGAGACTTTAGGCACAAGTGAGATGCTGGTGTCAAAGACTTTATTCCTGTCTTTCACACTTGGAAGCCTGGCTAGGGGTGGCATAGACCAGGAAATGAGAACTGTTCAAAGACAGCGCAGGCATGTACAGGGGTAACAGCTGCTCTTATACCCTCATACATATCAAACAGTGTGAGTGAGAGATAACTCTTTCCATCTTTTCCCTGTTAGATGGAAGCTCATTAGGTTGGGTCCAAGAGGGACCTCTCCAAATGAGCGCGGTGCCTGGATTGGTTCACAGGGGTCTGGGATTCAGGGTTAGAGGGTCCCCAGGGCAAGTGACAGTGAAGGGGGGATGGATGGCAGCTGATGATGCTGTGTTCATCTTCTTTCATCTCCCCTGTATACTGTGGCTGGGCTTCAATACTATATGCTTTTATATTTAAGAAATTTGATACTGATTAAGTGAAGTCCAAACTTTTGTTGTTAATGTACATTTAATGTACCTGACTTTTTAAATTGCAAATTAGAATATTTGTTTAATATTGTTTGAAAATATGGACATTTACGGATTCCTTCATAAGCAAAAGATATTCTATGTAACGACAATTAATTCTGAATGAAAGCAATCTTGAACAAAATCTCAGGTCTAAGCATTTGTTGGGGGCTTTTCTTCCTTAGGAAGACTTGTGCTGTGAAAGTTTGTACTCGGTGAGTGTTCATGTGTTTCTCTTGGCAATCTCTGTTTTGTTGTGGAGTCCCTAACAAGGAATTTAAGATAGGTAGAGCCTAATGATGAGACTCTCCTTTTTTTTTTTTTTTAAAAAGTACTCTCATATCAAAAACATCGTCTACTAACACCACCATAATCTGTTTTCTTATGCTATCTAAGGATATCTTAGAGATTTTTTAATTTGAATGTAATAAGCCCCTATAAGCTCATAGGTAGTAGAATTATTAGGATGTATGGCTTTGTTGGAGAGAGTGTGGCCTTGTTGGAGGATGTATGTTACTGTGGAGGAGTGTTGAGATCTCTTATGCTCATGCCATGCCTAGTGTCTCAGAGCACTTTTTGTTGCCTGTGGGATCAAGATGTAGCTTCTTCTCCACTTTCTTTTCCTTCTCGAGCATCATGTCTGCCTGCATGCCTCCATGTCCTGCCATGATCATAATGGACTAAACCTCTGAAACTGTAAGCAACCTGATTAAATGTTTTCCTTTTTAATTGTTGCTGCAGTCATGGTGTCCCTTCACAGCAATAGAAACCCTAACTAAAACAGCACGTATGCAACATAATTACAGAGGACAATGGACTCAAAACAATTTTACTTTTGGACCACCCTTTGAGCATGGATCAGATGCAGAATACATTGTAAGGGTTTGTACATTTAGGTGTATTTGTTACAAATGCTTTTAGACCTGTATCATCTACGAAGACATCATTGCAGAGCAAGCCCAAGGTCAATCAATTCACCTTGCTAAGTTGAAATCTGGGACAGCCATGTTGTCATGCAGTGGGTAAGAGCTGATGTGTTGTTCTATGCTGAGTAGCAGTGTGCAGAGTCAGAAATGCCTTTCTCTTTGTGTTCTGCCTTTTTTTCCTCCTATTACTTCAGACATGATCTTTCACCCATTTAACTAGAACTTTCCCAGCACATGAAGTCAGCCCACCCAAATGAACCCCTTCCCATGCTACTCACCCTGGTTACTTCCATGTCTTCAAAGCCTAGTGTAATAAATGCTTCTTAGTCTACACAGAAATATAAACTAGTACATGAAGAAATTAACAACTCGACTTCTAGACAACTAGAAGATGTTTTAGATAGAGACCATAGTGGCCGCCACCATCATGGAGTATGATATCTCATGACACACACACACACACACACATATATGTATGTATATAATGTATACATATATAATGTATATATATATGTATGTATATAATGAAGACTGCATTTCTCAGGGGAGAAAAAAATAAAAATATAGTATTAATATTAAACTACTGAAATGATATGCAGGTATAGAAAAATGAACTGAAGGAAGATTTGATATTCATTTCTAGATACTGATAGCAAAGATTATTTCTGATATTTATGCTTTTTGAAAGTTACATTTTACATATTTTCTAATAAGGCAAATACAGTGTCTTTGTTGTGAATTAAAAAGTTATCCCTTTCAAAAAAATGTAACAGGCACTCAGAGTTGAAGGCAGAAAAGAGCTAACACAGCAAGCTGGCCAATCAGAAAGTTCTGCTGCCTCCTTGGCTGATGTCTGGGAGTTGGGATTTCAGTTTATCTTTATATTTATAGACACATATTTATGCGGTTAGATATGGTTGTACATATTATGTATACCATATAGATAATTATAAAAACATGCACATAACTATACTCATAGCTCTGCATACAACATGCATACCATACACATGCGTACCAATACCACAAAGGTTGTTTGTTTCTTTTTTTTTCTTATTTTGACAATTTATTGTACATCTAATTTAATTTCAAAGTTTATTTCTATGTGTGTGTGTGTGCCTGCAAAGGTGTAGACAAATACATGTTTTTAAATTTATGATTGTGGGCACATGGATGTGTGTACTGTGTGGGAACAAGCATGTGTGTATTGTGGCACAAGAATGATGGTGCCCTCATCCTTTATGATGGACTATTGCAGTAGGTGGGGCATGCTTGATCATGCTGCATTCCGTGCATGGAACTTCCATGCTTCTAGAGCACAGATGTTGTCTAAGATGTTGCTAACAATGTGTAGATGATTCAGGATCTTTCTTAGATGGATATCTACAATCTATGTCACACGTTAAGTCCCTAAAATACCATTTGCCACCAAAACATGTAAGTTTTCAGTTTCTCCTTCCTCTTCCACTGCACTTTCAGGTTATAGTAAATCACCACCATCAAGTAAGTCTAAAAACACTTACTGGCCATCCACAACTTGGTGGAGAGAAGAAAATTTTGGGTTCCCAGGATACAATGATGTTGACAGGAAGAATTCCAGGTGGGGTGTTCCTACTGCAACTGTTACCACGGGCCTTGAGGCTGAGACAGCAAAAAGGCATCTCTAATGGGCAACTGTATAAATTCTCTTCTTCTGGATTCTGCTGCTGCAGACAGGAAAACGATTTCAAGGTCTGTGATTAGATAGCTGGTTTAATTGAGGCCACCCTCCCTAAATCCTGTTTGGCTTTGAGGGTAGCACAACACTTACACTTCATCTCATCTAGAAAACAGGAAGAATTTCCAAAGTGTTTTTCTTTTATAACAGATTTTATTGGTTGAGGACCAGTAGAAAAACATGTTAATTCAGTTTGGTTTTCCTTCTTTTTGCATGCCACAGTTCTTAAGAGTAGGTTTCCATCTGCAATAAGATCTAGCATACAGGAAAGGAACACTGTGATACCTTGACTAACTCCTCAGATCTCTAAGCTACCTCCTTTTGACTACCCATCAAATGGCACATTAGGGCAAGAAAAAAGCATCCATGGTAAAAAAAAAAAGAATAAAAAGGAAATCCAACACTAAGGAGACTGTGTTAGAAGGATTGCTGGGAATGTGAGGCCAGCCTTGAGAGAGAAAACTTTCAGGGACGGAGAGAGGCATGAAGGCAAAGGACAATGGGCGATTGGGAAGGGGTTTTCTCAAAGTGAGATATGTCCATTGTTTTCTACTACTAATCTCCACTAGCATTTGTTAGAAAAGGTGACAACAGCTGAGGCAGAGTCAGCACCTGTCCCAGGACTCCACTTTCCAAAATGGGACAGGATAAACTGCTTTTACACTGCCATCCAGCGAGTGACAGCCTTAGAAGTCATCAACTACCACGATGAGAGGAGGTAGGGAAAGCCTCATGGCTTTCTGCTTTCTGGTCAATTCCACTTCAAGTTGTGTTTAATGTTGGTGAAGGGACAGGCTGGAGGGCAAATTTCAAACAGCTCTGTCCCCCAAGGCCCAGGTACTGCAGATGGCACAATACACATCTCATGATAAGAGAATACTGACGATAAACTGAGTCTTAGAAATGGTAGACCATTATTTGAACTGTTTACATACAGACTGAGTCTGCCCATCGCCACTGACCTTTCTCTTTTGAGCAGTGAACTTTTGTAGTAGGAGAGGATTATTGGATGGGAAGTTGTCCCCAAGCAATGATGATAACTGTAGCCTTTGGGCAACTTCCTTAATTACCAGCCCCAAAACATCTGCATAGCTTGACCCCCTTTGTGCTTCCCTGAGCAGAGTGAGGCCTGGCCTCTGTGACACTCCATAAGGAATCATTGTCATGGTTACATGTGTGCCCTTGACAGGTTGGCAGCTCACTCTACTAATGTGGCCTGTGATTTACAACAATAATAACGTGAGCAGGAATCAATTTCTGTTGAGTCAGTGCAGACATGCTTTGTGGGAAGACCTGATCACACATCAGTGAGTGGACATGACATGGAGCTTTCTTGAAAGGGATCACAAAGGCATGGTTCATTGTTCCAGGGGTTTTTAAGGCAGAAGACAAATGACATTTTGAGAAGCATTTCCATAGCAAAGACCAGGGGAACATCCTCATTAGTGCATGCCATGAATGACATACAGAAGGGGACACCATGCCCACACTGCATAAAAGGCTTCATGAAGATCTTCACAACCATCATGTGCCTATCTAGCGGCGGCCTTCATCAATGGTGGACCAGCTTCTGCTGTTATATTAGCTGCCTGCGATATGCCTTCATGGGCTAGACCACATAAGGAAGGAAAGGCAGCAGAGACCTTGTTGGGACTCAATTTTGTTATCTTTACTGAGAAGCAACAATTTTCCACATGAGCTCATGGTGCCTCTTTACCCATGCTCACAATCCCCAATGCAACAGCAAGGACTCTCCCAAGCACCACTGTTTCCTACCTACCTTACCTTTCTATTTGTGTAATATGTAGTTTATTCCATCTGAACTCTGTGCTGTGTATGTTGGTGTCTGTGCCCATTTCACTTGGAAAGAGCCAGTGTTCCTCAGAATATACTTGAGTTGTAAGAAAAGGGCTGTAAACACTGTCCTCTATCAATATCCACATTATTTTTTTTTTCAGAATGGCTGAGCATAATCCAAGGCTAATTACAAATTACAAAGTAGCTTCAGACAAACCTGGACTCAAAAGCATCCACTGATTCAACCCTAAAGAGAAACAGGTACTAGAGAGTTCCAGAATATCAATGTAACCAAGCTTACCTCTAACACAAAAACTGCCTGGACATAGTCATACCCTGAAAGTAGCCCAGGCCAACATGGTCTCTGAAAAAGCCCATGCTAAGCACCTAAAGTGAAAGTAGACCAGGATTAACCATTAAACCATGGTGTCAAAAGAGAAGTATTCCAAGGCCTGAGGATGAACCTGATGAAGACCCAGGAATAAAGCCTAAATTAACAATGGCTTTACCTCATTCAGAAAGGTCATGGACCAACCCTAAGAATAAATGTGCCAAATCCTGACCTAACAGAGGACTGCACCCAAACCTGAAGCTGAATAAGCTCTGACCCAGAGGAAAAACAGAGGTATCCCTGGGCCAGTCCATCAAATGGAAGAGCCAAGGCCAAAGGAGAAAAGGAAAAGTAACAAAATGAAATGAAACAAAAAGCAAAGAAAAGAACACCCATGTCTATCCTGACACTGAAGCAGGCTGGCCCCAACCAAGAGGGAGATGAGTTCTACCCTATCCCTCAGAAGAAAAAGACGTGGCTCAAAGAAGGAAAAGGAGAGTATCCATGACTCAACTTTACCTGGACTGAAGGCAGGGCCCTCACCAGGATGAGAAGTTGGCCTCAGCATAACTCTGACCCTGAAGACTGGGCCAAACTAAGAAAGGACACAGGCCCAGACCAATCCTTCAAATGAAAGAGGCCGGGACAAAGCAGGAAAAGGGAACACAGACAGGGGCCTAACACTTACCCTGACAAAAGCCTGAGATAAAACAAGGGGAGAAGAAGACCTGGGACATTCTCTTAAATGAAAGAGGCCAAGGACCAACCAAGATAAAACTATTGACTGCCTATAGTCCTTACCCTGATGAAGTATGGGCCTAACCAAGAAGAGATGTGGGCCATATCATAACCTTAATGCTGACAAAGACCAGGCCAAAACTGAGAAAAGTAGTGGGCCTGAGTCCCATTCTAGCTATGCATATGCCTGGGCCCTAATCAAGAAGAGAAGTGGGGCTGGGGCATCCCCTTAAAGAATGAACACCCAGATAAAACCAAGAAAACAGCTATGCCCAGCTCTAATTTTTATTCTGAAGACACCAAGGACCAAATGAAGAAGTAAGTCTTTAGCTAGAGTTTTCTCCAGTCCTGCCTGGCCCACAGTCAGTTCATTTCGCTCTACATGCCAGTCCCGAAGGTGCTCAAACCCAACCAAGACTTATATTACTTATAAACTGTATGGCTGTGGCAGGCTTCTTGCTAACTGTTCTTATATCTTAAATCAACCCATTTCTATTCATCTATAAGTTGCCCATGTGGCTTGTGGCTTACCAGTATCTTAACATCTTCTCATGGCTGCGGCTGGTGGCGTCTCCTCTGCCCCAGTTGTCCTGTTCCCAGAATTCTCCTCTCTCCTTGTCCCGCCTATACTTCCTGCCTGACTACAGGCCAATCAGTGTTTTATTTATTAACCAATCAGAGCAAAACATTTAATATGCAGAACATCCCACAGCATAGGTCTGGGACAAATATTGACTGGGAAGAATTCGGAGCTCATACCAAGCTCATAGAACAAACCAGGCAAAATCAAAAGTGGAAATGTTACAGGCCAACCACAGACCTTGATGAAGAGAAACCACAAACCACAAAATCAAGGGAGCTCCTGCCAACCCAATGAGAGATATGTGGTCAGACTTAATGTTGACCCTAGGAAGTCCAGTTTGAAGAGACAATTTAAATGGAGCCTGCTCCAACCACAATGAAGAACTCTTCCTAGGCCAAACACTGATATCAAGTAGCCAAGGACCAAGACCTGTGTGAAAGGAGTCCAGTCAATCCAAGAAGAGAAACACGCCTGACCATAAACTGCTATCAGTGGAGACCTGCAGCCTACTGAGCAAGAATTAAACTCAGAAGCCCTGAACATTAAGGATGTGAGGGCAGAATATTTTCTTCTTCATCCAACACCCTAACCAAAAGGGAGCCAGAAACACCATGTTCTCAATAGAGCCAATGGCTCCCTTACAGATGAAAGCAAATGGACATCATTAACATATTTGGTAGTTAGAGGGAACCTTGAGGCACTCTGATCCCAGATTTTGATTTCACTTGATATTGTACAGTCAATCAAGGCCTCAAAAGAGACATACAGAAGAACATTTGTTGAAAATCTTAGACTCACAGACTTCATGTACAGATATAAGTTGACATCCTGAGTACCAACTGTGTGGATCACAGATATTTCATTTACAACACGAACTATCCTCAATACATGCACACCAGGATGTGCCACTCACCATATGATCCAAGCTCTCATCTGAGTAACCAATGAATATGGACATACCATAACACAAATGGTGTTATACTGCATGCTGTTGTGGCCTGATATAACTCCATATCTTGACTTCAGCTGATATTTTTAGGAACAAACAAGTCTCAAAAGTAACATAGGAGTAACCATTCCTACCAAGATGCTTAGACTAACCAAAAATTTGCTTCAGTAATTTTTTACTTCTTTAACAGAAACATGGTCCATAAAGTTTCTTTTTTCTTACAAGATTTGAGAGAGCTGAACTTAATATAAAATATTAGATCAAGGATGGAAATGATTTCTCAAAGAAGGATCCCGTTGTATTTTTTTTTAAATTCCCAGTATGATGTGTAATGCCAATCACCTAAGCATTAACAAATAAAGGCTTTTCTCACACATTGTCAGAGTTCCTCCTATATTTAATTTTCCTTATTCTGACTTTTCTTAACATTCTGGAGTTAACCATCTCACCCTGACCTTTCAACTGCAGGCAATTCTACATTTCATTTCATCAACTTGCTACATCTCCACTTTACTTAAAGGATTCCAGACTAATCACTGAGTAGAGTGTCCTCGTGCTGCTGAGCTCAGTGCTAAGAACCCCCAACTAATTTTGTTGTCTTTATAAAAATAACATCCCCAAAGGCAATCATGATCAGTCCATCACATTCTGGAAAGTCTACGACATGACTTTTCTCTAAAATATGTCCTTAAAAAATTGGCAATGGGGATTTAGCTCAGTGGTAGAGTGCTTGCCTAAAAGGCCTTGGGCTTGTTCCTCAGCTCTGAGAAAAAAAGTGGTCTGAATGTAATCTTCAGAGGATCTAGCCTGTGACATATTTCTGGACCAGAAATTCTTGCCTCTCCATCACAATAATCCATATCATCATTCTAGAACTTAACCTGTTTTGTCACAACATCTCTGTATCATCTGCTGTATCCAGGATTCCTTGTTTTTTTTCTAGAGTTCTACAAAAAACCGAGAGCATTTATTTAGAAAGGTTCTTCGGGGACTAGAATGACAGGGCCCCCTGGATGACAAGCATTTATCCCCCACCTGGCATATCAGCATAAAGAAAAAGTGGGACCACTGATAGACAATTGGAATGGAACTAAATTTGAGGGCTATTTCAGGGAATCAGAAGTCACAGAATTGTCCAGATTCAAAGGGCTACAGATGTTGATGAAAAACTTCTGAGTTCTTCACCCCTATCTAGTTCTCTGACCAATATGAAAAAAAGGACAAATGTTCTGAGTCCATTCTGCCTTTGGTGGACCCAATAACCACTGTATTGTATAGCCTGAAAAACTGTATATACTTTTATCTATCTATCTATCTATCTATCTATCTATCTATCTATCTATCTATCTATTATCTATCTATCTATCCTTCCATCACCTATCTCTATCAATCTATCCATCCACTTAACACTATCCATCCATCAACCCATCCATCCATCTTCTCCTGCTGCTATACTTCCTCTTCTATTTCTCCTTCTTGATCTTTTCTTATTAATCCAGAATATTATAACCATTTTTGCCTCCCTGAGTTTTTGCGGGGCCTTAGTAAATATTAATTACATCATAACAAATAAAAGCTTTTCTCTGTGGGGTCATTCTCCATATTTTCCCACCCGAAATCTTTGTAATCCCTATCTTTCCCAGCACTTGCTAAAGTGTGACATTCCTTAGATCTCTGACACTGTGACACTAAAAATCTTGTATAAAAGAGTGTTTGTTAAAAAAATGCAAGTTGTGCTTAAAACAAGCCCAAAACCTACATCCAACAACTTGATACTTTAATAACTTGCAAGTACATCATCTTAGTTTGTTTCTTTATATGACAAATGTAATTTAGATGTAATGAATTTGGTGAGTTGAAATATTCAGTGCTTGTTAGTCCTCTCCCATGAAGTTTACAAAAAGGTTTTCTGACTAAATAAATTCTTGTCAAGGTGTAAAATCTGTAGAGTTTTCTAAATGAAAATGGAAAGTTGCACACAAAGCCAGAAAATAGAGTTAATCATAAGTCAGATATTTTATGGAAGATAAAAAATCAAGATCTTATATTAAACTGCTGAATTCATTAAAATTCGTTAGGCAAAAATTCAGTACACTTGTATACAATTAGAATGTAATTCTCCGTTTGGAATAAAAGTGATAGAAGATGCCACTTATTTTCGACCTTTTATACAGAGAAAAGGAAAATCATTGCTAGAACTTGCATTTGAGAGTCTTAAAATGGCCTGCAAAAAGAGCCTGTCTTAGTCAGGAAGTATTCTGTCTTTCAACTAAAGACTTTCAAAAGATCAATGAAACCTCCTGTCAAAGCTTGGCTCATGGGATTATAGGCTATGAGAACAGATGAGATCAATCTGAATGCCATAGAAGTGGGAAAGCAGGTCATGCACTTACTTAAACCTCCTTGAAATACAGGCTATGTAATCTAATGAAATCTGAGAGAAATTATATCGTGATGGACTGGCTCACAGGAAGCTTTGTGGATGCTTGGTTATCACAAGCAGAGGTCTCACATACACTGGAAGATGATGAAGGAAGGATGGGGTTTTCCTGATAAAATATATATGAGAGAAGCAGTGCTTTATGGACAATTCTCTGAGCATAGTAGAGCACTGGGCTGTGCTTACAGAAGAGGTCAAACATAAAATGGTTGATTCACCAGGGACTTTAGGACTGGTGTTTGCCTTTAGTACCTTTGCAGAGCTCCACAGGACAATGTGAACTTGTAGAAACAACTAACATTTTAAGGAACAGGTGAAATGTTGTGTAACAATTTTCCTTTTTATGAAATTCTTTTCTATTATTTTTGAGATTATAATTGCATTATTTTCTCTTCTTTTTCACCCTTCCAAACCCTCACAATACTCCTCCTTGCTCTGTTTCTAATTTATGTCCTCTATTTTCATTAATTGTTGCTATGTTCATATACATATATATGTGCATGAAGATATATATATATATGTGTGTGTGTGCATGTATGTATATCCATATATTTAAATTTCCTAAATGTAAAACAATCATTGTGTATAGCTAGAATATATGTTTCCAGTACTGACCATTTGATATTGAGTATCCAACTGTTTTGCTCTTACCTGGGTTGGACTATTTCCTTAAGTCTCAGAAAGTTCTGTGGAAAGAGAGAGGAAGTTCATAATACCCAGCAATTAAACCAATGTTGGGAAAGCTGAAACTTTCAGGATTAACAAGGCCCTTCCACTCCCAGGTTAAACAGGTGGTAACTAAGGAGAACTGAAGAATTCAGACCCTCTGACTCATTCAGCTGCAAACAAGTCATGCAGACACATTCAGAATTCATTAATTTGAGGGAAAATTAATTACACAATCTTCCCTGAGAGGCAGATACATAACAAGGAATGGATAAATAATATAAATATGGCCAACTTCTGGATTCCTTTTTATTTTCTGTACTGAGACAAAGGCTTAGTAGGCTTTGTCTTCCACCAGTAGACTGCCTCTTCCAGCTGTCTGGTTCAGGACAGATAGGTATGTTCACAGTGAGTCCTGAACATGGTCACCTGAAGCTACAGGTGATCACCCAGAGTCAGATATTGGGGCAAAAGCTGAAAAATCAGAGAGGCAGAGCAGTAAGCCAATAGTTTTTAACCCTATGAAATCCTTCACCAAAAAAGAGTAAGCACCTCTCTCATCCCACCTTATCACTCCCTCTATCTGCCCAGCTCTATCACTTCTTTTCTGTCTGTACAGACCTCCAGACCTCTATGGTTAACTAATAGCTAACTCCTCCTTCTGATGTTCAGGCAAGCTTTGTTAGAGCACAAATAAAATATCACCACATTTCCCCTTTTTTTGTCTAAAGTAAAAAATGGTTATAACTAATATAAGAAAAACTATATACAATAAGTTCAATAACTATATAAAATATATACAGGCAATAAATATAATAAGTACAATAACTATATACAATATATACAGGCAATAAATACATCATCCATGTCTTCCATTTGCATTTGACAAAATCAGAAAAATACTCCATTTTCTATCCTATTTTTGTAAATCCAAAGGACTGTGTCTAATTCTCCTTCTATCCTAATTTGCATTACCAACCGAAAAACATCTTTTGATGTCCTTCAAACTTATGCACTTCACACCTTTTTAGTGAGTTTCTTTTCTGAATTTCTTAACAAGGAAAACTATAACTATTTAATATTCAACTCCTTCAGAGACCTGAGAAGGAAATAACATTGACTGAGTAAACAGGAAGTACAACTAAGCGACTTCTAAAACATGTGAGAAATGACAGAAACAGCTGGTTGCCTGCACAATCACTCAAGATTTCTCTGCACCATTGGGACATCCATCTTTGGCCTACAGGCCTAGCATATCAGTCAGACTGATCTGGGAAGAAGGATTTTCTGAAGGGCCTTCCTACTTTGTCTTGGCAAGGTGCAGCAGTCCTTTCCTTTGTGTCATGCTTGTCCATTTTGGACAGCATACTGTCAGCAATTGATGTAAGGTCACTTTCTTACCCAGTGGCTAACTTTTGCCACAAATAAAGTAAACACTATCTTGAGTTTCTTCAATGCCTATCATCTTCTTTGAAGTAAATTGATGCTGCCAGGAGCAGACATGTCTCACAGTCATAAAAAAAGAAAAAAACTCTATGTTATCATCTTAAATGCCATATCCTGCAGATCTCTGAAGTGCTTTAAGATGACCTGTCTATCTAAAATATATTTCTGCTTGACCTTGAGAACAAACCTAATATGACTACATGTTTCATTGTAATGAATAAGTACTAACCTGCATTTCTTTATTATCCTAAGTAGTTGGCCATAAATTTCAAGAACTAGAAAATTGCATTGCATTGTGAAATGAACTGTATAGGAATGATACATTGAATAAGATTAGAAATATATGTACAGTATTTTCTAACAGAATCAAACTCAAATTTGTATCAATATGCATAATTTATATATAATATACAAAAATCAAATCCAATGTGAAACATTTAAAACTAGTAGTTCCGTTCTAAAAGTAGATTCAAAAATCTAACTTTCTATATTACCATATCTATATCCTCTCTTTTTTCTTTTCAGAGTAGACTCAATAATCTACACTTTGTCCTACCTTTTCTATATCCCTTTGTTTCAGTGGTTCAACATATGGAAGTCTGTAAATGGAATCCACCATATAAATAAACTAAAAGAAAAAAAACCCACATGATCATCTCATTAAATGCTGAAAAGGTCTTTGACAAAATTCAACATTCCTTCACGATAAAAGTCTTGGAGTGATCAGGGCTACAAGGAACATACCTAAATATAATAAAGGCAACATACATCAAGCCTACAGCCAACATCAAACTAAATGAAGAGAAACTCAAAGGGATTCTACTAAAATCAGGAATAACACAAGGCTGTTCACTCCATATCTATCAACATTGGACTTGAAGTTCTAGCTAGAGCAATAAGATAACAAAAGGAGATCAAGGTGGTACAAATTAGAAAGGAATAAGTCAAACATTCACTATTTTCAGATGATATGATAGTATACATAAGTGACCCCAAAAATTCTACCAGGGAACTCATTCAGCTGATAAACACCTTCAGTAATTTGGGAGGATACAAGATCAACAAACTCAAAAAAATCAGTAGGCCTCCAATATACAAATGATAAATGGGCTGAGAATGAAATCAGAGAAACATCCACCCTTACAATAGCCACAGACAACATAAAATACATTGGAGTAACCTGTCTGACAAGAACTTTAAGTTTTTAAAAAAGAAACTGAAGAAGGTATCAGAAAATGGAAAGCTCTCATATGGTCTTGGATAGGTAGAATCAACATAGTAAAAATGGCGATCTTACCAAAGGCAATCATCAGATTTAATTTAATCCCCATCGAAATCCCAACAAACGTCTTCACAGATTTTCAAAGAACAATTTTCAACTTCATATTGAAAACCAAAACCCAGAATAGCCAAAACAATCACGTACAATGAAGGAATGTCTGGCATCACCATCCCTAACCAAATGGTCTACTATAGAGCTATATTATAAAAACAACTTGGTATTGGCATAAAAATTGACACATAGATCAATGGAATTGAATCAAAGACCCTGACTTTAATCCAAAGACATACGAATACCTGATTTTTGACAAAAAGCTAAAATTATACAATGAAAAAAGAAAGCGCCTTCGACAAATAGTGCTGGCCTACTGGCATAACTGTATGTTGACACACACAAGAATGCAAATTGATCCATTATCTATGACCATGCACACAACTCAAGTCCAAATGGATCAAAGACCTCAACATAAATCCAGTTACACTGAACCTGATAGAAGAGAATTAGCACAGACACTGAGAGCAACACCTAATAAATGGGACTTCCTGCAACTGAGAAGCTCCTGTAAGGCAAAGGAAAGGGTCAACAAGACAAAATGACACCCTACAGAATAGGAAAAGATCTTCACCAAACACACATCTGACAGAGGGCTGATCTCAAAATATATAAAGATTCAAGAAACTAGACATCAAAACACCAAAGAATCCAACTTAAAAAATGGGGTACAGATCTAAACAGAGAATTCACAATAGAAAAATATTAAATGGCCAAAAGACATTTAAGGAATTGCTCAAAATCCTCAGCCATCAGGGAAATGCAAATCAAATGACACTAAGATACCATCCCACTAACAACTTCATAGCTTGAGTGAGCTTTACTGACACTGGAGGAATCTTCATAACCATGTGACTTTTTTTGAGCCCACCAATCTCTGAAATTCTGAGGATCTTCCCTGGATGAATGTTCACTTCAGAGGTCTCATCCCTACTACTCCCCATTATCCTGACCTCATTTCTAAGCATCCTTTCTTTCTCAAATTATTGATTATTAATCTTGAGGAGGGGAAAATCCAACCCTGGACAGCACATGCAAAATGAGCTTTCAATTTCACTTAGATAAAGTTTCTAATGAAGCAGAGGCCTAGATTTCTGGCTTTTGAAGGAGGATCTACCTAAAGGCTTTCATTGTGAACCCAGAGGCTCCTGCAAATGGCACCTTGGTTTCAAGTCACTTTTGGGTGAGGTATGAGACAGGGATGTAACAGCTATACCATGTGACATCAGCACATGGACACTCTACTGTATCCTGGAGAGCCCTGGCATTCCATGTGATGTCACCAGTGTTGTGGCAACACCAACTCTCATTGGGGCATTTGTGCAGTGTCTCGTGTTTCACCTACAGACATGCTGACTAAACTGAACAGGATTGTTGGGAGACAGGATGGAGAGCACAGGGAGGCCAAAGGGAGGCAGAAGGAAGATGCCCTTCAGTCTCCATGTCACACATCAAGAAATAAATGGTTCTGGGGAAAGCACAGTGAGTCCTGGGAAAGGGATGGGGAGCTTCCTGAAGGAGGAAGGCTTCAGCTGATCCTTCTGGGAGTGGGGCTAAGGGGGTGAGAGTTTCTGAGAAGCAATGGGCATATCCAGGTCCTCTGAGTTCTTCAAGAGCAGAACAAAGTTGAGGATTTTTCAAGGTTAGTTTGGCAGAGAGCCAGGGATGGGCAAGGCTGCAGCTGTTCTGTTGAGGGCCCTCTGCTTTCACTGAGTGGGAAGGAAGCCCAGAGGGACTAAAGAGGTTTCAGTACCAGCCATGCACTTCACTCACACTGGATTTCTTTTGGTGTGTGTCATTAATAATAACAGGGAGAGTAAAGTCCCCTGGCCAGAGCTACAGGTTCTCACATTTAAATAACAACCCACTAGCAGGGCAGGAGCCACCAAGTATTGCTTCATGTCAGTGACCACTAAGGTTTCTGAGTTTCTGCCTCTCACTAGCCAGTCATCTTCCCTCTACCTTGAATGCAGGACTGGGACATCACTCTTCCTGTAAGGATTTGTTCTTGGTGTCAGAGGGCTCACCTGTGGATGCCCAGTTCATAGGTATTTTCAGTCACACTTTTAATGGTTGATAACAACTTTGCTAACATCATGATTGATGGAATGTATTCCCTGAAGCATTTGGTAAAAGTTTCATCTTTACCTATATGACTTACCATTGCTCTGACAGGACCCACACAATCCTCCACCATCCTCATACATTGTAACTGCCCGATGGATCTTCTCTGATGAGCTTATTCACCTCATGGAACTGATCTTCCTTCCCCATTATACTGAGCTAATTTCTTAGCATCCTTTATTTCTCATCTTGTTAGTTAGAGATCATCAGGATGAGAAGAGCCATTCCTGGGCACAGTTTGGAAAATGAGGCTTGCCCTCCATACATGATGAACTATTGAATTAGAATGAACTAGATTCTAATGAATCAGAGAGATCTCTGGATGGGAAGGAGGAGGTGCTGAAGGCCTTCCCCTGTGTCTCAGGGAAGGCTCCTGGAAAGGGCAGCTTGGCTTTTGGTGAATTGGGGAAGAGTTTGTTATAAGATAGGTGGAGGCTGTTTGCAGTGACCCTAACAGTCCCTTCTCTAGAAATTCTGTTGTATCCTGGAGAGCCCTTGGCATCTTTTGTGAAATCATCAGTGTTGTGGCAATGCCAACTGCCCTTGAGGCATTCATTAAGTGCGTATAGGGTTCACCAATCAACATGTTGGCAAGACTGAGCATACTGACTGGAAGAGAGATCTCTGGTTTTTTAGGGAGGAGTTGAGGCCAGAACTAGACCTTCTAGTAACGGGGTTCAGTAGCTGTGATCATCTTAAGCCATGGGCCTATGCTGCTTATCTGGGTTCCTAAAGAACAGATCCAAAGTGGAGGTTTCTGATGGGTAGTTGGCAGAGGGCCAGGAATGGTCAAGGATGCAGCTGCTGTGCTAGGACCTTTTTCAGTTCATTCTGGTTGTCAAAGAATGCCAAAGAAGGCACAGAACCACTAATGAGGTATCAGGGTAGCATGTTGCTACATTTTATTCTCAGTGGATTTCTGTAGGTTTCATGGATATCTGATATAAATACCAGAGAGTGAAACTTTCCATCCATGTACCCAGGTCTGAGATATTCAGTTGCTTTTAGTCCTGCACACAGGTTATCGGGCTGGGAGATGCAAAGCACCAGGCAGTCCAGGACTTTCTTGCATCACATCAGGTATTGGCTGACAATTCCAAACCAACATGGCTGGCCTTGCTTATGTCTTTCAGGGACAGTGGGGCTGCAGTAGAGCCTGAGGCATATATCTATCCTCACAGATTAGAGACAGACACATGGCTTATGGTCCCCAGTTTAAAGATAGCTGCTCTGAATTTTGGGGCTTCGCTGGGTTCCATGCATTTCCTCTTCCTCAGGACTCCTCTTGGGACTCCACATGATCTCTCTTGGCTCTATGCCATTCATCTGTACAAATTCACTTGTATTTATGGACCTACAGGGACTTAGGAAGGCATCATCCACACCCTTCTTCCTCATTGAGCAGGAGCAACAGCTGAACCAGGTGGATAAACTGACCCTTCAGCTACAGATGATGACCAATGAGAGGAATGAACTGCTTGAATTCCTGGCCCTTTATAACAACAATGAGTTGAACAACAGGTACTCATAATGCCCTGTTCTCTGGTGACTGTCTGAACCCTACTGTGTCCTGAGTGCATCTGAGAGGCAGAACTGAAACCTGTAGGAGTGAGATAGGACACAGGCTGTTCTGATTCCTCCAAATTAAAAAAGCAGAGCCTGTGGCCTGAATCACAAAGTACAGAGGGGCAGTAGGGTGTAAGATCACAACATGCATTTCAAGAGGCCTTGACTGACATTGGCTTTTAGGAGATGCTTGGTGCTCTGGGTTGAGTGTTTATATTCCAGTATTTATTTTTGCTTTTTGATCTGGGAACAACCTGAAAGGCCTTGTGGTCCTACTCGGTCCATCTGTGTATCTGCAAGGCCTAGATTTCATCCCTGCTCCTCTCTAGTCTTGTTCCTTATACTATGAGACAAGGCCACTTACCTGCATTTCTCTGACATCCTAACTGTGTGTGGAATTATGTGTGTGAACTGCTCTCTAAGGGGCTCAAATGTTGCAAACATGGCAGTGGCAGGTTTTGCTCTTTTCACTTCCCTCTCCCTTGATAAACCATTAGATTACATTCCTAAATTTAGTCCCCAAAGTCTGTTTCCTTTTGTGGACACTGACTCATTCTTGAAACTAAACACCAAAGTCCAATAATCGAAATTCATTACTTGGTTACACTGGCTAACCTATCCCTTCAGAGCTCAACAATTTACCCAGCACAGACTTAACCTTTTCTACTTAAAAACCCACTGCTGAAAAAAGCCTGCTGCTTGCTGTTTGCCTTCGCCTGATCAAGAGACAGGCTCCCAAACTATGCTTGCCCTGCTGGGTTAATAAATCTCCTTTTGCTTAGGATTGTGTGTCTGAGTGTGTTCTGTACTGCCTCTGAGAGGCTCACTTACAGTGTGTGTGTGTGTGTGTGTGTGTGTGTGTGTGTGTGTGTGTCCTTCCTGATCCAGAGAGTCAGAGCTTGATAGTAGGCCTGAATATTCACATGTCTCAAAGATTTCTGGTGATGTACGTGCCGAGGCCAGGGAGCCCCACATTGAGCATCACTGCTCTCAGCCTTTGTGCTCACCCTGGTCCCTCATTGGAATCCCCTTGGGAGTTTATAAAGCCATCCTCATGTAGTGCCTCCTTCATGGCACCACTGATTATGAGTTCTGGATATCCTTGTAAGGAGAAAGAATCTCTGTTCTCATGACAGTGGGAATGTCATCACAGATTTCAGATAGACCTGGATCTGTGGCACAGACTCCTCACACCCTCTCAGACAGCTAGTCTGCCGCTATAGGTCTACTGAGGGAGCTCATGTAGCCCTGTCTCCTTCCCTATTGACACCCAGCCTTTCCTGGCCGTGGGGCAATGAGGCAAGTCCAATGCACATCAGGAGGTCCAGTACATAGGATTCAGGGTGTGACATCCAGTGGGCTAGGGTAGTACAAACAGAACCTTAATTCATGTGATCCCTGAGGCCTGTGTTCATGGGGTTCTTTGCTCCTGGGGCCATGCCCTACCACAGGCTGATATCTGAGCTTCAGATGCTGAAAACACAGCATGAGAAGGAGATGTCAGATGTGAAGAAATTCCCCAATGAGATCTGTGAGGCCTCATACAAGTGCAAGGAGCTGAGTGAGAATACCCACTTCTACTGGTGAGTGCCTAATTTAGATGGGACCCCAGAAATTCGTAAGGACTGCTTCTGGTAGTCTGAAGTTTCTCCAGTTCTGCCTGACCCAGCTGTCAGGAGGAATCTGTCCCACTCACCTCCTGAAGCCAAATGGTCCCAAAGACACACACAGAGGCTTATATTACTTACAAACTGTATGGCCAATGGCTTAAGTTTCTTGCTAGCTAGCTCTATCATCTTAAATTAACCCATTTCTATTAATCTATGTTTGCCACATGGTTGCTGCATGGCCAGGCTGCTGGCATGTTTCTCCTTGGGTGGCAGCTGGCATCTCCTCCACCTCTGACTTGCTTCTCTGACTCTCCTGGATTTTTCTGCCTGGCTCCATCCTGCTTTGCCATAGCCCAAAGCAGCTTATTTATTAACCAATGGGAGCAATACATATTCACAGCATACAGAAAGACATTCCACAGCAGCTTCTCCCCTTCCTCACCTTAGAACAAAGTTGAATTGAGGTTCTAGTCTGTTTACCTCTTAGCAAGCAGCCTGCCTTATAGCTCTTGGACTTGTGCCTCCGAAACTGAGTTCTCCTAAGAGTGAAGAGTCTGAGAGCCCCTCCCAACATTTTCCTGTCAACTTCTGGAGCTTCTAGAGAGAAAACATGGTTTGCACCATGAATGTTTTCTGTGGCTCTGGCAGGAGCTTACAGAGCTGGTTTCTATGGGAAACATGGAATGTATTTACATTGGGTCTTCTGTCCCTCCTCAGGGCATGGTTTCCCTCTACCTGCTCATGTTTTCTCAATACTGTGAACAGGTAAACATCAGGGTGTGTGGTGGAGAGGTAGGAGATCAGGTTTTCGGAGTTACATGGATCCCTTTTGCTGTCAGGGTATTCAGAAGTAGTTTGAATCTTTCTGTAATTTGGCTATTCTCTGGCTTTAGTCTGCACCTGAGTCATGCTGGCATGGCTAATGTGGGTTTATCCCAGGGATCTGCGGTTGGGGACATGGGACCTTGCAGGAAGGATGGTATTAGGAGGCAGGAGTGGCAGATGGAGGTGGAGCTCATCATTTTTGGTGATATTTCAGCACCGTCTACAGTCAGCTCCTGAGGGAATGGACTCAGCTAAAGGAAAAAGTGAACATGTTGAAAGAGGACAACAGAAAGCTGCAGGGGGAGCAGATTTTACTACAAGAGTCCTGCGAGGAGGCGAGGAGGCTCTGTGAGAAGGCCCATGGGAAGATCTATGATCTCTGGACAAAGCAGCAGCAGGTAGGTTGAAGCAGCAGGGCCAAACTGCCCACTTGTCTAACCATACACACACATACACTCACACCCATGTAACCATCTACTCACTTATCCACCTGACCCATCCCATCCAATAGTTCATTTCTGTGATCATTCACAAGTCATTCTGGGGAGTTAGCATCTTGGAAGGCACTGCATCACTGGCAAGCAAACCCTACTGCTCTGCTAGAAGCTGCAGTCCATCAAGGGAGATGGGTAAATCACATGTCACTCACCAATATGTTAGTACGGAAAGAGCAGTGCTATGATGGGAGCCACTTAGGGAGTAGCACAGAGATCTGAGTGAGTGAGGTCAAGGGTTCTGGGTCTCACTTGCTTTGCACAGGTCATATGAGATCAGAGGCAGAAACAGTATGGAAGGAGGAACGTGCCCTACAAAAGCCAAATGACTGTGTCTTGTGGACATCTTTTTGGGTGTCATATGGCATTTTACCCTCTTGTTCCCCGACTGCCATGGTGTTCTCTTTACCTGGTCAACCTCTTGGTTCACACTGACAGGAACTTAAGTAACAGTTTCTCAATACTGTTTCCTGTGACTAGCATTGGCCAGTTCTCCCATCCTGGATCTTACACTCAGAAGCTCACTGGATGACCAGGGATGTGGCAAGGGCTTATGACAGGTGGGCGTCAGGGTGGCAGATTTGAGATTTTTTTTTTTGGTTTTTCGAGACAGGGTTTCTCTGTGTAGCTTTGCGCCTTTCCTGGAACTCTCTTTGGAGACCAGGCTGGCCTCGGACTCACAGAGATCCGCCTGGCTCTGCCTCCCGAGTGCTGGGATTAAAGGCGTACACCACCACTGCCCGGCTAGATTTGAGATTTTAAGAGAATTAGTTCTCCATCTTCATCAACATAGCCTGCAGAAGCATAACATGCTTTCCCAGGCATGTTTAGTCTCAAAATGATGGAAAGCAGATTTGTGGGTCTCACTTGAAACAGCTAGTGTGAGGAGTCTAAATTCAACTGGTAATGTCATCCTCAATCAGTTGATGTCCTCCTCATTGTGTTCTGTCCACTTATGATTTGAGGTGTGTGTGTGTGTGTGTGTGTGTGTGTGTGTGTGTGTGTGTGTTGTATGCATGCTTGAGGGTGCACACATTAGTGAGTTTGTTGGAAGGCCACATCAAGTGACCTCTGTTGCTTTCTCCCTTAATCCCTTTAGCCTGGGTCTCTCACTGAACCTGAAATTTTCTCTTCTGGCTAAGCCGGATAGCCACAGATCTTTGGATCTCCTGTCTCCTCACAGTAGAGCTTCATGTCTTTTTCTGTCTCATCTCATTGCTAAATGATTCATTTGGTCAGAAAAAGAACTGACTTGTAGGTTTCTCTTAATTTTTATACATTTTTATTACTTTGAAATTAATGCATTTCATAAAAAATAGCAAAAATCAAACTATGGAGCTATTTGAAAAATCAACATAGACTTTTCTTTCACAGCATAGAGGTAACATCCCAGGATATTTCTAGTTTGTCTTACTGGCTACACAATATGGAACCTGATATTTTGATGCTCACTCTGTCATGTATATGACTGTGTCTTAGGACAGATTCCTCCTCATAGTTGTATAGAGTGCGCATTTCAGAAAAGTGCTCTAGGTGACCTAAGTAGCCTCCTAGTGACTTCCTTGGGACTGTTTTCATATAATATGCACTGAAATCTGGTCAAAAGTTATTGGGTAAAGTAATGACAATGGGTGACCTCCATTCTCTGGTCTATCACTGTCTTCTGTGGAGGAGTCTGGGTAGGTTTAGTGAGGAGTCTATGATGGGTCAAATTGCATCTGTCGGAAGGCTTCATGTCCAGCCATCATCCATGGGCACTTGGTCTTGTGTGGTTAAACTCAGTTGTGCAGAGGTTGTTACTTTTCTGTACAATCAGTGAGTCTGGCGATAAAAAGTTCCCTAGAAGGGGAAATAAGTTCAGGCCAGGGCAGAAGAGCCTGGATGAGTCTGAGTCTTGTAGACAACAGGGAGGACACACTACCTCTCCCTAGAGTAGAAAAGGTGCTGTAACATTCTAGTCTTCTGCCTTGCTCTTCTGGGTTCAAGAAAGGTGTGTGTGTGTGTGTGTGTGTGTGTGTGTGTGTGTGTGTGTGTGTGTCTATGTGCTGTCTTATGTGTATCTATGTGGGTATGGGAATATGTGTTTGAGCCTGTATGTGTATGTTCACTCACTCATGGAACAATGGAACATCTTTAAGAATGATGGAGACAGACATCAATGTGAAAGTACTGTGCCTAACCTGGTTAGTACCACTTTGCATCAGTCAAAGAACTGACGGAGCTGCTCATCATTCGGCATGTCCATAAACTAACAACAACAAAAGACAGAAAATTGATGCAAGGCAAAATTTTTTCAGGTCTTTGTAGAGGCAGAATTATTTATCTGCAAAGATATCCTTTGGTGAAAAGCAAAGTAATGGGGTACATGAAGGTGAGAAAGAGGCTACTGAGAGGCAGGAAAGGGTGCCTGAGGGTTTGTGTCCTTCTCTGCTCTGGGTGAATGGTGGCTGACCACTGATGACTTCCCTGCATCCTGTTTTGTTCTTCTCCTCATCGTCTGCTGACATTTTCCTTTCACCTTTGCCTAACCTTGGTTCAGCTAACCTTGTCCTTGGAGCTTGGCCTGGACTTTATTCCCTGAGAAATTCTGCACTGCAGAGGTGCTTGTGGCTGCATCTCAGCCCAGCAGAAGTCCCACAGCTATGCTGAGGTGTGAGGAGAGGCTGTCTCAGTGCACCCCTTAGACTCACCATACTCTAAAGCACCCACTCCATGTTGTGTCTGTAGCATTCAGAACCTGCTTTTATTTCAAACTTCTTCATACTGAGTTAAAATTTGTCCTGATGGAGGGTTGGCAGAAATGAGAACTCTCCGATATTGGTAGTAGTGTAAAATGGTGCAGGCCTGTGAGAAGCTATGTACAGTTATACAGAAAGTTGAAATACAGACTCTAGGTGGACCATTGATTCTAGAATGGAAATGCCTCTGGGCTGGAATATGGGTAAAGTGGGTATGGGTTAATAAAATGTAACTTTCTTCTCCATACTATCCCAGATGATCTCTTCTTACAATAGTGTTATCTGGGAAACTAAACATGGATGCAATGTAGTGTGTTTGTATGTGTGCATCCATGCACATGTGTGTGTTCAAGAGTGTGTGCGTGTGTGCATGCATGTGTGTGTGTGTGCTTGCACATGTGTGTATTTAAAGGGGTGCACACAATCCTCTCCTAAAAACACAATGTTCTAACGAACAGGAACATCAAAGACTTAAGGAAAATCTTCAGTCCCTGAGGAAGCAGAAGGAGCTGCTCACCCAGCAAAGGGACTTGGCAGTAAAGCTGCAGCATCATTTCACTGTGTCCCAGATGAGGTAGGAACCCAGGATTCCAGAAGCAGGTGGATCCAAGTGGGTCCGCTATACCTGGATCTCTGTCCTCTTTGAGTTTCTGTTCAACTGGCAAAGCTCCCAGCCACAGCCAGGGAAAGAACACCTCAGAGTGTCTTTACTGGCTCAGTCAACAGGAAATTCTGTCCTGGAAGCAATATGCTTTCTCCTTGGTCTTATGGGGATTGTGTCCTCTTCTTCCATTCTGAGACCTCTAGTATCCTCTGAGTATCTCATCTCTTAGATTAGATCTCCTCACAAATATTCACATGGTAGCCAGAAACCTAGAGGGGGATCATCAATTTTGAAGGAAAGTGTGTCCTCCTGCAACTTTATTTTCCGTCATGAACGTGATGTTTAGAGATAATTGTCTACACTTTGGCAGATTTGCATACAGCAGCCTACAGCTGATTGCTGGCTCTCTTCACTGTTTATCAGTTTCTCATGAGAAGATTTACTCTGGTCACAAACAGAGTAGGAGTTGACAAGTTAATCCCATGCAGGGGTCTGAGCTGTAGGAATCATCAGAGCCTTCTCTGCATTGCTGTGTAGGCTCCACTAGAGGGCAGGCATAGAGTTTTCCAGGAGGTTCACATTCACCTGGTATCTAATCAAGACCAGGTACATCCTCCCTGACCTGTGCCTCAGACCTTGTCATACTGATATTTCTCCAAAATGATGTCTTTGGACTGTTGGAGAAACATGCTGTTTTTTCTAATCCATCACAGTGTGTATTTTCCAGATCAACTTCTATCAGTTTTTAAAAGTTGAGAAAAAATCCTGCCCAGTAGCTTTCTGACCCTTTTCCCTTGGGGAAGCAGGGAATGAACTCAGCTGAAAGGTAATGCTCGATTGTCTAGCTGAGTAGATCTGGTGGGGGCTCAAAAGCTGACATGGCAGGTCCCCACCAGGCTTGTGTCCCATCTATCTTCCTCCCCTAAGTTTGAAAACCTCCAGCAGGAACTCCACAGCCCAGGATGAGAGCCTCCTACAGATGGAGCTGCTGAAGCAGAAACACTATGTCCCAGGCAAGTAGGTTACCATTGAGACCCATCCCCAGCAGCTAGGGATCATGGAGTGTGTTTCCTTCCTTAACTTTTGTTTACTAGGGATGGATAGGCCCTGATTTTTCATGCCAATGGCACAGCAAAACTGTTTCTAAATCATACTTTCTTTACTGATTTTACCTGACAGCACCTGTTAAGAAGACTGAGAAGGCTGGATGAAGCCAGGAACACCTTGAAGGCATGACATTCTACACTCCAGGTTCAAGGCCTCCTCAGAAAATGCCACCTCTTTTCAGCTTTGAACTCACTAGTGAGGCAAATATCAACGTACCATCAGGGGATCCAGCCTCAATCTGATCCATATCAGTGGGCTCACTATCACTGGAGAAAATTTTGTGTCAGAAATAAGTCTAAAATACAGAGAACACAAGACAAATTATTAAGAACCCTGACTCCATATGTGATGGGAAATCTGACAAGCAAGACTGTGTTAACGTCACACTGCCATCTAGACAGAACACACCAAAAGCACAAGAATCTCTCTACTGCAGTGCTGAAGCTGACACCATGTCATGGGCAAGTGTAGCTGAAGATAATTCACTAAGGAGAATAAGCCAGTTCCTCACCGCTTTTGCTCGTCCATAATGAAATTACAAAGGAAACTGTAAATTCCTTAATATTTTTGTTTTATATCTTGGGATATTTATGCTTTGGTTTTTGGTTTTCTTCATTTTCATTTAAGGTTTTGTTAACTTTTCTTATTACTTTTATCTTGTCATTGCTTTAATAGTTTGCTAAGGCTATACACTGTATATAATGATACTGTTTTAAAGGCCCCATTGAGTAAAATGAATGTATTTTATGAATAAAATAAATTTCAAACTTTTCACTCTGAGACTCTTCTTTAGTCAGGTGAGGTTTCACACTCCTGTAAACCCAGAACTCACAGGCTTGAATGTATCTCAGTAAGTTCTAGGAAGCTCGGGCTGCACAAGGATTTCCCAGTCATGGGTCTCAGGACTACACAGGGGGATGGCACCTTGGATGTGGATGGCATAGCCTACTCCATGGATAACAACTACATAAGAGAAAAACTAGACATATTGTATCTTTGAGGTCATATATTTAGCTACCAGTTAAATGTGGTACACTGTACACACTTGTTCACAAAATCATCTTGTAGACCAAATTAAGGGAAACAAAACTATTGCTCCAGGCCTCTCAGGAAATAAGAATGTTCATTAAAATTGTATAAAAGAAATCAGGAAATGAAAAGCAATATGCCTCTGGTTTTCTTGAAATATATCACGAGTGATAACAGATCAGTAGAGATAATTTCCTGCAAGACATGCTGGGATATTTTGTGGTGTTTTCTTTATACTTAGGGGTGTTTTACCACCACATACATGCAATTCCTACAGAGGCCAGGTGAGGGCAGAGTCCACCTGGAATCTAAGTTAAAGAGGTTTGTTAGCTGTCCTGTGGGTCTTCTGAGACAGCAATAAATGCTCTTAATGGATGAGACATCTCCACAGTCCCTGCAATTGACCTTTATCCTCCCAGCCACTTGTGCTGTATTAGGTGGATTGGATCACTCCCAAACAAAGACAGAAGTTTATTGAAAACTGTAGGGACAGGCATGCTAATTGTCTTAGGCTGCCACACATCCATTCAGGGCTCTCATAGGTTCAGGATCCTGCCCCAGTCTCACTGACTGTCAGAACGGAACAGATTTCCTAGATCTCTTCTAGGTTGACAACACCTATTAAGCCTGTCTGATGAAATGCAGAATTGAGAAGACCCTCCGGGGGGGTAGATGTAGGATGAGGAATCTCTCTTGATGGTCCAGATAAGCAATGTTGGGAGGAACCTCATGACTAGAGGGAGTGGATAGAGTTTTCATCAGGGCCACATGTCTCTAGTGCAGAGTGATTCTGGGCAAAACTATAAAAGGAGAGAAGTGGTTGAAGCTGCTCTGCTACCACAGCAGATCTCGATTATATCGAGAAAGTTCTTCAAGATGACTGATTTACTCTGGTGAAGCTCCTCTGGGATAGATCTGAGTTCTGAGACTGAGAGTGAGGCAGAGATTTAATGTGTAAAGGAAGTAATTCCGTGTGCCTCCAGGCTAGAACTATCACTATCAAGAGCAAAAGGTACCTACTGTCTTCTGATCTTAGTGTGTGTGTGTGTGTGTGTGTGTGTGTGTGTGTGTGTGTGTGTGTGTTGCCAGGTCTTGGCCCCCAGAAGCTAAGACATCTGGCTTTTCATTCCTCACTTAAGCTAGAATCTGTCCATCTCATATAATTACTCATTTAATTAGATTACTGTGTGTTCCTTTTGAGAAATTTTAGACTTGTGTTATTTTACTTTCTTGCCCAGTGATTCTGTGCAATTCATAACTGAGATAATGCTGTTGTGAGGCCCAAACTACTCTTGGTCAGGGTTCTATGGGGTAACAACTTATAGAATGCATTTCTATACATACAAAAGCCTATTTTTTAGAATGACTTAGAGGCTGTGGTCCAGCTAATTGAACATTGGCTGGCTATAATGGCAAAGTCCAGGAATCCAGTAGTTGCTCAGTCCACAATGCTTGATGTCTCAGCCCATCAGTCTGGAATCCCAAAGAAGATGGCTCCAATGCCAGTGAAGGAATGGACTTACTAGCAAGGTGAGAGCAAGCAGCTAAAGAGCAAAAGCTCCCTTCCTCCATTTCTGTATATGGGCTTCCAGCACAAGGCCTGGCTCAGGTTACAGATGAGGTTTTGGGGCTCAAAACGTCTGAGTTAAAGGTGTTTCTTTCCTCATTAACATGCAGATAATGTCTTCGAACCACAAAGAACTGGATTCTATGTGGATTTTCTCTCTTCAAATTAAGCAAAAATACCTCATAGGTGTGCCCCTCCATTTTCGGGTCTTAGTTAATTCCAGATGTAATAAAATTGACAACTAATAATATCTATCACAACTTCACCCCATGTCAACTTGACACACAATTATATCTTTTTATATCATGATTAATTTCTAAATGTAAAACAATAACCAGGTCATAATAATGCCTAAACATGATAAGATTATTCCAAGTACAAAACAAACACATTATGTATTAGACCAGCTCAAAATTATGCCTAGCATGATTTAACTATCCCTGTACAACTACAAACACAATAAAAAGTTACAATAAGTGGCAATGTCCCTTGAGGGACATTTATTAAACATTTATTAAATCTCAAATTTAAATATGATAAACATCAATATTCTCCCTTATTTTAGAATGAATGATTTTATTTATTTGTTTATTTTTATTTTTACATCCTAACCAAAATTTCACCTCCATCCTCTCCTCTCAACCCTCTGCCCACCTCCACTCTTCCTGATCCACATCCATTCCTCTTTCTCTTTCTTCTCTTCAGAAATGTGCAGGCCTCCTACAGATATCTGCCTGCCATGTCATATCAAGCTGTGGTGGGACTAGGCATGACTTCTTCTATTAAGGCTGGATATAGCAACTCAGTAGGAGGAATGGGTCCCCAAAGCAGGCAATAGAGACAAGCCCTGCTCCCACTGTTAGGAGTCTTACAAGAAGACCAAGTTATACAACTGAAAATATATGCAGAGGGCCTAGGTCAGTCCCATGCATGTTCCCTGGTTGGTGGTTCAGGCTCTGAGTTACTATGAGCCTAGGTTATTTAGTTCTGTGGCATGCTTGTGGGGCTCCTGACCCCACTATCACTTACAAAAGTTTAATTGTTTATTCACTAATTTAAATGCATTGGTGTTTTGCCATCATGTATGCCTGTGTGAGGGTGTCAAATCCTCTGGAACTGGAGTTACAAACAGTTGTGAGCTGCATCGATTTCTTTCATTATTTTAAAAATTAATTATTTCATATGAATAGGGTATGGAAATCTACTGATCGGAATTTAAAATAATAACATATATCCATTTACTTATTTTGAGAGGGGGAAACATATACATACATACATACATACATACATACATATGATAGAGAGAGAATGAACATACAATACACACCATGCCAATTTGACATTCTGTTTATATGGACGTCAATGAACAAATTTGGAGGAGTAAGCTCTTTCATCCCACCCAACTAGGCATCTCATTGGCCCTTCCCTGGTACTTTTCATGGTCAACTCGTGGCTTTCTGCCTTAGAGGATATTCTAAGTGGTTCTGAAACTTAGAGAATATTTTAATATTAAAGTCCATTGGAAAATTTGTGCAGAATTTTGTTTCAAATGATTGATACTCTTAATAAAAGCTCACCTTAGGGGTAAGAATTCTTGATGGGATGAGGGTTGCTGTGTGTCTAGCTTGAAGAAACTGCTTGTCCAGAGTAATTCATGGGAAAAAAGCAAAAGTGAAGTTACTCTGCCATACAGGTAAGTGAATTCACTGGAAATAACCAGTGAAAAAGCACCAAGGAAGGTTTCAGGGTGAGTCATTGAAATGCCATGTTCCTTCTTGGCATTGTGCCTTTGAGAGTCTGTCCTATGTGCCCCGTGCACTTCTCAGGTCTAAGGCCATTAGTCATAAGTGCTCTGAGACTACTGTGGACAGTTCAGGTTTCAGCATTTAACCAGTTACAGCAATCATCACATACTTATCCGAATATAACATTCTTACAAGGATCAAAATTTCCAAGGTACTCCAGAACTTAAATAGCCTTTGTGGTTACTGCATGTTTTAGAATACTAATGTCTCAAAGACTCAGTGAAAACATTCCACTTAGATGAAGTACCTTGTACATTTCAATCTCTAGATACTTTTAAAACAAGAATCACTGAAAAGTTGATGCAAAATGACATGCACAGAACATGATATACTGAGATGCATCTTTAAATTTATATAAAAGTTACACTTCAGGATCAAATATGAGCACAGTCATTAATTATACCCAGACTTTTGTTTTATTTCATACTTGTTGGCATTCAGAATAAGCTATATCAAAACATGGGGCTTGACATAGGTAGGTATTTGAGTGGATGAATGAACGTGAGGAAGGACTCAGATCTTCCCCTGAAACTGCTCATAAAACCTAGAAAGGATTTCCTGACAATTTCCTGAAGCAGGTCAGAAGCACCACATGTCTCTCCATGGAGGAAACGTGCAGCCTCATATCTGAAGACTGATGAAGGCACACAGAGAGGACATGATCCAAAAGCCCTCACTATTTGCCATTCATCTGCTTGACTCCTATTGCTTTCATTTTGACACACGTTTCATAACATTCCACTTTCCATCAACTCTAGAACAAAAGCTCAGGTCTACTACATGCTCTCAGAGACAGAGTGCTGGCCCTGAGCCATGGTGCATGTCCACGGCTCATATCATGCTGCATGGGTGAAATGACTGGGCCCACCAGGAGTTGAGTATCAGAAAACGTCCCCGAGGTGAGAAGGGTAAGGGTACTGGAAAACATGGAAGATACATAAAGGCATCATTTTGTGGTAGGGAAGGAACTCTGGTGAACATGAAGGCTGTAGCCCACTCCAAGGATCAGGACCATAATGAAATCTAGAGTAAGGGCCCATAATTTTGGGGCCATGTGCATCTCTGTCCCTACATGTTGTAGAATTTGGGGACCCAGGCCTGATATGAGACCAGATGAGTGTTTGGAAGACTCCCTTTCTTTGGTAGCCTTGTTCTGGTTTCTAGCAGCCTGCAGAGTCAGTAATTCCTCTTGAGATGATCTCCACAGCAGGATTTATGCCTTTTCACCATCTCCATGTGCTCCATGGGTCACTCTGACCTGCGCCTGGGATGTTACTCCACTTCTAAACTAAGGAGTGTTCTGGGGCTGCTGGCTGTCACTTGGGACAGTTTTTGGCAGGAGTCTGTGAAGCTTGTGGTGGCTGCCATTTGGATGAGGCATGGGAACTTCTGGGGATGGATTAATTCTGTTTGCTTGCTTTTCCTGTTGAGACTTTAGGCACAAGTGAGATGTTGGTGTCAAAGGCTTTGTTCTTGTCTTTCATGCTTGGTAGCCTGACTAGGGGTGGCATAGACCAGGGAATGAGACCTGTTCAAAGATAGTGCAGGCATGTACAGTGGTAGCAGTTGCTCTTAGACTTTCATACGTATCAAACAGTTTCAGTGAGAGATACCTCTTTCCATCCTTTTCCTGATAGCTGGAAGTTCATTAAGTTGCGTCTAAGAAGGACCTCTCCAAATGAGTATGGTGCCTGGCTGGGTGCACGGGGATCCGGGATTCAGAGTTAGAGGCACCCCAGGGCAAATGACAGTGAGGTGGGGATGGATGGCAGCTGATGATGCTGTGTTTGTCTTCTCCCAACTCCCTTGTTCACTCAATGGCTGAGCAACAATACTATATGCTTTTACATTTAATTAATTTGATACTGATTAAGTGAAGTCAAAATGTTGCTATTAATGTACATCTAAAGTACCTGACTCTTTCAATTGTAAATTAGAATATTTACTTAATATTATGTGAAAATATGCACATTTAAGGGTTACTTCTTAAGCACAGGATATTCTATGGAATGACAATTCTGGATGAAAACAATCTTGAAAAAATCATCTCATGTCTAAGCAATTTTGGTGGTTTTTTTCTACCTTAGGAAGACTTGTGCTGTGAAAGTTTGCACTAGGTAGGTTGTGGGGCGTTTACCCAACCACCCCCACAGTTCCCCAGAGTTTTCTTGAGTGCGAGCAGCAGGAAATATTAGATAGAAGGATTTATTGCGGAGAATATCGCGGAGAGAAACAGATAGAAAATAAAGGATAGCCTCGAGAGGGCCTGGAACCTATTCCAACGGGCCCCGACTGTCTCTGCCCCAGGGTTTTTATAGAGACGCCAAGGGGTGGAGCAAAAGACCTCCTCCCCCAGCACAGCCAAGTGCAGACCATCCCAGACACCTGCACTTAGGCCCGTGGTCTAATCATCCTCTATGCGGACCTGCTGGGGAAAGCCACGAGGAACCCGAGAACGGGCTCCCACAGGTCCCCCTTTTTTAATATATATAAAAAAATAACTATTAATAGCTTACAGCAATCTCCATAGCTGTTGCACCTCCCAGTATGGGAGTAGAGGATGATATAGATGGCATTTCTCTTTTGAATTAGGTCCAAGGTGACTACAGCAGTCTTAGCTGCCTCAAACCCTTTCTAAGCCAAAAACTCTTAAGGCGACTACAAACTTAAAGAATCCCTTAGCTTCATCATTACCATTAACAGGTTAACATAAACATTGCTATACATAGTCACAATTCTCCCAATCTTACAACACAAAGCAAACTCTTAACAGAACCATTTGAATTAGCATATATGGTGCTATATATAGTTAACAATTTTCTCCGTCTTACAACTTTAACTCAATCATTTGAATTTTCTTGCTAACAGAACATAGGAAAAACTTTGATGTATTCACATCAAACTTAAATATTTCCTTAACTCCACAAAACCAGGGTGCATTAATATCAATAGGGTTCTGCAAACATAATTCAATCTCATAGCTCCTCCTTTTCTTTATAATTTTTTAAAGAAAACCTCAAACCTAGTTAGAAGAAACTCATACAATTCCTACAAACCCATATTGAAAAGCAGTCTTCTCAATCTAACCATTAACACTTTGAAAACTTAGCAAAACATCCAAAAGCAGTTTCTTAATAAAACTCTTTATACTTTAAAAGTAGTCTCTTAATATACCCCATTTGCATTTTTTACTAACAATAACATGACATTAATCCACTCAACTTTTGAAATTAGACTAAGAAATATTAACTCTCCCCCTTTTCTTTATAATTTAAGCAAAATCTCAAGCCTAGTTAAAAAACCCAAACTTCTGTTTAAACAGTTCCGTTTGTAACACAAACCAGTTCCATAAGTAATTCCATTTTACATAAACAGTTCCACAAAACAATTCATGAATCACCAGTTAATAAAGCATATATGCATACACAAAACTGCATCTTGATTCTAGGTAGAAATACATTTCTTCATTTAAACAGTTCCATTTTTAACCCAATTCCAGCAAACAGTTCTAGGTCATTACTATGAATAAACTCAAAATTGTCCCATTGCAATGAAATCTCTACTGTTCATTTCATTTCTTAAGTCCCAGAATTCACATGATAAAGTCTGGTACGAGCCTTCCAAATATGAAGAAATCCATAACCAAAATCTTTGTAGTTTTATCTCATTTTAAGTTCAAAAAGTTCAAACAAGAAATAAATTCTAGTATCAGGCTTTCACTTCCAAATATGAAGAGATGGTTTTCAACCAAAACTTTTTGCCGTTAACAATTTTACTTCAAACAAGCGTCTCTGCAACTTTTGTTCTCACAGACAGAGACCTTTTTAGGTACAGTAGCATTCTAAACCGCACCGTTTTTGATGTTAGCTCAGGTTTTTCTGTGTTGCGTTGATTTTCCATGAATCTCAGCTGCGGATGCCTTGTGCTGGTTCTGGCGTCCGCCATTCTTAGCTTCTTAGCGGCTTCTGGAGCTTTTGAAAAACCGCTCAGACTGCCTGCTTTGCAGTCTGCTGGGACACTAACCTTCTGTGTCTCGGGTTCTTTCACCATATACATTAGGAATAGATTCATGTTTAACATTTACACTTTCTTACAAATTCACATATAACATTAACATCTACTTATTTATACTATAGAACTACTTTAGCAAATATATTTCTTACTACTTCTTATGTATTTCTTATGTTCTTATTTAAACTTACATTTACAACTAGCATCTTTACTTATTACAAGCTTATTACTACATGTCTTAAAGGAACTCTATAGATCTATTTTACAAACTTTTATAGGGCTACCATTAGCATATATTTAACTTAGCAAACACCTAAAGATTTCTTAACACAGATCTAACAAGAGAATTTTTACAAACTCACATATCTTATTTTCATGTTTTTCTACTTCTTACTCTTAATTATTATCACTATTAGAAAGATTTTCTTAACTAGACAGGAAGTACATACATCATTTCTAAAGTTTAGAGTGTATAGTCAGCTTTGTTATAAAGCACTGGGATTTAGTGAGTGTTGTTATAGAATTGTGATAGTTGTTGCTAGGGGACTATAACCTTCCCAGGATGATGCCACACTCCAAAGTTGCCAGTTCTCTCAGCCGTTCTGGACCGGCAGAGATGCACTGTTAGCGGTAAACAGTTTTTAACTAGAGGCTGTCCCTTCATCCAAATTCATAATAGTTTCCCTAAGTGCTTCAATTCTAAGACAACGTTCAGTGTATAAACTGCTTTCCCTTGTTTTAAGGATTTTAAAGTGGCTTGTTTGCTCTTATAGGTAGCTTTCTGTCATCCAGCTACCGTAAAAACTTTGCACAGCTATTAGGGTAAATAAGGCATTTTACCAACCGAGCCCCAAACTGCGAAGCACCTAGTTCCGTATCCTTTCAATTTTTCATTGGAACTGACACTTAGACAATTTTCCTCCTTATTCTTTTAAAAGCTGTATTTTAAGTTTACCATGAACGTATTTTCGAGCTGACAAAAGTGTTTCAGGGCAATGTCACCATCTTTAGCGGAAAAACTACCTTTCCCAGAATGCATTTCCCTTATATCAGTCCATAATAGTATCAGTCCCTTAAATCAGTCCTTTATATCATTTCCCTTATATCAGTCATTTCCCATAGTTCTTTTTGGGTCTGAGAGTCAACTTTTAAGTTCTTTTTTACCAGACTTGCTTACAAATTCTTGCCCGGGAGGTTTGAACAAAGTTTTTTGCTTTTGCAACGGGAGATTTGAACAGGCATTTTACATTTTCAATTATGGGACATTGGGAGGTTTCTGGTCTCTCCTCAGCTGGCTTTAACAGGTGTCTCTCCTTCATTTGACACTGGCCCCCAAATCAGAACTGCACCTGCCTCGTTAGCGCGCATTGAGGTGGGCAATTTCTGATAGCAACTTTCCTCGGGGCTTGTGTTTGTCTTAGCCAGTCAGTGAAAAACAAATATTTACAACAGAGTTTTTTCATAGCTCTTTCAGAGAGATTTTCTCCCACTGATTTATCTCATTTTGCTTGTTCCTTCCCCTGCCAGATGCAGAGCTTCAGGTATCTGTCTGCGGCTCTGTACCTCTGCTAGCTGCCTTTGGAAGTAGGGGCTTTTTCCCCCCAAAATCTGCCCCAAATTCTAGCAGCCTTTCACAGGTCACATAGTTTTCTGGGGAGGATTATGTCCCTTCTGTTTCTTCAGAGTCTTTCTCCCAGACAGTTCCCAGTTTGGTCTCAGTTTATCCCCTCTACCCCAGAAACAGTTTCCGACACTACAGTGGCGGCTTTCCCTGCTACTGAAGGTAGGGGCTTTTTGTCCATTTGTTTTCTGGGTCTGTGTGGTTTGTGTACAGACTGAAAATCTAACAAGGGAGGTTTTTGCCATTTCTAAACTCCCACTAGGACAGGTGTTTTGCCTCATCAGGCCTTCACCTGGCCCAGTCCCCCAGTGGGTTGCATTTGCTTGTCTGGGTGCTCAAGGACAGAGCTTATTCCAGAGGCAATCACCCTTAGGGCTACACTCCCTCATCTCAAGGAGTCAGTTGAAACAAAGCTTTTCTCAAAGAGATGCTTTCTGACAGAAAAGAAAGCTTTACTCCTGGATATTTCTGTTCTGCCCTGGCTGGGCTCTTTCCCCAGACAGCATTCTGACTCAGCAGCACAACTGCTTCAGACACAGTTCAGCTTTACCGTTTTCCCAGAAAGGTCCTTACTGATAGGAAAGCTTTTTTCTCAGATTTCTTTTTTGCAGCTGTGGACCTATTAACCCGGGACTTGTAGGAACGCAGACAACTGTGCTGTTCCCACTGGCTTTAGCTTTGGTTGTTCATTAGCAACCTTCCACTGGGTCCTGCACCTTCCTGCCTCAGCTCTGTGCTCCAGGAAGTTTGCAACTGCAGGAACCCTAGTATCCCTGAAATGCACCCCAACTCAGAGACGCTGGCCAGTCACCTCTGGGTTTTTGGTCAGAAGTGAGGATACAATGCTAACAGTTTGCATTACTTGAGGGGATCTTTGCATTAGGACGATTAGGAGCACCTTTTCATTCTGAAACGCTCATTCAAAAACAAAACCCTTGATGCCTCAGCTGGGCATAACTGAAAAGCTTGGCTTTTTGGCTTTTCTCAAGTAAAGTTTCCCGCCCTTTTGGGCTCTCTGTAACTCTTCACGCACATTCTCCCAAGTGTTTCCCTCAGGGTACTCTGACCCACTGTCTTTTACTAGCAGAGCTTAGAAGAGGTTTTTAGGAACTTGTCCCTGCCTCCTGCATTGCAGGGAGGATTTTTAAAGCTTGAAAGAACTTAGATTTTGCTGTCTTAAGAGGTTTGTTGTTTTCCCTTAGAGCTAATCACAGGTGGTCTCCATATTAATATCTTCAGGTGATTCTAATTTTTGTCCTTTTGAGAAAGTTAAAGGCTTTAGTTTTCAAGTTTAAGAGCTTTTGAGAAAGATGAAGGCTTTTAAGAGTTTTTTCCCCCAAATTTTCCAAGAAAAGCTTTAAGAGAAAGGTTTTTTCCCCCCAAGAGAAAGAGCAACTTTTCCCAAAACTTCCCAACTTTAAACTTTTTGGCTTTTTACATCCCCATTTTTGCCTCAGGGAGAAATCACTTTCTCCTGCCGCTTGGACTTAGCATTTCAGCTGCCCCAGGTCAAAAGCTTCCATAGGAAACTTTTTCTTCCCCATAAGCTCAAAGAAGAGTTTTTACTACCCAAAAAGCCCAAAGAAAGATTTTTTTCCCCAGTTTGCGTTCATAGCCCCCAAAGTTAGAAAATTGAAGAGTTTTTCTGTCTAGTTGCCTTACTTATTTTTTCCTACACAATCTTACACTTCTAAGTTTTTCCTTCACTATGTTACTATCCTATGCCTTATACTTTTTCACAGATAGAAATTGAGAAAGGGATAGAAGATAGAAAATTTTGACAGAAGAGAATTTCGCTGCAGCATCGGACATCCTTCCAGTCCGCTTTCCTTTTCTCTCGAGGATAAAACCCCTGCCTCTCAAAAATATATATAAAAAATATATATTTTCCATAACACCGGCATGCCTCATCCACTGGCAGGGCTGAACTCAGCACTTTCGCCAAAAACTCTGTAATAAAACTATTATTTTCCTTTATCTTTAGTCCCTATTACTTTGTCTTTAGTCCCTGTTCATTTGTCTTTAGTCCCCCCTTTTTTTTTAGTCCCCCTTTTTTTCTTTAGTCCCTTTTTTCTTTTTTCTTTAGTCCCCTTTTTCTTTTTTCTTTAGTCCCTGTTCATGGCGCCATTCTGTGGGGCATTTACCCAACCACCCCCACAGTTCCCCAGAGTTTTCTTGAGTGCGAGCAGCAGGAAATATTAGATAGAAGGATTTATTGCGGAGAATATCGCGGAGAGAAACAGATAGAAAATAAAGGATAGCCTCGAGAGGGCCTGGAACCTATTCCAACGGGCCCCGACTGTCTCTGCCCCAGGGTTTTTATAGAGACGCCAAGGGGTGGAGCAAAAGACCTCCTCCCCCAGCACAGCCAAGTGCAGACCATCCCAGACACCTGCACTTAGGCCCGTGGTCTAATCATCCTCTATGCGGACCTGCTGGGGAAAGCCACGAGGAACCCGAGAACGGGCTCCCACAGTAGGTGAATATGCTTTTCTTTTGGTAATCTCTGTTTTGTTGTGGAGTCCCTAAAAAGGAACCTAAGATGGGTAGAAACAAATGATAAGACTCTCCTCTTTTTAAAAAAAGTACTCTCCTCTCAAAAACATCTTCTATTAGCCCCACCATAATCTGTTTTATTATGCCTTCTAAGGATATCTTGGAGGTTTGTTAATTTGAATGCAATAAGCCCCAATAATCTCATAGGGATTGGCACTATTAGGGGGTGTGGCTTTGTTGGAGAGAGTGTGGCCTTGTTGGAGGATTATGTTACAGTGGGGGAGGGTTGAGATCTCTTATGCTCATGCCATGCCTAGTGTCTCAGAGCACTTTTTGCTGCCTGTGGATTAAGATGTAGCTTCATCTCCACATTTTTCTCCTTCTCCAGCACCATATCTGTCTGCATGCCTCCATGTCCTGCCATGATCATAATGAACTAAACCTCTCAAACCGTAAGCCACCTGATTAAATGTTTTCCTTTATAATTGTTGCTGTGGTCATTGTGTCCCTTCACAGCAATGAAACCCTAACTAAGACAGTAGGTATCCAACATAATCACAGAGAACAATGGACTCAAGAAAGAATTCTACTTCTGGATGACAATTTGAGCATGGACTTTGGTATAAACCAGCTCTGATGCAGAATACCTTGTAAGGGGTGTACAGTTAGGTGTATTTGTTACAAATGCTTTTAGACCTGTATTATCTTTATAGACACCACTGTAGAGCAAGCCAAGGACAATAATTTCACCATGCTAAGTAGAAATCTGGGACAGCCATGTGTCATTCAGTGGGTAAGAGCTGATCTGTTGTTCTACACTGAGTAGTAGCATGCAGAGTCAGAAATATCTTTCTCCTGTGTTCTGCCTTTTTGCCTCCTATTAATTCAGACATGAATTTTCACCCATTTAACTAGAACTTTCCCAACACATGCAGTCAGCCCATCCAAGCCATCCCCTTCCCATGCTACTCACCCTAGTTACCTCTGTATCTTCAAAGCCTAGTGTAATAAATGTTTCCTAAGTCTACACAGAAATATAAACTAGTCCATGAAGGAATTAACAACTCAACTTCTAGGCAACTAGAAGATGTTTTAGATAGAGACAGTAGTGGCCAATACCATCACGGGGAATGATACCTCATGACTTATATATATTGAAGACTGCATTATTCAGGTGAGAAAAAATTAAAACAATGAGATTAATATTAAAATATTGAAATGATTACAGTTATAGAAAAAAGTGTTGAAGGAAGTTTCGATATTCATTTCTAGATACTGAAAGCAAAGGTTATTTCTCATGTTTCTATTTTTTGAAAGTTACATTTTACATATTTTCTAATAAGGCAAAACAGTGTCTCTGTTGTGAATTAAAAAGTTATGCCTTTCCAACAAACATAACAGGTACTCAGAGTTGAAGGTAGAAAAGAGCTAACACAGCAAGCTGGCCACTCGGAAAGTTCTGCTGCCTCCTTGGCGGGTGTCTGGGAGTTGGGATTTCAGTTTATCTTTATATTTATATACACATGTATATGCAGTTAGATATGGTTGTACATATTATGTATACCATATAGGTACTTATAAAAACATGCACATAACTATACCCATAGCTCTGCGTACAACATGCATACCATACACATGCTTACCAATACCACAGAGGTTGTTTGTTTCTTTTTATATTTTGTTATGCCAAATTATTGTACATCTAATTAATTTAATGTATATTTCTATGTGTCTGCAAGTGTGTGTGTGTGTGTGTGTGTGTGTGTGTGTATATGTGTGTGTGTGTGTGTGTGCATGCAAATGTGTAGACAAATACATGTTTCTAAATGTATGAATGTGGGCACATATATGTGAGTATAGTGTGTGAAAAAGCATGTGTGTATTGTGGCACAACAATGATGGTGCCCTCATCCTTTATGATGGGCTAGTGGCACTATTACTTTTGGGTGGGGCATGCTTTATCATGCTGCATTTTGTGCATGGAATTGCCATGTTTCTAGAATACTGATGTTGTCTAAGATGTTGCTAACAATATGTAGATGTTTCAGGATCTTTCTTAGATGGATATCTACAATCTATGTCACATATTAAACCCTTCAGATAACATTTGACACCAAGCACATGTAAGTTTTCAGTTTCTCCTTCCTCTTCTAATGCACTTTCAGATTATAGTAAATCATCACTATCAAGTAAAACTAAAACCACTTACTGGCTATCCAGAACTTGGTGAAGAACAGGAAATTGTGGGTTCCCAGGATAAAATGATGTCCACTGGAAGATTTCCAGGTGGGATGTTCCTACTGTAACTGTTACCACAGGCCTCCAGGCTGAGACAGCAAAGAGGCAACTCTGCTGGGCAACTGTATAACTTCTCTTCTTCCGGATTCTGCTGCTGCAGACAGGAAAAGGATTTCAAGTCTGTGATTAGATACCTGGTTTTATTGAGGCCACACTCCCTAAACCCTGTTAGGCTTTGAGGATAGCACAATGCTTACGCTGCATCTAGAGATAACAGGAAGAAATTCCCAAGAGTTTTTCTTTTATATCTGAGATTTTATTGGTTGAGAACCAGTAGAAAAACATGTTAATTCAGTTTGGTTTTCTTTCTTTTTGCATGCTACAATTCTTAAGTGTATGTTTCCATCCTCATAAGGTAGAGGAATGAAACACTGTGATACCTTGACTAACTCCTCAGATCTCTAAGATGCCTCCTTCCCACTATCCTTAAATGTCATATTAGGGCAAGAAAAAAGCATCCATGGTAAAAATAAATAAATAAATAAATAAATAAATAAATAAATAAATAAAAAGGAAACCCAACACTAAGGAGTCTGAGCTAGAAGTATTGCAGGAAATCTGAGACCAGCTGTGAGAGATAAACTTTCAGGGAAGGAGAGAGGCATGAAGGCAAAGGACAATGGGAGATTGGGAAGGGGTTTGCTCAAAGTGAGATATGTCCATTATTTTGTACTACTAATCTCCACTAGCATTTGTTAGAAAAGGTGACAACAGCTGAGGCAGAGTCAGCACCTGTCCCAGGACTCCACTTTCCAAAATGGGACAGGATGAACTACTGTTACATTGCTATCCAGTGAGTGACAGCCTCAGAAGTCATCAACTACCATGATGAGAGGAGGTAGGGAAAGCCTCATGGCTTTCTGCTTTCTGGTCAATCCCACTTCAAGTTGTGTTTAATATTGGTGAAGGGACAGGCTGGAGGGCAAATTTCAAACAGCTCTGTTCCCTAAGCCCCAGTTATTGCAGATGGCACAATACAAGCCTCATGATAAGAGAATCTTGATGATAAACTGAGTCTCAGAAATGATAGACCAGTATTTGAACTGTGAACATATGGCCTGAGTTTGCCCCATCCCCAATGACCTTCCTCTTCTCAGCAGTGAACTTCTGTAGTAGAAGAGGATGATTGGATGGGAAGCTGGCCTGATGTGACTAGAAGGGCGGAGAATGCTCCTGTTAGTGGTCATGGACTTGGATTTACTATGTGGTAGGCATGGGTTTGGTGGGTCATTATGTATTATCATGTAAGTATAGGCTAACTAATAATGTAAAAACGTAGGCTTGAATTAGGGCTACTGCAAATTCTAAGATAGTTAGGAGGGCCAGGATAATGAAGGTAATGGATGCAGTGGGTGGGCTAATGCTTGTAAGAACTAATGTTGCTCCACCAATTAGATGAATAAGAAGGTGTCCAGCTGTAATATTAGCTGTGAGTCGAACTGCTAGAGCTATGGCTTGGATAAATAGGCTGATTGTTTCGATAATAATAAGCATGAGGATTAAAGAGATTGGAGTTCCTTGAGGTAAAAAATGGGCTAGTGAGGATTTTAGTTTGTGTCGGAATCCTAATGTTACGGCCCCTGCTCATAGAGGGATGGCTATTCCGAGATTTATTGATAGTTGTGTTGTAGGAGTGAATGTATGTGGTAGGAGTCCTAGAAGGTTTGTTGATCCAATAAATATTATAAGTTATACTAATATTAGTGATCATGTACGTCCTTTTGGGGTGTGAATGAGTATCATTTGTTTTGTAATGAGTTTTGTTAGTCAATGTAGAAATGAGAAGTAGCGATTTGTAACTAGACGTTTAGAGGAAGAGAGTAGGATTGATGGTAATATAATGATAAATATGACGATTGGAAGTCCTATTATTGTGGGGGTAATAAAAGAGGCGAATAGATTTTCGTTCATTTTGATTCTCATGGGTTGTCTGTTTTTGTTAATTTTGTGGTTTTAATTGAAGGATTTAGTGGAAAGTTAATTATTGAAATTTTTAATTGTATAAGTACAAATAAGGTAATTGTGGATGATAGAATAGTAATAAAACATGTGGATGTATCTAGTTGTGGCATTTCACTATGGAAAATATTATTTTCTGACTTTAACTTAAAAGGTTAACGCTTTAAGCTTCATAGTGAAATTAGATTATTGATGCAGATCAGTTCTCAAAATGTTTTAGTGGTACTATTTCAAGGACAATAGGTATAAAGCTATGGTTTGAACCGCAAATTTCAGAACATTGACCGTAGAATAGTCCTGGTCGATTGGATGAGATTGTGGCTTGATTAAGGCGTCCTGGAATCGCATCTATTTTTAATCCTAAAGATGGGACGGCTCATGAGTGAAGTACGTCTTCTGATGAAATTAGTATACGAATTGGTAGTTCTATTGGTAAGACAACTCGGTTATCTACTTCTAATAATCGAAGTTCACCTGGTTTCAAGTCGTTTGTTGGAATTATATACGAATCGAAACATAGGTCTTCATAATCTGTGTATTCATAGCTTCAGTATCATTGATGGCCTATAGTTTTTACTGTTAGAACAGGATTGTTAAATTCATCTATTATATAAAGAATTCGAAGGGATGGAAGTGCAATTAGAATTAAAATAACGGCTGGAAGGATAGTTCAGATTGTTTCTACCTCTTGTGCATCTATTGTGCTTGTGTGAGTTAATTTTGTGGTAAGTATTAGTGTAATAATGTATAATACTAAGGAGCTAATTAAGAATACAATTATTAAAGTATGGTCGTGAAAGTTTGTTAATTCTTCTAAAATAGGTGATGTAGCATCTTGTAAACCTAGTTGGAATGGATAAGCCATATAAGATATATAGATGTTATTCTATAATTTAACTTTGACAAAGTTATGTAATTATTTTACTAATATCTCATTGAGAAAGACATAGAGGTTATGGGATTGGCTTGAAACCAGTTTTAGGGGGTTCGAATCCTTCCTTTCTTATTTTACTTTTACGTAGGTAGGTTCTTCGAATGTGTGGTATGGTGGTGGGCAGCCATGTAATCATTCTAGATTTGTTGATGAATACTCTACTGATAGGACTTCTCGTTTTGAAGCAAAAGCTTCTCAGATTATAAAAATTATCACTAGTACAGAAGTGAGTGAAATAAATGATCCTATTGAAGATACTGTGTTTCATGTGGTATAAGCATCTGGGTTGTCAGAGTATCGTCGTGGCATGCCTGATAATCCTAGGAAATGTTGTGGAAAGAAAGTTAAATTTACTCCTACAAATAAAATGGCAAAGTGGGCTTTGGCTCATGTATCATTAATAGTATAACCTGTAAATAGTGGGAATCAATGGACAAATCCTGTTATAATAGCAAATACAGCTCCTATGGATAATACGTAATGAAAATGGGCTACCACATAGTATGTGTCATGGAGAACAATGTCTAGAGAAGAGTTTGATAATACAATTCCTGTTAACCCTCCTACTGTAAATAAGAAAATAAAGCCTAGAGCTCATAGTATTGCTGGTGATCATTTAATATTCCCTCCGTGAAGTGTAGCTAGTCAACTAAATACTTTTACTCCTGTTCGGATGGCAATAATTATAGTGGCGGATGTAAAGTAGGCTTGTGTGTCTACATCTATACTGTAAATATATGGTGGGCTCATACGATAAATCCTAAAAATCCAATTGACATTATTGGTCATACTATTCCTATATAGCCAAATGGTTCTTTTTTACCTGAGTAGTAAGTTACAATGTGGGAAATAATTCCAAATCCTGGTAAGATAAGAATATAAACTTCAGGGTGACCAAAAAATCAGAATAGGTGTTGGTATAGAATTGGGTCTCCTCCTCCAGCAGGATCAAAGAATGTTGTATTTAAATTTCGGTCAGTTAGTAATATTGTAATTCCTGCAGCTAGAACTGGAAGAGAAAGTAGTAATAGAACAGCTGTAATAAGGACAGATCATACAAATAGTGGTGTTTGATATTGTGTTATAGCTGGTGGTTTTATATTGATAATAGTTGTAATAAAATTAATAGCTCCTAAAATTGAGGAGACCCCGGCTAAATGTAAAGAAAAAATTGTAAGGTCTACTGATGCTCCAGCATGTGCTAAATTACCAGCTAAAGGGGGGTATACAGTTCAACCTGTACCAGCTCCTGCTTCTACTATGGATGATGCTAGTAGTAGAAGGAATGATGGTGGTAATAATCAAAAACTTATATTGTTTATACGTGGGAATGCTATATCTGGGGCTCCAATTATTAAAGGGACTAATCAGTTACCAAAACCTCCAATTATTATTGGTATAACTATGAAGAAAATTATAACGAATGCATGAGCAGTGACAATTACATTGTAAATTTGGTCGTCACCTAATAATGCTCCAGGCTGTCCTAATTCTGCTCGAATTAGGACACATGGAAGCTACTGTGGTGTTCCAGATGTTCCTGTAGCCAGCACATAGATAGGCCAAGGGTACAAAGAGTCCACTCTGGTTCACAGGTGAACTCACTTGGCTCTACTAAGTAAGTGAACACACGTTTTCTGACACCTCAGATATGCATGCCACAGCAGTTTTGTTTCTACATGTCACGTGAAACAGACGAAGCACCTACCCCCTGCACCCAATTACTCAGTTCTGTGCCTGTCTATGAGCTCTTGATACAAAATTTCATGTACTCCCCAGGACTTGACAAATGTGCCCACCAGACTGAAAGCTTTAAAGGACAAGTAGGATTCAAAGAAATTGGGGTGTGGGGAGGAGAAACAGGAGAAGGAGGATACAATGGTGGACAGACAGGAAGCCATACACAGAAAGACAAACAGATGGGGGATATAATGGCTGACAGACAGAAAGCCACACACAGAGAACAGCGAGGTCAAAGTCACACACTCAAGTGACCAGACATCAGCTGGTCATCCAGAGAAGACCTGGAATTCCTAGCCAGGAGGAAAGCACAGAGGCATCTAAGTGCTCAAAGCATTTACCCCTGGGGGAAGAGCCAGGGAGCCGGTGAAATCCCTTCAAAGGGCTGGCACATTTTAATGAATCATTTCCCTAGAGCTGACTCTCTTGACTAAATTACACTGCAATGAAATGAGCAAGTTTGTGCATAATACTTTCCAACGTCTGAGTTCCTCAGGTATAATTACACAGCGCCAGTGCCATGGCTCAGTGGATAAAGGCGCTTGCCACCAGGCCTGAAGACCTGAATTCGATTGCCAAGACCCACATGGTGTAAGGTGAGAACCCACTCCTGCAAGGTGTCCTCAGTCCTCCGCCTGTGCCCGTGGGACACACCCCGCACATGGCACGTGCACGCGCGCACACACACACACACACACACACACACACACACACACACACAAACACGCACACGCGTGCACATGCGCAGAGAAGTACATTTTACAAATCTACACGTTAACAGCTTCAGTTTAGTTCAGTGAGTATTATAAGGCCATTTGCATATTAACAAAGATCGATTCTGACGGTCCAGTCTAAAATATATCTCTATAAACTTACTACAAAACTAGCCAAGTTTCAATACCTCAAAAATCTACAGATAACGAGTTTGAACTGGTCTCTCTACTTCTCACGAAACTTTGAAAACTTCTTCCGAGTTATCAGAACCATACACCAAAGGACTCTTACCTTTACAGCTCGGTTTCTCGGTTGAATTCTGTGAAGTCACAGTAAGGTGACAGCGGAAACGTTCTCTAGAAATGACTGACATCATCCAAATTCTTCCCCTAAGTTCTTCTGGCGTATGGATGTCCTAATTTTACCACTTCCAAGAGCAAAACTTCTCCCCCGGACTGGTGATTGATACACTTTAACCATCTTATCCCTTTGTCCCCAGCATCTGTACAAAGCTGCCTTTGTTAGTACTCAAGAGCGCCTGTTCCTGTGGGCAACCTGAACCGTTCTTCTAGACTTCTCAGGAAAAACAAGACTTACTGCCTTAACTATTGTTCACCGTTGCGGCTGCTGTTTTGAGACAGGGTTTGGGGTGTATCAGGTTGGCCTGGAACCACTATGTAGTTGACATGACCTTGAAATCCTGATCTTCCTGCTTCCAAAGCCTGGGCCTGCTGGAGAGCTCGCCATCCCCAGCACCTTCCCATCCTCCCTACCACTGTTTTATGGTAAGAGAAAACTTTGGGTTATCTTTTAATGAAGTGAATTTAGTTTCACCCTAGTATTTCAACTGAGAAAAAATTCTAATAAAACCATTTTGTTAAAGGCAGTATAACTAGAAACCTCAAAGCCGTTCCTGCTCCTGGGAAATATTCCCCTTCTGTCTTTTGTTGCTGTTTCTTTGAGATGTTTGTTTCTTTGAGACAGCATCTTAGTATGTAGTCCAGGCTAGCCTGGAACTTCCTGTGAAGACAAGGCCAACCCGGAGTTCTGTGCCAGAACTACAGTGTGTGACACCACACTTCAGTGCCATTGTTGTAGTTAGTTTGACATTTATTTGTGTGTGTGTGCATATGTGTACATATATGTAGTCTGTGAATGTGTGTGTATCACGTCATGAGTCAGGGAACTCCTTTCAAGGGGTTGGTTCTCTCGCGCCACTCTAGGGGTTCTGGGGTCACACCCAGGTTGTCAGGCTTGGTGGCAAGAGCCTGCACCTGCTGAGAGACCCTGTCCCCTTTGTTATGTTTTGTTTTCTTTTTCGATAAGGTCTCTCTCTGAGGCTGCCCACAAACTCATGACAAGCCTCCTGCCTCAATTTCTCCACATGCTAGAATCACAGAAATGAGCCACCACGCTAGGAGCACAATGTATATTTCAAATACTAGGGTAATAAATGAAATTAATCTATTAGTTCTAACTAATTCAGTGAACATGAACTTAGTCCCTACTACGCACTAGGTATTATGCTGGTTACAAAGGTGTTTAGTCCCTACTATGCACTAGGTAATATGCTGGTTAACAGACGCGATGTGAAAAGGCCGAAGCAGGATCTGCTCTCAGACCTTTCCATCTTGGAGCCAAGAAAGGAAGGCAAACAAGGAACTTTATGAAATGGGAGGTCTTACTGACAAAAACAATGGGAAGAGTCTTTGGATTGGAATGAGATTCTGGAAATACCTGTATCACTAGCCAGAAATCTGAAGTTCATGAGTGAGTTGAGAAAGACAAAGAACCTAAAGAGATCTTCAGAAGATAGTAATCTCATCAACCAGGTCTTGACTAGACTCAATGGCATCTTATTTCCTCTAAGATAAACCCAAATTCCTTAAGACAGCTAACTAAATCCCAATAACAGACCCTAACCCTTAGGGTCTAGCAGTATCTATGTACAACATTTTTTTGTTTTTGTTTTTTCGAGACAAAGTTTCTGTAACAGTCTTAGCTGTCCTAGAACTCTCTTTGCAGACCAGGCTGGCCTCGAACAGAGGCCACCTGCCTCTGGCTCCCGAGTGCTGGGATTAAAGGTGTGCGCCACCACTGCCCAGCTATACAACATATTCTTGTTTTCTGTTTTATTTACTTTCTGAGACAGAGTCTCAGCGTAGCCCTGTCTGGCCTAGAACTTGCTATATAGAACTTGCTGGCCTCAAACTCACAGAGGTCTGATGAGCCTGCCTGTACCTCCTTTCCACCCAACGCTTATCAGTTAAGCTCAGGAAAGCCCAGGGTTTTCCTTCCTGGAGTTTTTCAGGCACTACAACTTCATCTGAGTGAGTACATTTGACTCAGAGCCGGGGAAATAGCTCACTGAGCAAGAGGACTCATTTGTTATACAAGCACAAGGACCTGAGTTTGAATCCCCGGCACCCATGACAAAAAGCCAGATGTGGCCACACCTGTACCTGTCACCCCAGGATGGTGACAGGATGATTGCTGGGGCTTGCTACCTGTCAGCAGATGCCTAGGTTCAATGAGGGACCCTCACTTAAAGGATATCAGGCAAAGACTAACTGAGCAAGACACCTGTCGTACAACCGCACAGGCATATGCTCACACCACGTGCACACATACACCAAAAATAAAAAAACAAAAAAGGAAAAGAAACCAAGTGTGGGTTTAAGCTTAGTTCTTCAGTCTGGCTTTACCAGAAGTGAATCTTAGAATATTCTATCAGTATTTTAAGTCTAATCTCTATTGTTCTCTTTAGATGTGATGGTAAACTCGGCAACCTTATGCCTCAGCCTCCAGAGCAGCTGGAACTACAGGCATCCCCACCGTACTCTGCTTGATCTCAACTTCTGCTGCTGCTGAAGAGCTGTTCCTGCAAGCTGGGCAAACATGCTGTGACGGTATTGTACCCCCAGGCCTGATCTTAATTTTACTAGGCTCTGGAGGGGGAGGTAATTAGTATGTTGAAAAACTCCCGACATGAATAACAGTAACCCTAGACTTACTGCTGGGCCTTAGGAGAGGCCATCATGGAGAAAGACAAAGGACTGGGTCTGGTGCAGCAAAACATACCTTCAGTCCTGGCACTAGGAGGCAGAGGCAAGTGGATTCCTATGAGTTTGAGTTCAGCACAGTTTACATAGTAAGTTCCAGGCCAGCAAGGGTTATGGTGAGACGCTGTCTCAAAAAGAAGTCTCTTTTTTTGTGGCATCTCCTAAGCAGTCAGTCATGTCTAGATAAAGATGCCTGTCTCCTTTCCAGCCACGGGCTGTTAGAAACCCACTGAGGTAAAGGAAATGCAAATGTTGTACATCTTATGAGAGAAGCACAAGGCCACAGAGGTAGCTGCTGATGCGCTGAGTGAAGAGTGTTCGGGTTACGTGGTCCAAATCAGTGGCAGGAACGACAAACGAGGTTTTCCCATGGAGCAAGGTGTCTTGGCCCATGGTAGAGTGTGCCCGCTGTTCAGTGAGGGACACTCTTGTTATAGACCAAAGAGAACTGCCAAGAGGAAGCACCAGTGTGTTCGAGGATGTGTTGTGGATGCAACCTAAGTGTTCTCAACTTGGTTACTGCAAGAAGAGGGGAGGAATACTCCTGGTCCTCGCCTTGGTAGTTGGGGCTCGAAAGAGCCAGCAAGGTCCGAAAGCTTTTCAGCCTCTCTGAAGATGATGCCTGCCAATATGTTGTCAGGGAGCCCTTAAACAAAGAAGGGAAGAAGCCCAGGACCAAAGCACCGAAGATTCAGAGTCCTGTTACTTCTGGTATCCTGCACCACAAACGCTGACATTGCTCTGAAGAAACAGCACACTAAGAAAAACAAGGAGGCTGCAGGATATGCTAAACTCATGATGGCCAAGATAATGAAGGACAGCCAGGCAGTGGTGGTGCACGCCTTTAATCCCAGCACTTGGGAGGCAGAGGCAGGTGGATCTCTCTGAGTTCGAGGCCAGCCTGGTCTACATAGGGAGTTCCAGGACAGCCAGGGCAACAAAGAGAAACCCTGTATTGGAAAAAGAAAAAGAGAGAGAGACAGAGAGACAGAGAGACAGAGAGAGACAGAGGAGGGGGGAATATGAATTAAGATAAACACCAGGAACAGATTGCTAAGAGATGTAGGCTATCCTCACTGGGAGCTTCCACTTCTAACTCTGAGTTCAGTCAAAAGTAAGTCCTTGAGAATACATATTAAAAAGAGTGGCAAATAACGACCAGAACTTGGGAAAAAAGAGTGAGAACTAAATTAAGTAAAGAAGGTTTTCCCACTTTTCCTACTCAGATATCTTTTTGGAGCAAAATCTCTGTCCTTACTATAGCCTTACCTTCCAATTACTTCTTGTTCCTGCTTTCCTCTTTATCATCTGAACCACACTTTCTGAAATATATCAAGTTTTGTCCAAAACTCTAGAATGTGCTTTCTGTAATTTTAATTTTCTTAGTTATTTTTTGTTTCATTTTTGAGACAGGGTCTCTCTACACAGCCCTGGCTATCCTTGAACTCACTATATAGGCCAGGCTGACCTCAAATTCAGAGCGATCCTCCTGCCTCTGCTTCCCAAGCCTGGCTAAAACAGTCTTCAATACTTATCTGTCCTGTTCTTCCTTAACACAAAGTTCCTATGTCCTTAGTAGCTGATCATGAAGTAAGGAATATGACTAATTCCACCCACATTAAAATTAAAATAGATGGGGCTGGAGAGATGGCTCAGTGGTTAACGACTCTTCCCGAGGACCCTCATGGCAGCTCACAACCACTAGGGTTTCCATTGCTACAGGCGGCAGGCATGCATGTGATGCAAACATACATGCATAAAAATAATTTAAAAATCGTGGGGCAGTGGTGGCGCACACCTTTAATCCCACCCAGCACTTGGGAAGCAGAGGCAGATGGATATCAATGAGTTTGAGGCCAGCCTAGTCTACAAAGCCAGTTCCAGGACAGCTAGAACTGTTACACAGAGAAACCCTGTCTCTAAAAAGCAAAACAAACAAACAAACAAACAAAAAATTTAAAAATCAAAATAGAGTTAGACAGTTCTAGCCACTCCCATATGTATATCTATATACACATATACATACATTATACATGTCCACAGAGATTATCAATGTTCATTTCTATGCATTTTAAAGGTAAATAAACTTAACTACAGTAATTTCACAGAGCTGAGGGGGTCCCTAGAAGTCCACTACATAAATCAGGCAAGCCAACTCAGACCATCATTTCCCAGGGATTGAGGAATTGAGGTGGTACATTTAATCCCAGCACTAGGAAGACAAAGGCAGGTGAATCTCTCTCTGGGAGTTCAAGACCAGCCTGGTCAACAAAGTGAGTTCTAGGAGCCCTGGTCTACATAGGGAGTTCCAGGACAGTGAGAGCTACATAAGAGAGACCCTGCCTCAAAAACAAAAAACAACCAGGGATCGATTCCCCCAAACATGTCAGTTTGCACGGCCATCTACTTGTAGACACTTTTGCTGGGGGGTCATTTTCTTTGTTTGTAACAGGGTTTCAGGAGGCAGCCCTGGCTCACCATAAACTCACAAGAGATCCAGTGCTGAAATCACAGGCATGTACCACCATGCCCAGTTTACAAGGAACTGTTCTCAACAAGTGGTATTAAGACTGCAGGGAGTGGAGGGGAAGCATCTATTGGGCATGCGGGGGACAATCAATAACAGATCGATATTTACACTTTCAGTGTTAAGCTCACAGGTAAATCAAAGCAAAAGCACACTGAGGTTACATAGTGATGTTGTCAGCTGATTTCTAATAAAGGCTGTGAGGCATAAGCACAGTTAAAGATTACTTGCTTTGTAAGTTACAGATGAAGAGCAGGATTAGGCCGTCTCTCCCATCCTTTTCACCCCTTGCTCTCCATTATGTCTCCTGAGAAATCTTTAACCTCCTTTTCTAGGAAGCGCCTGAAATTGTATAGCATATGTTTCAACAATAACAGATTGCTTGCATGACCAAACTATTCAGTTTCCTGAGTCTTCCATACATCTTACAAATTTCATCTTATCAAAGAGCCTTGCCGAGCCAGTTTAATTAGAATGTCCTCCCCAGGTATGTGATGGAGGTAGGTCCTCATCCTTCACCAAAGTGTCCCAGAGCCCAGGCTTGTCTTCAGCAGGAATCATCATCCTAAGATGACTTACTCAGACTCCCCCTCACTGGGAATGCTTCCTCTTATACATCTCTATCCATGGCCCCTGCCCCTGCTCTTCACCTATAAATTCCTGCTAACCACAGCTCACTCAGGGTTAAACCCAATCTGTCTCCCCAGTGCCAAGCCCATTGTCACGGCCCTTATATTGCTACAATGGTCTTGAATACAGTTATTCTTCACCATTCAGCAAGTTTCATTAACTATTTTTTCTTTAGCAACAATGAGGTCAAGAACTTGATCTTGAACTCGAGTTCAGAGAAATGTCATCCCTTCTAGTAATTTTTGAAAGAAAGACTGAGGCTGGATTTGTACACACTCCGCAGTCAACCATACAGAAAGCACAGCAGCATTCATTCATTTCCAGGTGGCTTTTAACCTCAGCGCCAGCAAAATGATGTCACTGAGTGTGCCGGTGCGCACCTGCAATCCCGGCACTTGGGAAGCAGAGGCAGGAGGACTGCGGCAAGTTCAAGGCCAGCCTGATCTGCACAGTGAATTCCAGGCCAGCCAGGGCTAGCGTGAGAGATTTTACTTCAAAAAGCAAACAATATATCTTGCGTCCACACATATCAGAACTGCAATCAAACTACACAAACTGAAGTGGGGAGAAAGACCTTTCACTTTACTGAGACAGACGCACATGAAATTTTGTTCGAGTAATTTGTTCAACATTCACCATAAATTACTTGTAGTTAATGATAAGTTGGACTTTTCAAGCTAACACAGGATATAGGAAAACAGTAACGTAAGTCTCATCAGGACCCAGTTCCTGACCTCCTGTGGCTTTTCTCAAGAAAGCAAAAAATCTAAAAATAAGAAAGGACAACAATGCCCAAGAATTACCAGGTAAAGGGTGTTCTGAAAGACTCAAACGGCACTTAGTCAATTTTTACCCAAGTATGACCTGCATCGATCCAAAATCTAAAATTTTTTCCTATACGCAACCACAACAAAAACAACAAAAAAGAGCAAAAACAGGGGCAAAGGATCTCATTAGCCGTCCCTCCAGAACAGACACACACTTGGCCAATAAGCATGGGAAAGACTGCTTTAATCCCTGGTCTGAAATCCAAATTAAAATCACAAAGAGATACCAAGTCACACCCACTAGGGTGGCTAAAAAACAGTGAAAACTGACAAGCATTGGTGATTTAAGGAAACCGCAACCCTCATGCACTGTTTGGTGGGAGGATAAAATTCAGCAACAACTTTGATTAAAGCCTAAAAGTTTCTCAAAAAAGTTAAGCACTGAGCAATTCCCTGCTTAGGTTTGTGTTCAGGGGCACTGAAAGCACACATCCACAAATGTTGTTGCAGCATTAATTATATCCAATGGCTAAAAGGTGAAAAACAACACAACTTCATTAACTAGTGAATGGATGTGATAGTGACCACATCCAGATAGACATTCAGCTTTAAAAAAGTACAGAACAGACAGACACACACTTGTTGCAACATGAATGAGCTTTGAAAACATTAGGCTATGTAAAGAAAGCCAGAAAAAAAAACAGACAGACAGACAGACAGACAGACACACACACACACACACACACACACACATATTAGGTGAGTGTGGCAAAAGCCTTGATCTCACCACTTGGGAAGTTGAGGCAAGGGGACCACGAATTCAGATTAGCCTGAACTATACAGCAGAACTGCTCCCCTAAGGGAAGAGCCAAAATCTTGTCTTTAAATGGAGGAGGCGGGGAACCCCCAAATACTGTTAGATTTCATTAGTGTCCACTAAGGGCAAATGCATAGGAACAGAAAGATTAGTGGTTGTCAATGGGTTGGCATAGTGAGGGAATGGGTAGCAACTAACAGGTACGGGGTTTCTTTTAGAGATTACGGAGAAAAAGAGCTGGATAGTGGTGACAGTTGCAAAACTAGATGAATGTACGAAAAGCCACATTTTGGAGGGATAAGTAGCACGTTCGCCACCTGATGTATCAGTGGATCAAATGTCCATTTACAAAAAGAGGGCATAGGTGTAACATACCTAAGAATATAATATGTAACACATCTGAACATGCCAGCTCTCGCCATAAATGGACACTGAGGCTTCTTAAATTGAGACATATTTTACACTCATATATAGCCAAGAACAGGGTGGCGAGGCTGCTGAGCCCCGAAGCGGGCTCCGGGGGTGAGCGCCGCCCGCCTCCCAGCATCTGCATCCGAGCTCACCTTCCTCCATCCCTCAGTGTGCGCTCCTGGTTACCGTGGCCTCCCGAGCAAGTGGGACGCAGAGCCCGAGGGCAGCGGCGGGCAGGGCTGGGCAGAGTCGGGGCGGTCTCAGATCCCGCCGGCCGCGACTCCAGCGCCCTCCGACACACCTAGCCACGACGGAGCCGCCGAACGCCGCTGATGTGGCCGCCCGGCGGCTACCTGGATCCGCGGCCGCGCCCCAGCAAGCGGCTCGCCCGCCTGCCGGCTCGGGCTCCCGCTGGCAGCGTTAGCTCAGGCTGCCCTGCGCATCCTCCGGGCCGCCACCCAGCCCGTGCATCCTCGGCTCACCGCTCCGTCGGCCCCGGGCCTCGCCGGGGTCCGGCTTCGTGTTCCTTACGGACCGGAATTCAGCCGAGGACGTGGGAGTCGTTGCGCGCTTCTCGGAGGCCAAAGGACGGGGAGGAGACGTGCGGGCAGCGCGTCACGCCCTCCTAGCACCTGGCAGGGTCAGAGCCAAGTGCACAGGCGGGCGGGCGCTGCCCAGCCGAACCTTTCAGTTTGCCCACGCTCGAGTTTGGTAGTCGAGGTAGGCTTGAGCCAGAATCTGCCAAGGAAAACCGGGAGCTGCTTCGATGACTGTTTGTTAGGCACCTATTATGTGCGACTCAGCTGGTGGGGCTCCTGCCACCTCACCCCACCCCACAAAGGTGTGAGCCCTAGGGCACCGACTCCAGGGGAAAGCTGCTCGGTTTTAACCTGAGGCTACTCTATGGCCTCAAACCAAAGCTTTCACCGGACTGGGACAGCATTGATTTAGCGGCTTTTGAGGTAGACACTGCCCTGTTTATCCTTGTTTTTCTTCTTCTGTGTCACAGTCAAACCTTGAATTTAACTTTGACCCTTAAGGGAGCTGCTGAATGATTAATGGTCATCTGCAGTCGCATGTGCACACACACACACACACACACACACACACACACTCTTTCAGGCTGGGTATGGTGACACCCGCCTTTAATCCCAGAGGCAGGTGGTTCTCCTTGAGACCAGCCTTCTCTATTGAGCAGGTTCCAGGAAAGCCAAGGTTGCATAGTGAAACCTTGTGTTAAAACAACAACAAAAAAAATAGTCATTCTCTTGTGGGTTTTTGCTGTTGTTGAACCCTAGAAGACAGAGTCTGTGCAGCCCAGACTGGCCTTAACTCTTTTTGTTGTTGTTGTTGTTGTTTTTTGAGACAATCTCACTGTGTAGGTCTGGCTGGCTGGGCACTTGATTTGTCGACCACGCTGCCCTTGAACTCACAGTGTCCTGCCTGCCTCTGCCTCTCAATGCTGGGATTAAAGACAGAGACCACCATTCTCCAACCTGGCCTCAAACTCTTACCCCTCCTGTTCTGGAATTACAGTATGTACCCCTGTGCCCAGCCCTAGAACATTTTCTAAAGGATTTTAAAGTGGGGGTGTCGGGGGAGGGAGGATGGAAAGATGATTAGCAGTTAAAAATAGGTTCTGTTCTTGTAGAGGGAGGACACAAATTCAGTTCCCAGCACCCACCTCCACAACCCTCCCCCAGCACACATCTGAAAGTCCAGTTCCACTGGACCCAAAGCCCTCTTCTGGCTTCCACAGGAGTCTGCACTCAGGAGCACATACCCAGTCTCTACACACACATATATACTCATTTAAAATAAAATTTAAAATCTTTAAAAGATTTTAAAATACCTTTAGGAATGAAAGCATTACTATGAAAAATATGGCTGCTGAATAGAAATTGCAGGAAGTCATTTGGAGTTCTTTGCTAAACCCCAAAAAGGATTCACTTACCACTAACTGGAACTGTTTGTTCCACTTTCTCAGAAACAGCTGTTTGAGTTGGCATGGTAATGAAGCGGCCTCTGCCTTAATCCTTACACGCACAAAGGCAATCTGATGTTGTTTCTCCATATATCACAAGGGGAGGAACTTTCAAATGACCAGTCTGCTCCTGTGGTGCTGCTGCTGCTTCTTTTTTTTTCTTTTTTTTTTTTTTTTTTTTGAGACAGGGTTTCTCTGTGTAGCTTTGGTGCCTGTCTTGGATCGAGCTCGCTCTGTAGACCAGGCTGGCCTCGAACTCACAGAGATCCGCCTGGCTCTGCCTCCCGAGTGCTGGCGTTAAAGGTGTGTGCCACTACCGCCCGGCCCATCACATGCTTCTTTCCACTTTCTTCAGCCCCTTTGTGTCTGTGAAAGAAACCTCCACCTACCTCACTGGAATGCTCACTGTATTTTGAGAAATGAAGTATGTATGGCCTAGTTTTACAATCTGAAGATAAAGCCGCCGCCAGGCGGTGGTGGCGCATGCCTTTAATCCCAGCACTCAGGAGGCAGAGCCAGGTGGATCTCTGTGAGTTCGAGTCCAGCCTGGGCTACCAAGTGAGTTCCAGGAAAGGCGCAAAGCTACACAGAGAAACCCTGTCTCAGAAAAAAAAAAGAAGGTAATGAAGATAAGGCCAATTAAAACCCTTAAACTAAATGGCTGTAGTTTTGTCCTGGGACATGGTGAAGTCAGTGATTCCGTGGCATTTCCAGATGTCTCTGTTTTGATTTAACTACTATCTTAGGATTCTGCTGCTGTGAAGAGACACCATGACCACAGCAACTCTTAGGAAGGAAAACATTTAAATGGGGCTGGCTTACAGTTCAGAGGTTTCGTCCATTATTGTCATGGTGGGAAGCATGCAGGCAGGCAGACATGGTGCTGGAGAAAGAGGTAATATTTCTACATCCGGATTGCAATGGGCATGACTTGAGCATCTGAGACCTCAAAGCCTGCCCCAGCTGACACACTTCCTCCAGCAAGGCCACACCTATTTCAACAAGGCCACACCTCCCTATGGGCCTGTAGGGGCCATTTTTATTCAAACCACCCACAACTACATCTTACTAGAAGGTAATGAGCTGCTCCAAAAATGATCAGAAAGTCTAACAGGTAAGTGTGTCTCCCTGGCTCATGGAGTCTCTTTAAAATTTCCACTCAAAAACACACATAGGGAGCAGCAGTGGTGCACTCCTTAGTCCCAGCATGTGGGAGGCAGAGGCAGGCAGATCTCTGTGAGTTTCAGGCCAGCCCGGTCTACAGAGTGACTTCCAGGACAGCCAGGGCTACACAATGAAACTCTGTCTCGAAAAACCAAAACCAACCATACAAAAACACCCATTGGAAGTCAACCTCTGCCATTTTTCCTGAGAAAGCTAGAGGTTCCAAGTACTGCCCATCTCAATCAGTTGGCTGTGGAAGGCAGCTTTCTGCTCATACGCTTCATTCTGTATACCACAGTCTGGTGTGGATTTTTAAAATTCTTTGAGCTTCAACTTGGAACTCAAATGGAAATTCAGTTTTCATCCTGAAACTAACTCACTGAACTCTGCTAAAGAAGCAGCCCCTCCTGGATAGGTCCTGGCTCACGCAGGCAGCAGGAATCACATTCCTAACTCCTTTTGCCGAACTGTTGGTGACTTTGAAGGTGAAGCGAGTATCTCAGAGCTGAGGTTCAGCAGCGATGATGGAGGTGGTGGGTGCCAGACCAAGGGGCCTGTCTTCTGTTGGCTAAAAGAGCTCTCTTGGAAGAAATGGCATTCTGAGCCCAATGAATGAAAAGTTGGACAGACAACCAAGAGCCAAATACAAGTCACTGTGGCCTAGAGAACACAGAGCCATTACCTTAAGTGACACCTTCCATCCTGGAAGGGGTTGCATAAATTTCTGTTGTCAGCAGGGAACAGAAATTCACAAAACAATACATTTACCAATAAATATGGAGCATCAGAGAGGTGGGCTCCAGCACAGCAAGCTAATCCCTTTCAGATGTCACCTCAGAGCATTCTCAAGCTGTCCTGGAGGCTAGAAGTCGGCTAAGCTAGATTCTGAGAAGTTTGTATAAACATGCAGACACGTCTATGTACACATACATAATGGCATACAGATATCATTTGAGATAAAGCATGCAGGGTTTGTCCTGTTTTGTTTTGTTAACATAATGATTTCAAGTTGCATTCATCTTCCTATGAATGTCATGATTTAACTTTTCTTATAGTTATGCATTGTGTATGTGCATGGGTGCGCGCGCCCGTGTGTGTGTGTGTGTGTGTGTGTGTGTGTGTGTGTGTGACTTTACAGCCTGTTTTCTGAGGCAGGCTCTCTGAGCAAACCTGAAGCTTGCTGTTTCAGCTAATCTGGCATGCTTGTTAGTTTTTGGGTATTATGTCAGCTTGACACAGGCTAGGGTCATCTGAGAAGAGAGGACCTCAATTATGATGTCTCCACCAGATTTACCTCTAGACAGAGCTGTGGGGGCATTTTCCTGATTACTGATTGATGCTGGAGGGCCATGCCCACTGTGTGAGGTGCCACCCCTAAGCATGTGGTCCTGGGTTGTGTAAGAAAGCGAGCTGAGCAAACCTTGGGGAACAATTGAGTAAGCAGGGTTTTTCCACGGCCTCTGCTTCAGGTCCAGTCCCTAGGTACCAGACCTGCTTGAGTTCCCTGCTGTGGGATGGTCTGTATGTCAAATGTGTTGCTGATTGGTCAGTAAATAAATCACTGATTGGCCATTGGCTAGGCAGGAAGTATAGGCAGGACAAGGAGAAGAATTCTGGGAAGTGGAAGGCTGAGGGAGAGACACTGCCAGCTGTCACCATGACAAGCCGCATGTGAAGATCCCGGTAAGCCACGAGCCATGTGGCAAAGTATAGATTTATGGAAATGGATTAATTTAAGCTGTAAGAACAGTTAGCAAGAAGCCTGCCACGGCCATACAGTTTGTAACCAATATAATTCTCTGTGTTTACTTGGTCGGGTTTGAGCGGCTGTGGGACTGGCGGGTGAGAGAGATTTGTCCTGACCGTGGGCCAGGCAGGAAAACTCTAGCTACAGTTCCCCAAGCTGTTTTTGTCTACTTTTCCCCCACAGCAATAGAAAGTGAACTAGCACACCTAATCAGGAGGCTGTTGAGATCAGTCTGCCCTCTCTGCTGCCCAAGTGTTGGGATGTTGGATACAGACCAAATGCACCCGTCCTAAGTGCTGGCATTTTGACTTCAGACTCCATCTTACTTGTAGGGTGAAATAAAGTTCAGGTTCCCAAGCCTCAGGGGAGCTGGAAACTCTCCAATTGCTGACCAACCTCTTCCGGAAACCATAGAAATAGTTGTTATGCATCTTTAGTTCTCTAGAAACACCATGGCTGTTCCTAACAACAGAAGGAACAAATGAATCTGATTGGTTGGACTGACAAGCTTGTTCTGGATGTCCATGGACAACGATGAAACACTTAAGGAAAGCCCCCAATCTTTGAACTCCGACTGGTGAAAATTGGAACTGTAACTTGTCAACAAATGTCTATGATTTTTATGCTTAAATACTTGCTTCAACTCACTTCGGTCACAGTTCAGCTCCAAGGTTGTTTTGTGATCCTGATTGATCGGCCTCTTTCTTCCCTCTTTCTTTTATGCTGTCTTGCATTAAATCTTGCTTTTTTGGTAACCTCTTGTGTCGCTTGGGTTGATTCAGAGTCTTGGACCACCATAGGGACATGCTGGCATAGCTGGCCGGCTTTCATATGGGTACTGAAGATTTGAACATGGGTCCTTTTGCTTCCACAGCAAACACGCTTACCTACTGAGCCATCTCCTAAGGCCCTTGTTTTGTCTTTTTGAGATAGGGTTTCTCTATGTATCAATATACTAGGCTGACCTTAAACTTATGGCAATCCTCCTGCCTCCCAGATACTGGGATCACAGATGAGTACCGCCATGGCTGGCCTCTGAAAAGTTTAGTAATAAGAATGTTAGGTGAGATACGGAGTTAAGATCATTGATATTACAAGGCCTAAGACATCTCAATTGACTTACAATGTTGCTTGTCTTCAGAATCAGAAGGTTCTAGCCAAGCAAGGCCAAGCCTTCTGCAGGAATGTTACTGTGGAGATAGCTTCTCCAGAGAACTTTTGTTCACTAGGAAATCAGAAGGGGACAATTTGAGTTGCTTTGGGTAGACTGAGTTTAAATGTCACTAAAGTCAAAATGTTGAATATGTGTTTGAATGATGAGCCTGGGACTGAAAAATCTTCAAAACACTAGAGAGTGATCTGCTGAGCTCAACTCCCAGAACAGAGATGCAGCCTGAGACAGAGTAAAAGTAACCTTTAAGAGGGCAGGTACTGGCACTTACCTGTGAAGTCATGACTTCTAAACTTTAGAGAAGGCCTGAGCAGAATTGAGGGAGCGCTGAGACTCATGGGATCAGATACTGGGAAGAAGCCATTTTGTTCACCCTATTAAGATGCCATTGTAATTGAGAAGGGAGCTGAGGAGTAAATGCTTATTCAAAGACAGATTCTTGAGCTTCCCCCTGAGATGTCTATGAATAGCTCTGATACCCACTCAGTCTAGAACTACAGTGTGCAGCAAGGGAAACGGACAGCTCACTTGGCCCAATGATTCCCTCACAAATGTCAGGACCTGAGCCAGGATACCCAGAACCCAAGTAAAAAGCTGGGCATGGAGTTGGAGGGGTGGCCCAGTAGTTAAGAGCACTTGGTCCTCTTGGAGAGGTCCTGATTTGATTCCCAGCATCCACATGGCAGCTCACAACTGTAACTCCAGTTCCAGGGGATCTAATGCCCTGTTGCAGCCTCCTTGAGCACTGTGCACACAATGGTACACATACATACATGCTCACAAAACGTTCAGACACATAGAATCACATTAAGGAAATCTTTGTTTTTTTTCCCCCTTCTTTAAAAGAAAGCTGGACATCTGTAGCATGCACTTCTAATTCCAGTGAGAGGGAGGTAGAGATAGGTAGATTACTGAAAGCTCAATAGGCAGGTGGTTTAGCCTACTTGGCAAAGTCCCAAGCCAATGTGAGACTCTGACTCATACAAAAAGTGGAAGGTTCCCAAGATATGTCACCTGAGGCTGTACTCTGACCTCCGCATGCACACATGTGCACACACACAACGAACCAGTGTGAACTACCTGAGAGTGATCCCACAGTCTGTATACAATACCCCCAAAGCAAAAGCATTAGGGAGTGCTATCACTCAAATGTCACACAGCCCATGCAGCAAAGGACCCAAGCTTTCTGCCCCCATTATCACTACTATTCCTGGGTATTTGAATGAAAAAAAAAGAGGAAGAAATAAAAAAGGAAAGACATGACTGCTCCTAGATATGATGAGCATAGCCAGAGGCAGGGACATGTAGGAGAGTCCAGAGTGAACATCACCAAACTGAGCTGGTCCATGTGCAGAGAAGGGAGAGAGGAGAGGAACCTCTGACCAAGAAGAGGGGTGGCCTGGGTCAAGAGACTAGCCAAGCGAGTATAGTACAGACCAAAAGGGCCAGGTAACCAAAATGGCTTGATTATACTTACAGTCCCTGGGCTGGAGAAGTTTAGGGTAAGGGGCGGGGTTTTGGCTAAGGATGGAAAGAGAGAGAGGGAGAGGAATAAAGGTTGTTTTGCTTACTGTCTAGGCTCTACAGGACTATCTGGGGCTAGGTAAGTGCAGGCAGTGTTTGAGCAGTTTAAGAAGCTGGACTGCCTGGAGCTAGATACTTTGGAGCCACCTGAGAGGTAGATTCCAAGGGAACACCTGGGGCTGACAAGTTGCTGGAGCAGTGGGCAGTTGATTTGAAATCTACTGGGACAGGTAGACCACGGAGAGACGGTAAAGTTAAGGAGTTTAGGGGAAATATTTTATCTTGCATGTACATTTGAAACTTTTGGACCTATGGTCCTGGCAGTTGGGAGAGGGGAGTTCCAAGACCAGGGAAAGATCCTACCCTCAAGAATAGGCAGTAGGTGAGTCTGTTGATTGACAAGAGTACTTACCTAGAGTCCGTTTGACTGTGAGGGATGGATCCACATTGACTCCCTGAAGCTTATTTGAGAGCCAAAGTTACATTTTAAGTTTTAATTACCATGCCTTAGAGATCCATGGAACGAAAATGTCTCTGATTTGCAAGCCCCTTGCCCAAGGTTAGATAGTTCCTGAAATGCTGGCGGCTGTTGTTTATGGGAGATAACAAGCCACATGTTTTCACTCCCCTAAACAAGTTTGTTTGACCCATCTGCACCGGATGAGCTTGATCACATGTGGTGAGAAGTACATAGGAAAGAAATACATCAGGATGTACACTTGCCCCTGATTGGACCTAATGGAAAGTGCAATGAATTACGGATTTTCCTTCTTAAGCCCTTGCCCTACTTGATTCTGGGCCATTTTCTGGGTACCTGGGTATGGACTTGCCCAGAGCTTATCTACCTGCCCAGTATTTAATTAAAGCTTGCTTCAAATTTGGCTTTCAACTGTGGTAGTGGGCTTATTCTTCATTGGTGGGATTAACACACGAACTTTTTGAAGTTTAAAAAGAGATAAAAGTTTTAGATATGTTAACATTACCACTGTTTGTAATCTGTACTAAAATCCACATTGTAGAAAAGGCAGTAGACTCATCATGCCTTTGAGTTATAGGAGAAACTCAGGGACCCCAAAATGATTCTGGGTTAAAAGTATTAACACTCAGCTGGGCAGTGGTGGCGCACGCCTTTAATCCGAGCACTTGGGAGGCAGAGCCAGGCAGATCTCTGTGAGTTCAAGGCCAGCCTGGGCTACCAAGTGAATCCCAGGAAAGGCGCAAAGCTACACAGAGAAACCCTGTCTCGAAAAACCAATAAAAAAAAAAAAGTATTAACACTCGTTCCAGATGGCTGAATATATAGATTAGACAGAGATGTTTTTAGCACAATGAGAAGCACTTTTAAGTCTATATACTTCTAAGACAACCAAAGGAAATTTAAAATCTTGGGCTTGTGACTGTGATAATAGTAGCCAGTGCTTATCAGAGTTAGACAACAACTCATCAGAGCTTCATTGATTAATGTTAAATCTCTAAAACGTTTAAGTCTTAATATAACAATAGCATAGAGAGGGAAAGAAATCTGAAACGTGTTTTTATTTTTTTGCATTTCTTACCTGGAATTCAGAGATCCACCTGCCACTGCCTCCTGAGTGCTGGGATTAAAGGCATGCACTACCACTGCAGGCTAAATCACTTTCTTTTTTTTTTTTCCGGTTTTTCGAGGCAGGGTTTCTCTGTGTAGTTTTGCGCCTTTCCTGGAACTCACTTTGTAGCCCAGGCTGGCCTTGAACTCACAGAGATCCGCCTGGCTCTGCCTCCCGAGTGCTGGGATTAAAGGCGTGCGCCACCACCGCCCGGCTAAATCACTTTCTTACAACTCGTATGAACTTTAAGCTTTTTTTCCCATCCAATCATTTACCATGAGACACAGGCAGTTGGTTACTGAGAGCGGTCATTGCAAAGAAAGTTCCTTTAAATAAAGGAATAGTAAAAAGTTACTTTGAAACCTGTTTTGTGGGTTTATTTCTTTTCAGGAGTCTGTTAGCAAGGTAAACTGTCCTTCTCTGCTGGAGACCTAGTAATAACTCTAGTAATAACTACACCTGAGGGAGGTGTAGCCTTGAGGGAGGGGCTGGTTGCTTGCTGCTGCTAGTACAGTCAGTCAATATCATCAGAGACCTGAGAAGAATAAATTATAGCAGGAGGTATAATTAAAATGTATCAATTAAAAATTGACAGAAACTTCCCCATTATGGAGGTTGCTCTAGGCTCCTGTTGTCTCCATGGCTAGGCAGTGGTGTTGGGTCTTCAGCCCCGATATGGGACAGCATTTAATCTTCAGCCACCACACAGCAGCAGGCCTTCCACGGTCAGACCCAGGTCTGAGAGATTTTCCTGTAGAGGAGGAATGTGGGGGACTGACCTTTGACCAGGCTGAGTAGGACAATCACCCTGAAAGTGTCTCTATAATAGGAAGCTTTTTCTTTAACATTTTAAAACATATTCTGCAGCACTCTGAAGAGTTTGAGGACCACTATCTATTAAGTATACCTGAGTTTAGGCTTAACCTTGAAAACACATACAGAAAACTAAATAAAGCTTGCTACTAAATGAATTACATAATAGTTTGTAAGTTTGTAGCTTTCATAAGATTACAGATTTACAGACTTATCTCTGTAAGTTTGAGCCTTAAAATTTTGAGTTGAAGATTTAAACCATAAATACAGCCCATAGAGAGACTGGGGACTTTTACAGTATACTATTATAGAATATCATAGTTTCCTACATGACTTAGTTTATCCAAATAGCTAAAGCTTAACAGAGTGAACAAAGACAAAGAAGCTAGGCAAACATTACTGTGAACCTGAGTAGACCCTAGGAATGTATAAATCTTATTTACCAAATATATCTTATTTATCGAACGTATGCTGTTACTTATATAACTATTGTAGAAGTCTGTTGTTGAACAGTTAGCAAAGATGTAAGTAGTTAGGTGTAAATCTCTAAGCCAATTTTTGTTATTCTGAGTAGATCTTTATAGCTTTAAAATTTTATCATCATACAAAAATCCATACTGGTCTAAAATATTTTAGAGGTCTGTTCTTTCCTTAGTCTGAAGGGAGAGACAATGATAAGCAGAGGGCTCAGTAAAACTGGGAAGTTTTGTAATTGTTACTTTATACCATGTTGCCATCTTAAGATGGTGACGTCACATGGCATGCACTTTTTTTTGTAGAGGGCAGAAAGGCCTTGTACTCATAGAGAAGCACTAAGAGAACCAAGAATGTTAATCATGCAGGAGTGTCTCCTCAATGGAGGAGATAAAATCAAATACCTCCATTCCATCCGGAAAGCTGAGAGTGGAGGTTGTTAATGACCTGGTGATCTTTTTACTATCTGAAGGGACAGCCCCCACCCAAATTCCCCAGAATGATTATTCCCTATGACTCTTCCCTCCCTAGACCATTATCCATCCTTAGGGGAGATGTCACACACTCTTTATGGCTGGATGACCTCTATGCTATCCTCAGAGACCACACTAGATTCTAGGTCTTTTAACTAAGAAACCCACCCTCATGTCGTATGTACTTTGTAAAAAGAGTTTCTGTGTAGTCACATCTTAAGCTTTATTGTACACCTGGAATTGGAATTATGGGAATTTTGTTAGCTGGAGACCCTTTTCCAAATTATATTATGTTTAAATATACCTACAATAAACCATCTGGTGTTAGGCTTCCTGAAATCTGATCCAAGTTGATGAAGTCAATCTGCACAGGGTTTTCATTCTTATCTCTTTGAGCAGTTCACTTCCCTGTCTGACACCTGCAGGGATCCCCTCACTCTTTAACCTTAGTAAAGATGGCTGACAGTCACATGGTTGCTTCCATATTGATGAGGTCATCAGCCAAGATGCAGGAGAACCACATGGTTGCTATTTAAAAACATGCATTTTCCTAAACAAGAGTAGAATCTAAGTTACATACACAGGATATTCTAAACAAGAGTTGAATCACATATATACTCATGTATAGATTTTTATTTTATTTATTTATTTATTTTTTGGTTTTTCGAGACAGAGTTTCTCTGTAGCTTTAGAGCCTGTCCTGGACTACCTCTGTAGTCCAGGCTAGCCTCGAACTCACAGAGATTCACCTGCCTCTGCCTCCCGAGTGCTGGGATTACAGGCATGCACCACCACTGCCCAGCCAGATTTTTTAATTATAAGCCTTTTGTTATAAGTTTAAATCCAAATTTTGTGACAGATTTTATAGATTTTTAAATCAGACCCCAAAGAACTTACAAATCCTAAGATAGAGTTTACAGCATAGTCTTAAGAGATCTTTTGATGTTGGGTTGTGGTTGTGCTTGCCTTTAGTTCCAGCACTCAGGAGGCAGAGGCAGGCAATCTCTGTGAGGCTAATCTGGTCTACATAGTGGGTGACAGGACAGCAGAGAAACCCTGTCTCAAACAAACAAACAAACAAACAAACAGAGTAGGAAGTAGAACCTTAGAGATAAGAGACTTGGAAACGTAGAGCAGAGCAAGTTTAGATATAAAAATTTGGGATCATTTGTTTGTGCAGTGGCAGTTGTTACGATTTGTGAGAATTCAGAAATCAAGTGTGCCAGTTTTTGGCCATTGACCTATACAGAGGCCAAGCTGTAGTAATAAAACCTGCGTGGAGGAAGTAAGTGGAGGGAATTTCTATAAGCTCCAACAGGGTGCTGAGAGCAGAAGCTGGGGCGGGGGGGGGGGGAGTGGGGGTTTTGGGTGGGTGCCAGGAGGGATTACGGAACAGACAGAGCAGGCAGCTCCCAGGGGTTGGAGGAAACTTTAGGAGGGAGCTGAGAACAGAAGTTTAGGGCTGCAGTTTCTAGAAGGAAGAGATAAGGAAACTCACAATGTATAGACCCAGGAAGGCTCACAAGAGAGAAAGATCAGGTAGAGTGGGAGGAAGGAAGGAAAAGGGTCCCAGGCTTCTGAAAGCTGGACTGCAGCTTCCTAGGGAAGAGATGAAGTGGATAAAGTGTCATTGAGACAAGAATTTCCATGGGGCATCTCCAAGCAGAATGGGAAACTCGTCAGATTGAAGAATGTTCCAAATCATAGAGGAAAGGCCTTGTCTTTGTTATTGGAGCCCAGTGTGGGCAAGAGGAGCTTCCTGACACTGTAGTAACAGTAAACAAATTCAGGTAGGGGTGACACTTATCCAGAAGAGGAGAGGGGAGAGAGCAGGAGAAAAGGGAGATGTACACATGGGTGCAGCAGGCCAGAGGAGAAACATGTACAGAGTGTAGAGGTGCCCATGTGGAGGGCACAGCAGGCCAGAGTCCGGAGAGACACTTACAAGGAGTAGACTAAAGGCAAATGGTTAGAAAAAAGGTGGAAGGATGTAATCAGAGGCTTTTGTCTGTCCCACCCAGTCCCACAGCCACTTTTAAGTAATCACTCAGAGGCTTATATTACTTATAAATGCTTGGCCAGTGGCTCAGGCTTATTACTAGCTAGCTCTTACATTTAAATTAACCCATTTCTATTAATCTATGTATCGCCACATGGCCCATGGCTTACCAGTTCTTTCACATCTTGCTTTTTAGGTGGCTCGAAGTGTCTGCCATAACTCCACCCTTCTTCATCTCTGTCTTCAGTTTGAATGTACCGCCTAAACTTATTCTGCCTTGCCATTGGCCAAACAGCTTTATTTATCAACCAATGAGAGTAACACATATTTACAGTACGCAGAAAGACATCCCACAGCAGAAGGAAGCAGTAGCTGAAGAATCAGGCTCTAGAATTTGGAATCCAATCTTATGGGTGGCAGAAGCCAGCAGAAACAATTGATCCATATATACCCTAGGAGAGTCAGATCTGCAGCTTGGTTCAGAATGGCTGAGCTCCCTGGAAGGGAACTCATTTATGACATTCCCCCAGGTTTCAGCACCAGATGAATGAGAAAAAGAGGAAGAAGAAGGAGGAGGAGAAGAAGAAGAAGAAGAAATAAAAAAGGAAGGACATGGCTGCTCCTAGGTATGTTGGAGGAGAAGTTTATTATAGATATGTGGGACAGCATAGTCAGAGGCAGGGACATCTGGGAGAGTCCAGAGTGGACATGGCTAGACTGAGCTAGGCCTCTTGAAGACAGGGGAAAGGAGCTGCTGACCTCAATGGTGGCCTGAGCCAAGAGGGTAAAAGGTAGACAAAAGGGCCAAGTAACCCAAATGGCTGGATTATATAGTGAACGGCAGCTGGGGGAAAGGCAGTTTAGGGTAGGGAGAGTATGCCAGCCATACCCTGTAACAGGTAGGGACTAAGGGATGCTGGGAGAAGCTGGTGGCTAGCATCTGCTTTGATATGCTAATGGGCACCTCAGCCATTTGTCCAGGTTTGGGACCTAACAGTATTCACACAAGTAGGTTTTACAAGACTCCTGTGTGCCAAACACATGTGCTGTGGGATGTTCTATATGGCAAATGTGTTGCTAATTAGTCGATAAATAAAACACTGATTGGCCATTGGCTAGGCAGGAAGTGTAGGCGAGACAAGGAGGAGAATAAAGCTGGGAAGTGGAAGGCTGGGTCAGAGAGACACTGCCAGCCACCAGGATGAGAAACAGCTTGTGAAGATGCCGGTAAGCCACGAGCCATGTGGCAAAGTATAGATTAAAGGAAATGGATTAATTTAAGCTGTAAGAACAGTTAGTAAGAAGCCTGCCACGGCCATACAGTTTGTAACCAATATAAGTCTTTGTGTTTACTTGATTGGGTCTGAGGCTGTGGGACTGGCAGGTGAGAGAGATTTGCCTTGACCATGGGCCAGGCAAGAAAACTCTAGCTACAGACATGTCATCATTCATCCATCTACAAATACTTATTAAATACTTAATTAAATGTGAATCCCCATCCTCTGCTGTGGGACTACAGCTCTGGTTTCATTCATGGAAAAATAAATGAGTGTCTATCTCACAGGATTCGTGTTCAAACATTACAAAATATTTACCTGTGGGATGGCCAGTAAAGGTACTTGTCACCCAGCCCAACAACCTGAGTTCAGTCCCCAGGACACACTTGGTAGAAAGAGAGAACAAACATCCTGCAAGTCGTCCTCTGACTCCACATATGTTCTGTGGCACATGCACACACATGCACACACATGCACACACATCCACACACATGCACACACATGCACACACATCCACACACATGCACACACATCCACACACATGCACACACATGCACACACATCCACACACATCCACACACATACACACACATCCACACACATCTGCACACATCCACACACAATATATATAATGAAAATTTTGCCGGGCGGTGGTGGTGCACGCCTTTAATCCCAGCAATTGGGAGGCAGAGGTAGGTGGATCTTTGTGAGTTCGGGCCAGCCTGGTCTACAGTGCGAGATCCAGGAAAGGCCAAAGCTACACAGAGAAACCCTGTCTCAAAAAAAAAAATTTAAGTATATCTAGCCATATGGTGAGAATTACTAAGAAAGCAGAGTTAAAAGTTTTGGGCCAGGTGTGGTGGCAGACATCTTTAATCCCAGCACTTAGGAGGCAGAGGCAAGTAGATCTCTGTAAGTTCAAGACCAGCCTGGACTATAGAGTGAGTTCCAGGACTACAGAGAGAGACCTTGTCACCTTTCTACCCCCAAAAGAAGAGTTTCAGAGTGGGGATGGGGAGGCCATAGAAGGAGAGGCTTTGTTTTATTTGGAGTAAACATCCTCCTCAATTATAATAAAATCAGAGAAAATTTCATAGCTTGAGCAGAAAGAAATAGGAAAGCAGTTATGATATGTAGGGGAAACACGGCAAACACAGATGTCCTGAGACAGAAATGAATGTGTTGTATTCAGGAGACATCAATAGGCTGGGATGTACCTGAGAGGGTACAATCATTGCCTGGCATACAAATGGCATGGGGGTGGGCTGGGGGTAGAAACAGAAACGGGTGCAATCCTGTGTCTAGAATGAAGAGAAAGAACCCCTGAAAGGATGTGAGTATCAGCCCACTGTAAGTTTGGTTTCAGTGGGATTGTGGGGAGAACAAGGACAGACCACCCCTAAGACAGTTCCTCATAAATCCAGGTGAGGGGTATGGTGGCCCAGCCCAGCCCTGGGCGTCAAACTGGAAACAGTAAGAAGGTGCTGGGCTCTGGACATGCCTGTTTGGAAGCAGAGGTAAAAGGCAAGATTTGCTCATGGAAATGTGGGAAAGGAGACAAAAGGATCAACTGGAAGAATGGATCTCTATCATGTAGATGGATATGGGGGTTCATGAGAGCCATGGGACAGCCATGTCCAACAGTAGTAGTCTTGCAGTAGAGGTGCTGTTTTGAGTCATACTTCATGAACGATAAGTTGAGGCTTTACTCTCAGACTCCACATCCATGAAACAGATAACCCCCAGAGTTTGGAATTGAGGTGTAGAGTACTAACAGAACACTTGCTTTTGGGGGCTTTTTTCCCAGTACCCCCAAAAAGCAATGATAAACACTCCGAGTTTACCAATGCCTTGATATCAGAGAAGACAGACAGTTTAACACAGGATACAACACCTGAATCTATGAAGCCAGGGGACATTTGAGGGGCCATAGTTTACAGAGCAGAAGCATCTTCTGAAGTTTGGAGGTGTTTATGGAGTCAATACAGGACATGATGTAAGGGGACATAATAATAGATTGAAATGGGAAGGATCAATAGTCAAGGGGAAAATTTTTTGGAATGGGGTTGAGAAAGGAAGGAAAGGGGCTAGAGAGATGGCGTGGGGGTAAAGCAGTTGCTATCAAGCCTGAGAACATGAGTTCAACTCCCCCAGAACCCACACAAAGCTGCGAGATGAGAGATGAGAAAGGTGAACTCCCAGAAGCTCCCAGTGCAGCTAGTCCTTCATCCATCCGCAGAGGTGAACAAGTGACCTTTTCTCAAATAAGCTGGAAGGTGAGACCCAACACCAAGGTTGTCTTTTGACATCTACCATGTGTCGGGACGTACCCATGCTTGCATTCACACACAGACACAAATGGATGCACACACACCAAGGGAAAAGCAAAAAGAACTACTGCTGTGGGGGCGGGACATCCGGAATGACCAGAGGTGTTTCTGTTTGACAGCTGAGTCTCTTGGTGATGGACCCTTAACTGGGCTTTTCTCCCATGAGCACATGGATCATGGTCTGAGATGTCCCTGCCCCCAGTGTCTTTAGAAGGTGCTCTGCCCTGTGCACTCATTAGGTTTCTATCAACCTTGACCACTGAGTTCTTGCCTCCAGGCTTTAAGCTTCTTGTTCTTTTTAACTAGGAAGATGCCCTGATCTACACTCACCAGACAGATCGAGCCTCTTTGTTTCCACAGCAGCCATTGAATAATACTTAAACAGCATGCAAACCACCAACTCATGAAGCTTTCCACCTCTCAGGGTCCGTCAGGTATGTTATTACCTCATATTTGCTTGACGTTGCCAACCCTAAGTGAATTTTCCATAATTATCCACTTGAAACGAATGAATGAACTCATCTGGAAGTTCTTCTGTTGATGGTGCTTTTACTTACATTTTGGTTTGGATTCTGGTTCTACTCCTAGTGGAATAATTCATTAATTTTTAAAAAAAAGAGCTAGGTAGCTCCAGCTGGCCTCAAACTTGAAATCCTTCAGCTTCAGTCCTCAAGTGTTCTGGATTACAGGCTTACACCACTGTGCTGGATGTTATTTATTTAATTTCGAGTTTAATCATAGGATGCTGGAGAGACGGCTTAGTGGTTAAGAGTACTGGCTGCTCTCGCAGAGGACACAGGTTCAACTCCCAGTACTCACACAGTGGCTCACGGCTGCTTAACTCCAGTTCCAGAGAATCTGATGCCCTGTTCTGAGGGACACATGACAAACAGACATACTTGCAGACAAAACATTCATATAATATAAATGAAGATATTTAGTTTTTAAAAAAAGCATTTAACTGCATACTACATGCTTTAAGCTGCCTTGGTTGAGTTTTTGCTAGGACACAGACTTTCTGTAATCACCCTGCTTCTCGGTAGCTGGCATTGCAAACCTGTGCCACCAGGCCCAGCTCCTCTGGCTTATCTTCAAAAATATGTGAAATATGGGGACTGAAGAGGGGGCTCAGCAGTTAAAGACACAAGGCATATTGCTTTTCCAGAGCACCTGAGTTCATTTCCTGGCACCCACATGGTGTAACGCCCACAACCACCTGTAACTCCAGCTCTAGGGGACTCAACACTCTCTTCTTGCCTCTGGGGACACTACAGTGATGTGCACACATCCACATAGTACACCCACATATACATGTAATTAAAAATAAAACCTTACAAAAAATCCTAATAAAGAAGCCAGAGCTGGGTGGTGGTGGCACACACCTTCAATCCCAGCACTCAGGAGGCAGAGGCAGGCAGATCTCTGTGAGTTTGAGGCCAGCCTGGTCTACAGACTGAGTTCCAGGACAGCAGGACAGCCAAGGCTATATAGAGAAACCCTATCTCAGGAAAAGGGGAAAAAAAAGCCAGACCTGGTGACACAGGCCCATGTCCCAGCAACTCAGGAGACTGATTCATGAGGATTACAAGGCTTGCCTAGGCTAGATAATGAATTAAGGCTAGCCTGGAATCTCTATCTTTAAACTAAAAGTTTTATTTTAAAAAGCAATAAAGAAGCTGGACAATGGTGGCACACACTTGGGAGGCAGAGGCAGGGGAATCTCTGTGTTCAAGACCAACCTGGTCTACAGAGTAAGTTCTAGGACAGCCAGAGCTACAGAGGGAATCCCTGTTTCCAGAAAAACAAACAAACAAACAAAACAAAACAAAACAAACAAACAAAGAAGAGAAAGAGATGGGACTGGAAAGATAACTCACTAGGTAAGAGCACTAGCTATTCTTGCAGAGGACCCAGGTTCAATTCCCAGTATCCACATGACAGCTCACAACTGTAAGTAAACCCCAGTTCCAGGAGATATGGCTCCCTCTTTTGGCCTCCAGGACATCATGCACACATGGAGTGCACTTACATGCAGGCAAAACATTAATACACATAAAGATAAAATCTTAAAAAAAATCCAAGTGTGGTGGAGCAGGCCTTTAAAGCCCAATATTCAGGAGGCAGAGGCTAGTATATATCTGTGAGTTCAAGGCCAGCTTGGTCTACACTGTGGTTTAACTAAATCTCAATTGTTCGATTTTACCAAAAAGACTTGGGAACCAGACACTGGAGTGAATATCTGCTAGCTCAGAGGCAGAGTGGGTACCCAGATGACCCTCCTCTGCTGATGTCCCAGAAAAAAAGGCCTTTCTCCTACGCCATCTCTAACAAAACACTTCAAACTGAATGTCCTTCCCTTCTACTTCCTGTGGGTCTATGTGTCCTCCCGACTCTCTCTTATTCTCTATGGTTTTTTTTTTCCTGCAAACTGGTTGCTTGCTCTGCCTCTTGACCTATGGGTTGACTTTATTTAAGCCTGTTTACAATATTCAAGCAGAAAGCTCTTGGATTAAAGGTGTATTCTAGAGCTGAGCCACACCAAAACTAGAAACAGGTTTTTCTAGTAAATAATACAATGTTGGGGTTCTCAGTGTGATAAAATATACTCAACACTACATAGTGAGTTCAAGGCTAGCCAGGGCAACACAATGAGACACTGTCTCAAAAAAAAATTCCTGGGTTGAATTCCTAGTGCACCCCCATCAAAAAGAAAAAAGAGGGAAAATGCACCCATTTGGAATCTGCATAGTAGGTATACAATCATTGCTTTTACAATTTATCTATAAAAGTAATTATAGCAAAACAAGAAGAAGAAGAATGGAAGAATAGAGACTTAGCAGGTGCTCTGTACTCTGCTGAATTCCTGCAAGCAAAGAGGTACAAAGATGTAACTGCCCACAGCAGGTCTCCATAAGCCATCTCTGGCCTTATCCCTTCCAAGTTCTTGGCTAAATAAATCTGAAGTTCATATCCACTGTGTAGTGTTCTGTTTGGGCCATTTCAAAGGGAGTAGCAGATATGATGACCACGTGAAGGTATTTATTTTCTGATAATGGAGACCTCTCTGTCCTGGATAGGGCCTGTAACTGGGAGGGCCTATACCTGCTTGTAATCATCATGTGTAAACTTGCAAAACATTCTCAACAGGAAATAGATCAAAAGAGATTGCAGCTGTAGGATGAGGAAAGGAAACAGTACAAGCTGTACACAGTTTGCCAACCGGGAAAACAAGCGTGTCAGCTGGTCCTCTCCTTCAGCCGGTCCTCTCCCACAGCTCAACTCTTGTATGTGCCCCGCTCCAGCTCACGTCTGCTGTGTTGTCTTGATCAGTCCAGAGTCACAGGAACAGTCTTTTCTGCCAATTAAAGAATTAAAGGACAGGAAAGAAATGTTCCTGAAACCTTGGGAATCCCAGCAGAGCTGTTACAGAATATCTGAGAAATCGGGGACCTTCCTCAGGGTTCTTAGTTTTGTTGGTAAAATCATTTAAGAATGGACACCAACAGAAGCTGGGGGACAATTTATTAGGTTTAAAAGGAAAACTCCAGGTGAACTCCCAAGCTTGAAAGGAGAAGGAAAATGGAGAAGAGAAGGAACAAACCCCATGTTGCCTGAGATAAGGCCTCACGGAGGTCAGTCACACAGTGGCACGGAGCCACATGCCCTGGAGGGGAGCTTTGCAAATCCTCTGGTCAGCATCTGAAAAAAAAAAAAAAAAAAAAAAAAGAAATAGGCCTCAGAAAGGCAGGCTGGCTTGGGGGCACCACAAGGCAGCTCAGCTAGTGGAGACATGTTAGGGGGTGGGAATTCTGGACAGGAAAAGCAAAATACCTTAAGATGAACCAGTCTTCCTAGTGGTGGTCTGCTAGCCAAGTCCTCACCTACCCCAGTGGATTAACTCTTTAAAGAGGAGACAAGGGCATGTCTCTAGTCCCTCAGCCAGTTTGGGGGCATTCCTGTACTTGTGTGTGTCTGTGTATGGTGTGTGGGAGCTCAGATGTGGCCCAAGACAAATGTTCAAGTGATTGGTTGCAGTTTTGTCGTGAGGAAGGACTATGACAAATAATTTCAGGCTAAAGATGTCATCCAAAATAGGATGCAAGAAATGAACAACGAAAATTTTCCCACTTTTGAGAAGAAAAGAAATATATATTCAAGCCTTTTTATTCCTCCCGAGACAGGGTTTCTCCATGTAGTTTTGGTGCCCGTCCTGGGTCTTGCTCTGTAGACCAGGCTGGCCTCGAACTCATAGAGATCCACCTGGCTGTGCCTCCTGAGTGCTGAGATTAAAGGTGTGTGCCACCACTGCTCAGCATATTCAAGCCCTTTGATCATACTTTAATTGTGTTATTTGGGCTGGTTGATAGCTCAGCAGGTAAAGGTGTCTATAGTTTTTTGATTTGTAGGATCAACAAAGTGGAAGGAAAGAACTGATTCTCTCAAGTTGTCCTGGCTTCTACACCCATGCCATGCGCCCAACCCCCGTCCCCAACACAGAGTTTTTTGAGACACAGATTTACCCTGCCGCTCCAGTTGGTTTAGCTCTTGCTATGTGGACCAGGCTGGCCTTGAACTCACAAAGACTCACCTGCCTCTCAGCCTTCTGAGTGCTGGAATTAAAGGAGTGTGCTATTACGATTGAAGTAACTTTTACATATTCACTGCAGCTCCTTGTTCACAGCAGGCACGAGGTGGAACTCAAATATCTAAGATTAAAAAAAAAATGTGCTGTTGAACTAGCCCTGGTACAAAGCCCGTCTGTCTGTAATCTCAACACTTTGGGATTGTTTGAGGATAACCTGGAGTTCAACATTATAGTCTGGGAGATATATATATAGATAGATAGATCCTGTCCTCCCAAACAAATCCCTTTCCCCACAAAGAATATGTGGTACATAATTCAATGACATATTATTCAACATCAAAATAGAAAGAATTCTTTCCAGTAAACCTTGAAGATTTTATTTTCAGTGAAATAAAAGTCACAAAAACAAGTGGTTTATGATTCTGTTTATATGGAAAGAGAAGGCAGAACCTGGGTACCAGGGTCAGGAAAAAAGGAGGAATCAGGTTTGCTGTTCAATGGGTCTAGTTTCAGCTTTTTAAAAAATTGTCTGGCCGGGCAGTGGTGGCGCACGCCTTTAATCCCAGCACTCGGGAGGCAGAGCCAGGCGGATTTCTGTGAGTTCGAGGCCAGCCTGGTCTCCAAAGCGAGTTCCAGGAAAGGCGCAAAGCTACACAGAGAAACTCTGTCACGAAAAACCAAAAAAAAAAAAAATTGTTTGTTTTGGTGCTGGAGACCAAACTCAGGTCCCCCCCCCTTACACACTTTACCATTTAACTACCACCTGGGACAATCTTTTAGGATTTTAGATGAAAAATGTTTGGAAGGCTTGTTGCATAGCAATGTAAACAGTACTCATAATGCTGAATTTTGTGTTTACAATTCAATAGTAAATTTAACAGGGTCTGGTAGTCCAGGTCTGTGAAGCAAACTATTTAGGAGGCTGCCCAACCTTGACTACCAGCCCAATCTGAGTAACTCTGTGAAGCTTCATTTAACAAATAATTTAAATCAAGCATGGTGGTGGGTGCCGGTAGATATAAGTACACACTGAAGCAGGAAAATGGTTAGTTTGACGCCCACCTGGGCCAGTATGATAAAATAATTTTTTTTTTTTTCTTAAGAAAAGCATAGAGCAGCTGGGTATGGTGGCTCCCACCTATAATCCTGGCCATTTGAGGGACTGAAGCAGGATTGCCACAACTCAAGACCACAGAAATCTCCGCAGACAACAACAAAAATAAAATAACAAAGGCCTCACACTGCGTTCATCAGCTTGAATTTGTTTTACCAAACCAAGCCCTGTTGACGCTTTTCCAACAATAACAATAACAAGGGAGATCCCCGGCGGGGGAGGAACAGGCCCCCATGTGTGCTTCCGCAGCGCTCCGCCCACGCTGTGTGCTCCCCCCACCCCCGCTTCCGGCTCCGCCTGCCCGAGGCTCCAGCCCCGCCTCCTGCATGAGCTTCCGCCCTGTCCCCCCCATTGTCGCCGCCCACCCCCGAGTTTCCGCCAATTGCCGCCTTGGCCCCGCCCCCCGCCCCCGCGCCTCCGTCCATCCAGGTTCACGTCTCTCGTGCTGTCTTGCAAGCATGGAGCTCCACGGCGAACGCGTGTCCGGCCCCACAGCTTCGTCGTCTTCTGGAGACTGCTCGCAGGCCACGGTGTCCAGGGAGCTGCTGACCGCGGGGAGCGAGGGTTCGAGAGGTGAGCGGCGGCGGAGACAGGGCTGGGCTGGCGGGGCCGGGACGCTGCGGGGGAACCGGGGACTAGCAGAGCCCAGGACGCTGCGGGGGGACCGGGGACGGGCAGAGCCCAGGACGCTGCGGGGGGACCAGGGACTAGCCGGGCCCAGGACGCTGCGGGGGGACCGGGGACTGGCAGAGCCCAGGATGCTGCGGGGGGACCAGGGACTGGCAGAGCCCAGGACGCTGTGGGGGGACCGGGGACTGGCAGAGCCCAGGACGCTGCGGGGGAGCCGGGGGCTAGCAGAGCCCGGGATGCTGAGGGGGGGACCGGGGACTAGCAGAGCCCAGGACGCTGCAGGGAGACCGGGGACTAGCAGAGCCCAGGACGCTGCAGGGAGACCGGGGACTGGCAGAGCCCAGGACGCTGCGGGGGGGACCGGGGACGCTGCGGGGGGACCGGGGACTAGCAAGCCCAGGACGCTGCGGGGAGACAGGGGACTAGCAGAGCCCAGGACGCTGCGGGTGGACCGGGGACTAGCCGGGCCTAGGAAGCTGCGGGGGGACCGGGGACTAGCAGAGCCCAGGACGCTGCGGGGGGGACCAGGGACTGGCTGAGCCCAGGACGCTGTGGGGGGCACCGGTGACGTTGCGGGGGGGGGAACTGGGAGCTAGCAGAGCCAAGGACTCTTCGGGGGGACCGGGGGCTCGCAGAGCCTGGGACGCTGCGGGGGGGGGGGCCCGGAACCTGGCTGGGGTACCGGGGACGCTGCAGAGCTCAGGTGGCTTCGGTGGGGGGGCGGGGCGGGAAGCTGAGGAGCCCGGGAAGCTGTGGGGGACCGGGGATGCTGCAGGGTCGAGCACATTGGTGGTGGTGGGGAATACCGCGAAGCTTGGACGCGGGGGTCGAGGATATGACTGTGCCTGCCTGAGGCGGGGCAGTTCTTAGGGAACTCTACAGGGAGGACCGGGACTGGCCCGCCCGGGATGGTAGGTAACAGATGAATACGATTTTTAATAATTTTTGCCTTAGGCACTCACTTCCTTAGTGTCACCTTGGTGGAAGGAGACTTGTGTGCGGGCAATCCACTCAGCATTTCAGATAGTGTGATACAGAAGAGAAAAGCGTGGGAGAAAGAGGCAGGCGGATCTCCTGAGTTCGAGGCCAGGACAGCCAGAGTTATATAATACAGTGACACCCTGTCTCGAAAACAAAAAGAAAATTTGTAGGTTGAAATCCTTACTCAGTGGGGCTTTTGTGAAAGTTGCTTTCTCTGGTCCTCTGTTTCCACATTTTGATTCAAACAGGTGAGACTGCCCATAGAATTTCAATGAATAGAATGCATAAAAGTTCTTGGGCCTGCTTACTGAGTATCGTGGACATGATTTAAGAATCCAGTGTATCTGAAGGAGTTCCAATACCGATTGCTAAAGCTTGTGTAGTGGCAGTGTCAGGAATTTACAAACTCAGGCCTCACCGCATCCCCGACGCCTGCGGAGGTATCCTGATGACCCCGTTCTATGATGAAACTGGCATGGTGTTACACAGATAACTGGACACTGGCAGGAAAGCAGCAAAGCTGGATATTGACTCCAAGCTCTGGCTTTCCTCCGAACTTGACACTAATCAAACCGCTAGGCTTTCAGGAGAGTTCGGAGGCTCTTGGGTCATCTCTGCATTGGGAGTGACAGGCTTTTTGATTTAGAAAGTGAAGAGATTTTCTGTGTGTGAAAAGAAGAGTGGGCAAAGGCTTGAGTTGTCAGTGTCCTGTTCCAAAGCTCTCTGGGTAAGCGGGACAGGTGCGAGCAAGCACAAAATTCTCCAGGGGTGTTTTTGTTTAGATTGACGCTTTCTCGCAGACAAGTATGTTCTGTAAAAGAAGAAACGTGCTCAGTGTGGTTCAGTTTGCCCAGTTCTGCATAGCTTGTAACTTTTTGGTTCTATTTTGTGATCACAGGTATGTAGAGGGGAAGCTGTTCTCTCAGTCCATGTGGTTAGTGGGTGGAACTAAGGTCTTCAGGTTTGGGAGGCAAGCCCCTGAGTCCGTTGAGTCCTCTTTGTTGGCCCAATTTCTGACTTTTTTTTTGAGACAGGATTTTTCCGTGTAGTCCTAGCTGTTCTGGAACTTGTTCTGTAAACCAGGCTGTTGTTGAGCTCAGAAATCGCCTGCCTCTGCCTATTAAAGGCACGTGTCATCACCTCTTGCCATTTCTGACTTTAAACTCTGTGAGACTATCATTGCAGGTCCACGTTCTGTTAACTTCATTATTTAAACTTTTTATTTATTTAATGCCTGGTGCCTGAAGAAGTCCCACAGTGTCTGATCCTTTGGAACTGGAGTTACAGACGAATATGAGCCACCATGTGGGTGCTGGGAATCAAACCCTGGTGTTCTGCAAGAGCAGCTGCTGTGAGACATTTTATTTACTATGTGGCCCTGGCTGGCCTGGAGCTCAGAGACCCACCTGCCTGTCTTCTGAGTGCCAGAATTAAAGATCTGCTCTACAGTGCCAGCTTATTAGTATTACTACTATTATTTATTATATCCCCCCCCCCCAGGGTTTCTCTGTGTAGCTTTGCACCTTTCCTGGAACTCACTCTGTAATCCAGGCTGGCTTCGGACTTGCAGAGATCCGCCTGGCTCTGCCTCCCTGAGTGCTGGGATTAAAGGCGTGAGCCACCACCGCCCCGGCTTACTATTATTAATCTAGAAGGTGGAATCAGATGTACATTTGTTACAGATGAGTGATGGAGATGAGTGAGACGGACTGAACAGAGGAGGGGAGATGGTTGTACATGAAGAATCAAAATGTTGTAGAAGAGTGTTTGCTCCTTCTCCCTCAAGGTATCGAATGGTCCAGACTGAAGACAGTCACAGGAGCTGTTGCTGATGTCCCCCTCTCACTGTTCTGCAGGGCTGAGGGTCATCCCAGCACTGAGTTGCAGTGTATTTATGATGTAAATTGTGTGTGTGTTTTCAGGTATCTGGGACCAATTGCTCATCAGCTCTAAGCCTCATTCCAAGAAGACTTCTGCTCTTCAAACAGTTAGGATGCAGAGGAGCCCTTGTAAGTACTACCTTTCCACTCTAGGGGGCGCTCCTCCAATTTCGGCTAATTAGTCCTTTATTTGATGGAATAGTCTGTCTTCATGGCTTATATCAAACTGTAGAGTCAAATACAGCAAGTCTAATATTGTGTAAGTCATTGTCTGAAGAAATAGGATTTTTCGTCTTGATCCCCTGCCTGCACTTTTTTCAGAATACATTTTTTTTTCTTTAAACCGAAAATAATGTTGCTGGCTGAGTGAGATGTCCCACATCTGCAGTTGGAAGGCTGAGGCTGGAGAATTGCAACATGTTGGAGATCAGCTTGGGCAGTTATCAAGACTTCACGTGTTTGAAAAAAGCATTTATTGTTCATGTTTTGGAATATTAAGTTTGTTTATGGAGAACACCACTATTGGTTAACTGTTGTACAAGTCTATGTAGCATAGAAGTGGCCTCAGAATTGAAGCATTCCCTCCTAAATTAAAACATTTCCTTAAATAGTGTAAAGAGACTTTTAAGATAACAAAGGAAACTGGGCAATGGTGGTGCAAGCCTTTAACCTCAGCACTTAGGGGATAGAGGCAGGCAGATCTCTTGAGTTTGAGGGCAGCCTGGACTACAGATAGAGTTCCAGGCCAACAAGGGCTACTCAAAGAAACCCTGTCTTGAAAAAAACAAAAGAAAAAAAAAAGGATATAGACAGTAAACAAGCTTCTGGAAGTAAATTTGCAGGAATCCCAAGACCCCTTCCCTAAGGATTACATCCACAGTAATAGTTAGTGAAGCCTAGCTGCTTGTGACTCCTGCAGGGAGCTGCAGGGAGGCAGCTTTTATGAGTTGTCACTCTTGTTGCTCTGAGTAAGCCCAGTAAACTCACTGGCTCACTACGTTGCTTTTTGGGGGGAATCTTTGCTTTAGTCTGTTGTTAGAGCCCTGTCTAGGGTGAACACATGTTAGTTCATGTCTTCTAAAGGCTAAACTAGAACTCACTATGTAGCTCAGGCTGGCCTTGAACTCATTGTGACCCTGCTGCCTCAGCCTCTTGAGTTGTGGGATTGCAAGCATCAGTTGTACCCCTCACAGCTTTATATGGTAAATCTTGTTAACAATACAAACTAACAGAGCCAGCCCCCTTCATTAATCACACGATAATATTGCTGAATTGCACGCTGATAAATGTGCTCCTCGTTGAGACTGTCGAAATAGCCTTCATAAAGTCATCAGTGTCTGTGTAAAGGCCCTTCCCCTTTATTTTCAGAAGTCCAGTCAAGATCTTTCTGTCTCTGCCTTCCCAGTGCTCGATGCAGTAATGTGCCTTGTTTTTTGGTGGTGGTGTTACAACTTGAACTTAGAACTTTCGCCAGGCTATGCACGCACTCTCGTGCTGAGCTGTATTCCCAGCCATTTCTGTATTTCTTTTGTTTTTCAAGACTAAGTTTCTCTGTGTAGCTTTGGCTGATCTGGAACTTCTGTAGACCAGGCTGGTCTCAAACTCACAGAGACCTGCCTGCCTCTGCCTCCCAAGTGTTGGGATTAAAGGCGTGTGCAGCCATTGTCCAGGAGAATTTTTCTGTTTTGAGACAGGGTCTCTCTTAAGTTGCTTAGGCTGGCCCCAAACTCCCCCTGTAGCCCAGGCAGGTCACGAAGTTGAGATCTTGCCTTGTACCAAGTAGCTGTGATGTATGTGCTTTCACTAAAAGGCCTAGCTATTTATGTATTTATCTGTTTGTTTTAGAGGCAGGGTCTCACATAGTCTAGGTTGGTCTCAAACTTCACTGTGTATCTGAGAGTGATCCTGCCTCCAGATTTTCCCAACTCTCCCAATTCTAGGATTACAGTTACTGCTGCCACGCCTAGCTTTAGTTACTCTTTTTTTCTCTGCTCCTGGACAGTCTCCCCGTGCTTATCCCTGGCTGGTCTAGGACATTCTGTATAGATCATGCTAGCCTCTAACACACAGATACTCGTGTTTCTGCCTACACTGGTGTGTGCCACCACACCTGGCAGTTATTTACTCTAGGAGACTGCTCAGGCTAAGAGTGCTTGTTAAGAAAACACGAACAGAATTCAAACCCTTAGAACCCACTTCATGTGGCCACGCTATAACCCCTATGGTGTTGGGGGCAGAGACTCTGTTAAAGGACTTTTAAATTGACCTCTGAAACTTTTCAAGCCAGTCCTCCATCATCTGCATTGCTCTCTCAGCGTTCTTCCAGACTCCCACAGAACAGGTCGCCAAACTTTGAATACTTAATGGTTTTAACAGCCCAGAGTTCCAAAGTTTTTCCACAATCCTAAAAACGCATGGTGTGGTCTGTCACAGCAATACCTCACTATTGTGGTACCAGTTTCTGTTCTAGTTAGGGTTTCTGTTGCTGTGGTAGAACACCATGACCACAGCAACTTGGGGAGGAAAGGTTTATTTGGCTTACACTTCCGTATTACTGTTCATTGCTGAGGGAAGTCAGGGCAGGAACCTGGAGGCAGGAGCTGATACAGAGGCCATGGAGGGGTGTTGTTTACTGGCTTGCTCATCCTGCTTTCTTACAGAACCCAGGATGGCACCATCCACATGGGCTGGGCCCTCCCCCACTGATCACTCACTGAGAAAATGTCCTGCAGCCGGGTCTTGCAGAGGCATTTTCTCAGTTGAGGGTCCCTCCTCTCAGATGACTAGCTGGCGTGGAGTTGACTAAACTAGCCAGGATGGTGGTGAAATTGGATGCATTAAATAGAATTCTGAATTGCAAATTGAGTGAAAGCTCAGATTGCCTAAAGAGAAAACCAGGAAAACTTGGCTCATTTTTGGGATGACAGAACCCAGTCAGAAACTGCAAGTTCATCTGGATCCAGATGCCTGCAGTCCTCACCTGCGGCCTGTCTCTCAGCTCTGCTTTCTTGGTGTTGGAGTGATCTAAAGATGGCTATTCCACAGCTGTGGAGAGTTGGCTGCTTTATGAGACGTTCCAGACCCACATTCATCACTTACTTGGTTTTTTTCTCTTTCGCTCCCAAGTTGACCACTTCCTGGCTTGGCTAGAACACCCTGTTAGCTTAAGCCACAAGGCAGATTCTGGTGGGCATGACTACAGAATACATAGGCTTGTTCAGGATAAGAGAGACAGTAATGACCCAAGCTCAAAAGGAAGGGCAGGGCACGGTCTGTGCAGGATGATGGGAAGTTGGAAGCCAGTTGTGAATTAGCCTGGGCTACATAGCAAGCCTGTTTCCAAAAAGAAGATGGCTGGTGTTGACACTTGCAGGTGAAGGTGGGTAGATGTTGGGCAGGTGACACACCTTCCAGGTAACTGAAATAGTAAAAAGTAGAAGTGGGACCCCATTAGTAACCTTGACAGCCTTACTGTAAAGACCATTAGGTCATTCTGCCTTTTTTTTCCCAGTCACCTTGTTGAATGCCAGCCTTGTAGAATTTTATGCTTTTCAGGATGGAAGAGAAACACAAAACATTTGAGTAATAATTGCTGAATTGTGTGATCTTTTTGCTTTGGGAGTTTCAAATAGAGACTGAGAGTATAACTGATTGGCAGAGCCCCTGGCCTAGCAAAAGTAAGGCCCTGGTTCAATCCCCAGCAATCTCCCCTTACCCCCCCACCACCACCACCTAAGGCAGTTGAGAAGCAAACGGATGTTAAGAGTTGATGGATTGGTCTGGAGAGATGGCTCAGTGGTTAAGAGCACTGACTGCTCTTCCAGAGGACCGAGGTTCATTTCCCAGCACCCACATGGCAGCTCACAGCTGTCTGTAACTCCAAGATCTGACACCCTCACATAGACGTATCTGGAGGCAAAACACCAGTGCAAATAAAATAAAAATAAATTATTAAAAAAGTGGGTGGATTTATTGTTGCTCTGCTCTGAAGTGTTCGACTGGGAGTTGTGGAGTCTGGGATTTACTAACACGTCTGCATGCTGTGTTTGTGCTCCACAGTGTTAGACCAGGTTCAGGCCTTCCTCCCACAGATGGCCCAGGCAAATGAAAAGCTATGAAAGGAAATGGCGGCTGCTCCAGCTGATTGCTTCAATATTGAGAATATTGATGGGACATCCGGAAACATCATACAGATGGTAACTGTGCCCTATTTCTGTTTCATGGGATGGAGTTAGTGTGCTTGTCACCAAAACGGGAAAGAGTGATACTTCGTAATTTTGTTCTAAAATAAAATGTTATTTTAAAGTTTGTGAACACCTTCACACAGGCAAGATGGTGGAATGTACTTGGGAGTTGCACAGTCATGTTACCCTGTTACTTGCACAGTCACATTACTGTGTTACTTGCTGTTCAGTGCTGAGCACAGCTGTTGACGTTAACAAAGAAGCAGGGCTTTGTACAGTGACGGCCACTAACCCTTTTTTAAGGGAAGGGCTATATATTTGGCTCAGAGTTCAAGGGGACCATTTTTTTCATGGTGGGAAGTTGTGCGTGAGGCTCCGTCTGGTGGCAGAAGCTTGTGGCATGCTACAATTTCATTTTCTATTCAATACTTTTTCCCTCTTTTTGTCACTTTGAAAGTATAGAAACCATTCTTAGTTGAAGAGCTGAACAAAATTAGGTAGCAGGCAGGATTTAGCCTGCTGGTTATAATTTGCTGGCCCTTGCTCAGAAATGTAAATCCCATTAAGGCAAGAGTTGTGGAGTGTTTTTGAGGGAGTGGGTTGGGGGGCAGCCCTTACCTGTGGCCCAGGTTGGCCTCATTGTCAGTCCTGCTTATCCCCACTGCTGGGGTTACAGGTTGGGATTGTAGATGTGTCACTTAAGTCTGAAGTGTCCAGTGTCGTGCCTGACTCCAGGCCAGTGGTTCTCAACCTGTGGGTCTCGACCTGCCTATTGGAAAACACAGATACTACATTATGATTGTAACAGCAAAATTCCATTTATGAAGTAGCAGTGAAAATAGTTTCCTGTCTGGGGGTCACTACAGCATGAAGAACTGTGTTAAAAGGTCACAGCATTAGGAAGGTTGAGAACCACTGCTGTAGTCCATTTTTGAGAGAATGCTGTTGGCTGTGTACTAGGCAAGAGGAGCCTCCTTTTGTTTTTTACTTTCATGTGTGTTGTTGTTTCACCTGCATGTATGTCTGTGTGAGGGTGTCATATCCTCTGGAGTTACAGGCAGATTTGAGCCACTGTGTGGTTGCTAGGAATTGAACCCAGGTCCTCTGAAAGAGCAGCCAGTAAACTTAACTGCTGAGTCATCTCTCCTGCCCAGGGAAAGCATTTTTAAAGGCAAGTAAAATCAATCTTTCAAACTTCTCTTACGATGTATTCTGGCACCTGAGAACATGGACGTGCCATTTATAATTAAGCACACAGCCCAATCTGCGCTCTAGAATTTATAATGGATATTGATAGCTTCCTCTGCTGCTTTTATTTAAGAATTACTATTTTTTGTGTGCACGTCAGTGTGTCCGGCACCTATGTGGGTGGGTACCCGTGGGGGCCAGCAGAACCAGAAGAACGTTAGATTTCCTGAAGCTGGAGTTGAGGTGTTAGGAGCCACTTGGTTGGTCATGGGTGCTGGGAACTGAACTGGGGTCCTGTGGACAAGCACCTCGACCTGCCGAGCCTTCCCTGGGGCCAGCTGTACTCCTTTATCTTTTCTGGTTTCTTGAGACAGGGTTTCTCTGTGCAGTTTTGGTGCCTGGCCTGGATCTCGCTCTGTAGACCAGGCTGGCCTCGAACTCACAGAGATCGGCCTGCCTCTGCCTCCTGAGTGCTGGGATTAGGGTGTGCACCACCACCGCCCGGCACTAGCTGTTGCTTTACTACAACATGTTACAGAACTGCCCTGAAGTAGATTTCTCAACCTGACACTTCTTACAGGATGTGGCCTTATTTGAGATGAACCGGTCAGATTCAAAAGAAGAGGACAGCTCAGAAGAGAGCTCACAGGACGGCTCTGAGGACAGCTCAGAGTCTGAAGATGAAGACTGCATCCCCTCTGAAGTCACCATAGACACCATAAAGCTTCCGAATACAGAAGGTGGCAGAGGCAAGATCGAAGTTTTAGACAGTCCGGCAAGTAAAAAAAAGAAGCAGTGAGATAGGCCAGTGAAAAGAGGCAGGTCCTCCCTACCTGCGACTGGGGGAAGGTGGTTCTGGGGTGATGGGTCCAGGGTCCCTGTGATGCTCTTTCAGTGTCAAAAAGAAAAATTTGCAAGTCTGGGTGTGTTCTAAATAGGAAGTGTTCCGATCTTGACTACAGAGAGGGCAGCGCCCTTGAGTACTGAGAAGGGAAATAGGGAAGAAATAACTTTTGATTGGTTGGTTACATGAGGCATTTGCCTAAGTTGACATGGTCTGAACAGTGTGGCCTGTGACTCAGTGAAGCCCATCTACACTAAAATCTGGCTACTAGTTAGAACATTCCCGCTTCCAAATTGAGGGTTTTGGTTTTGATTTGTTTCTGTACCAAGGCAGATTGTAGTTTGTTATATAGGAACTGGGATTAGAGACCAGCCCAGGATAATGGCCCCTGCCATTTAAGGTATGATGGTGGCTAGATTTTGTTTGTTTTGTTTTTGTTTTTGTTTTTCGAGACAGGGTTTCTCTGTGTAGCTTTGGTGCCTGTCTTGGAACTCACTTGGTAGCCCAGGCTGGCCTCAAACTCCAGAGATCTGCCTGGCTCTGCCTCCCGAGTGCTGGGATTAAAGGCGTGAGCCACCACTGCCCGGCGATGGTGGCTAGATTTTATTAAAGGAAACCAAAATTGCCTTTTAAAGATTTGTAAATGGACAGCATTCAGATCCTGTAAAGGCATACTGAGCTCTTGCTGTAAAGAGGTTTAGTGTTTACAAGTCTCTGTGTGCTGCTATATGTATATGAATTCATGTAAACATTGTCTTCAAATTGTGATGGTACCGACAGCCCAAAGAATGACTAACTAAGCTTACAGAGTGGTGGGTGACGTGGGTAGCTGTTCTGACTCACCAGTCCTGATTGTGTTTTGTCAGAGCTAGCAAGTGCCAGAGGTGGGAGAACGAACCATCCCTCCAGGAGGCTACTTGAGTATAGGAGCATGCCCATTACCTGGAGGACATGGTAACAGCTCTCTCACTTCCTGGTGGTTTGACATTCCATGTGTTGATGCTTACATCCTTGCCTCCTCTGAGCCAGGGTCTCTAAAGACAGGTTATGAGGCCTGGACCCAGTTTCCCACTTTCCAGCTCTGTCTGCACCTTCTTTCCATAGTCCTGAGTCTTAGAAAGAGATATTATGCTCATCTTCCCCCCTGAGAACTGAGCCATTGGGCTGCTATGCCAAAACAAGAGGAAAGACTACAGCCATGGATGCATACTCTTTAAGTGATACAGGCAGTCAGAAGGGCACATACCCCCATGGTAGTGACCTAAGCCTGTGGTCAAAAACATCTTGCACATCTGTGCAAGTATCACATCTTAACTGGGTTTTCTGGTATCCAGTGTCCACACACAGATCCCTAGCACAGCTGTGCATATACCCAGAGCCAGTCTGTAGCCTGTTTTTCCAATATCCAGGTTTCTTGGTTTAAGAAGCATCTGTGTAGGTGTGGTTTGGAACTTGAAAATAAACTTAGCCAGGGCTTTGCTTAGATTGCTGACAATAGAGCTCCTGCCTAATGACTAAATACAGAAAGTTGGTATTCCTGTGACAAAGACAGTGGCTTCACATCTTGGTGAGTGCCAAGCTGCAAGACCACAGCTGAGGCATAAAAGAGTAAAGCATTTTTATTACCATGTACAGGAGAACAAAGGTTATATATTGTTCTCACACTGGACATGCTCCCCAACAAAGAAACAGTGGGCACTTTATTTGGGAAGCCTTCATGTAATAATAAAGGGAAGGCATGTTGGAGACTGATGCACTCCCTCCTGAGCATACTCAGTTAGGTCATAGCTCAAAGAGGAAAGGTGGCAAATGGGAACATCCTGAGGGACAGCCTACATCGTGAATGAAGATGAGATGGTTGGGGAAGGTTCTTGGGTGTTCTTAGGTTTGCATAACGAACACTCGATGGGTGGTTAGTGGCTGCTTTGGGATAACAGCTAGGTTATAGATAGGAGTTGGCTGACAGCTCAGAGGGACTTGGAGGAGTGGCTGTAGATGTATCCCCTTGTACAGGAGTAGAAAGCCCTGTAAATGTGGTTTGCTTTACCTGTAGTACTCTTGCACAGCTCTGTCCATGTACCTACTAATAGTAGTGTGTCTCTCATTCTGTCTTTCTAGGCACAGTGGGTCATAATCATAAATGCCCATGTCGGGATTAGGTCCAATTTCATGATGCCCAGAAGGTAGCACATTAGGCCAGGTTATGGGTTTCCATTCTACCAGAAGCTCACGTTTAGAACAGGATTGTCATATTGGGCTTTTATTCATATGGGAGGGGCTCTGTTGATAGTGGGGAGATTTGTGAATTTTCTTCACTTTGACTGATGGAGGGAGCAAAATGTTTCACGGCATACCTACCTGACTAGAGAGAGAGTTCACCATGTGTGCAGTAGTCAGAGTATCATCATCATGGGCTACAGTGGTTGCCGCCCAATGCAAGAAGAGGCAGCTGCAGTATGACTCCAATACACATAAATAGTTCAGAGGATAATTGTTTTAGTTTACTTTCCTATTTTTGTGAAGAGACACCATGACCACAACAACTTGTAAAATAGAGAATTTAGTTGTGTGCTTCCTTATAGTGTCAGAGGGTGAGTCTGATCATCATGGCGGGCAGTGTAGGCAGGCCTCTGGGCAGGCATACAGATAAGCAGGCAGAGCTCTGTAGCAGCAGCTTACGTCTGCTCTACAAACAGGAGGCAGAGAGTGAGACTGGGCCTGGATGGGCTTTTGAAACCTCAAAGCCCACCCCTAGTGACACCCCTTTTCCCAACAAGACCACACCTCATAATCCTTCCTAAACAGTTCCACCACTAGGACCCAACATTCAAATGTGTAAGGACCATTCTCGTTTAAACCACCACAGTAGTTGATGGGGTACATCTGTGTTTAGCAAAGCAGTGGTGGTGGTCTTGCCATTGTTTGAATGTGTGATTTATTTGATCCCTGGGGTTTCTGACCCGATGGAGAGTTCTAACATGGAGTGGGCTGGACAGACAACTGGGAAAATGTTGACTCTACCTGTGCTGATTGCACCAACACTGAATTTGCTGTTACCTGTGTAACAAGCAGATAATGGAGCACTTGGGATCCCTAGCAAAGCCAGGCTGCAGGAATAGGCTCCTCCTTGTGGCCTGAATAGTGCCCCTGACACTGGCAGCTAACGACTGAGGATGGGGTAGTGTATCCTGGTTTAATCCCAGGTTGGTGTTGCAGTCTCCTGAAGTCCGAGCATGTGGCATCTTCAGCAGTGGGGGATAGTGACAATAGTATAGTGTGGGGACCTCTGGGGTCTGTCTTTCTGGCCAACAACTCCTGGGAAGGTAGACCACCCTCACATTGGCGTTTTTATTTAACAACTTTATGGTTGCTGGAAGCACCATTTATGTACATGTGTCTTTATTGAAACATGAACTGCCATTTAAGTATTTGTGCCATTTCTGTAGTGTGATTTTTTGGCGCCTTATTAGAGACTTGGAGCAAAGCTTTCCAACCTTTTTCAGATGTGCCGGTTTCACCGGCAGTGAAGCAGACAGACTGCCGCATCCCACCTGCTTCCACCTGCTCCAGGGTTTCCCTCTTTGTCAAGCGGTTGCTCCAGTGTTGTGGATATTGGCTTATACCCCTCTCCATGACAGGGATATGAAACCCATTGAAATTGTCTCTTCAGGTGGGGTAGGCCTCAGGACAGTAGGCACACAGTTGCTTAAGCTGTCCCACAAGAATCTTTACTCAAAACTTCTGAGGGAAGAGGGTCATGTTGGGGGAGATGGAAAGGGTGTTGGGTACAGATCATCAAGATGGATTGTTTACATGTATGAAATTGTCAAAAAATGAATAAACTCGATATTTTACAAAACCATTAAAAGCATTTGGTGGCACATTCTTACAGTCCTAGCACTCAGGCTGAGGCAGGAGAATTGAGAATTTAAGGCTGGCCTTGACCTGGGTTGCACATTAAGACCCTATCTAAAACCTCAAGCTCCCTTGTGTTCTGATTTCATGCTTCCCCATCAAGTTATGCCGCGCTGAGCAACTGAAAGAGGGTGAGGTGTGAAGGTACACCAGTACCCCAGAATCTATCCATTGCCACAGGCCACTGCAGGATTTTCTCAATGACCGTACCATGTCAGTTACTAGTTACTGTGTCTGTCTACAAAACCACAAGGCTGCTCCGTTCAGCTTTTTAAAAAGTGAACGCCATTATCGACATACTTGAATAAATATGCCCTCCATCTCCTCAGGTGGCCTACTGCTCAGACTCCTTTCCTTTTCTGTGTCCTGTTTATCCTTTTGTCCCATCTGTCCTTATCAAGTTACTACTCTCCAGATTTCCTTCCTAGATTTTTAAGACTTTATACCTGTTTGCTTTTTTTATACATTATAGGGTGGGATCTCTATATGAGGAAACATAGAGGAGTTTTTGTCTGAGTTTGAGTCACTTAATATACTTTTTAGATAGGCTCATTTTTCTTGCAAATTTCGTTTCACTTTTCACAACATTTTTCTTGCAAATTTCATTTCATTTTTCTTCACAACTAAGTGATACTCTGGTGTGTGTGTATATGTATCACATTTTTGTTTTGTTTCTTGGTAGGTCTAGACTGGCTGCATCTCCTTGCTCCTATGAATATAGCAGCAGGAAACATGGATGTGCAGTTGTCTTCTGCTAGTAAATGGAGCCCTTTGGGTACAGGAATGGTATAGCTGGATCCTGTGGTAGATCTAGTTTTAATTTTTTGGAACCTCTCCATGATTTCCATAATGGCTAAACTCATTTGCACTCTCATCAGCAGTGAATAGGATTTCTCTTCCCTCATACCCTGTCTACCATTTGTCAGATTTCCTGATAGCCGTTTTGACTGAGGTAGTTTCAATTTACATTTTCCTGATGGCTAGGGATAGTCAAACAGTTTCTTTCCTTTTTTTTTTTTTATTTAGACAGGTCTTCTCTGTGTAGCCCTGGGCTGTCCTGGAACTCACTCTGTAGAACAGGCTGGGCTCGAACTCACAGAAATCAACCTGACTCTGCCTCCCGAGTACTGGATTAAAGATGTGCACCACCACCGCCCTCCTGAACGTTTTTTTTGTTTTTTAAATACTTGCAGTCCATATGTTTCTGCCTTGGTGAACTACCTGTTCATTTCATTAGCTTATTAGTTGATTGGAAATTTTGCTTCTTTTGGTATTTAATTTTTTTCTGTTCTTTGTAAATCTTAGATATTAGCCTTCTGTCTGAGTATAGGTGGTAAAGATTTTTTTCTCGCATTCTGTGTTTTTTGCTGCAAAGAAACTTGAATTTCATGTAGCCCTTGCAGTTTTCTTCGAGCTGGTTTCTGTGCTGTTGGAATTATGTTCAGACAGTTCTTGTATACACTAACATCTTAAAGCGCATTCCCCATGTTTTTCTAGAGCAACTTCAGGTTTTAAATTAAGGTCTTTGGTCTACTTTGAGTGGATTTCTCAAACATTATTTTTGGAGACAGGGTCTTTCACTATGTAGGCTTATCTAGAATTGATTATAGACCTGGTTGGCCTTCATCTCACAGGCACACGCCTGCCTTTGTCTTCTAAGTGCTGGGAATAAAGGCATGCACCACCTTGCCTAGCCCTGGTTGATTTTTGTATAGGATGAAAGGTATGGTAGCACCATTTGTTGAATAAGCCTTTTTTTGTTTGTTTTGTTTTGTTTTTTTGAGACAGGGTTTCTCTGTGTAGTTTTGGTGCCTGTCTTGGATCTCACTCTGTAGACCAGGCTATCCTCGAACTCACAGAGATCAGCCTGGCTCTGCCTCCTGAGTGCTGGGACTGAAGGAGTGCGCCAGCACCGCCTGACGAATAAGCTTTTTGAATTGTGTGTTTTAGGCACTTTTGTTATAAGTTAAGTGGCTATAACTTTGTTGGTCTGTTTCCAGGTCTTAATTCTGTTTGATTGGTTGTCCCAGAACCAGGCTGTTTTTGTCATTGTAACTGTGTGATATAATCTGTCATTTCTTTTATTTTCTATCACATCTGTAATCCACCTCTCCCCCCCCCCCCCCAGATAATTCTACACTCAGGCTGTTTAGGCTCCTGATTCCATACTGATGTCCATGGCCAGGACAACAGGATTACTCCTCTACAACTCCTTTTTGGTCTGTACATCCACATTAGGGTACCAGTTATGGTGTGTGACACTACCTGGGAAGACGGGAACAAACATCTCCTCTCCCCAGATAGGGAACTAACAGAAGGCGGACGTGAAAGTACCAGTAAAGTCTGACTTTGACCCAATGAGCTTTCTTGAGGTGACTTACAGGAATGCGGATGAATAGCAGAAATGACTGAAATTGACCTAAGGTTGTGGGGGACGGGGACACACAGGAAATGAAGAAATGATAATCCCAGACATACATACAGAAAACCTGGGATCTGATGGGAACAGGCCAAAACTAGCAGCAACTAGAAAACTATTTTATGCATCTGAATTGAGGAGGTGGGTTCATTGTATACATCTGAAGGAAGCAGGCCTAGCTAATCTTAGTGTAGGATTCGTAGGGGAGCAGTGTCAGACTGTAAACATCCTGGAGAAGGAAGCTCAGGCTAATAGTTTTTACATACAGTGGTCAATCTTTGGTGAATGAACACTGGTACTTGGACCACGCAAAGCTTCGCCATTCCTCTGAGCCCCACCCAGGAAGGCTTTGCCATGGGTCTGAAGCATTGGGGTCCTTGATGTGCTGTGCCCATGTCAACAACACCCACTCAGGACTTCATCTCTTCCTTTCCTCCCCAAATCACTAACGCCCACCCCAGCGTGAGTGATCACTGCTGTAGGACTTTTTCAGTTACATTGTCAGGTGTCATATCAGTCTCATTGGACCATAATACTCCCAAGACTTTAAAGCTGTGCCTAGCCCTTGTACTTTGTGTGGGTTGATCTAGCCTCATTCTAGCACCTGCCTGTTGAGATGCTTTTTTCTAATTCTGTAAAACAGAGGTTAGCGTTATGTCATTTTTGTAGTGAAACCTCTCTTCAGAGAATTGGCAGGCTAATAAAACAAGGTCCTGGGCCAATAGCAGTAGGGCTATTAAGTTACTCTAGGGAGTTCTCTGAAGGTCCGCCACATCTGACATTCCAAGTGAATGCAAATCAGTCTTGAGGTTCTGGAGCCAAGGCAATACTGAAAAACGTATTAGTACAGTTTCACACAACAGGGAGAGACTCTGTGACTTCTGTCAGTTGTTCAATCAAAGAGCAGTGTAGGGCACAGTTGCGTGGATTGGGAACTCCCATAGTTAACGCTATAATTTGTCATTCTCTGGGAACTGTGTGTGTGGCTTCCCAGGTGGTACTGAGCTGTAGAAAGGGCTCTGGTCTGGGTGAATAATCTCTACTATTTCTAGCTCCTTGATGGATTTCTTTAATTTCATATTTCCAGGTAGCTTATATGCTGATATTTACAATCTAGGAGTAAGTTTACAGGTTCCCAGTTGCCCAAATACACATGGCTGCCTTCACAGTCGGGACTGTGAGGTGGTGTGCAGAGTGAGTCCAAGAACGCTTCCACCTTCACAGTATTTTCTTGTGGAGTAATACATATCCTATATGGGGTGCTGGTGGTGGGGTTGGTACATGCCTGCCTCTTGTTCAAGGGAAGTAAGGCAGGGAAAATACAGACTCCATCCCAACAGGCTGAGACTGTTTATTGGAACAGCAAGGGCCTCAGCCTTGCCTTGTAGTGGTAGTAGTGTGCTCAGTAGGGGAGTTGCAGTGTTGACTCTGGGCCAGTTATGGTTTTTATCAAAACGGGCAGCAGGGCTTGGGGAGTGGGTTGGGAGGGTGGTGGTGGTGGTCCAGTAGGCTCCCAGCCAGCAGAAGGTTCCTTGACCAGGGTTGGAGGAGTAGAACATCTGCAAGTCAAACTAAGTTTAGCCCAGCATATCCTAATTCTGAAGGGATATGAACTGGGCTAGAGAAGGTTCAGGGCAGGGAATTTTATAGGTGGGTCTTCATAGGGGTTGGGGATAAGGTTATTTCTGGAAGGACTTTCTTGCCAGTTGAAGGCAAAGATCTATGATTTGGGAGTAGAGGGGTGGAGGTGACCAATAGAGGTTGTATCTATGTCAGACAGTGGTTGTTACCCATTTCTGCCATGAGAATTATGCAAACCTCTGGCCAGTGAAAGTTGGTAGAGTCTTGATTAGGAAGTTGGTGAATCTGAAAAGTCGGAAACAAAATATGAAACCGAGCAAGATGATAACTATTGGGCCCATCAGTTGGGTGATCCATGACTTTCAAGTAGTGTTAAGTATTCTTTCAGAAGGATTTTCTTTTCTTTTTTCTTTGTAGCAGTGGTCTAGCATTTTCCTGTACTAGACCTGATTGATGCATAAAAGTCTTTTCTCCAAGTCTCCTGGTGACTCTGTCCTTACTATGGGAGGCCAGCTCCTACCTTTTCCAGGGTTCCTATGAGGAGGAGAGAGGTATAAGGAACTTGTAGATAGGCCTAGCCGAGAAGAGGCAAAAGACAGAAATGCAGGCTAGCTTTGGGAGAGCCTGGATCAATATCTCACCAGCCCAGAACCTTATTCAAAAGGGCCAATGCCAAGGGGTGGGGTGAGGCAAAAGACTTCCCTCTTGCTAGATACAGTCAAATGTAGACCCTTCCAAATCCCTGGTACCCGGGCCTGTGGTACAGTCATCCTTTTTTTTTTTTTTTTTTTTTTTTTTTTTTTTTTTTTTTTTTTTTTTTGGTTGGTTGAGACAGGGTCAGTCTTTTTGCTGGGTAAAGCAAGCTCAGGTTTCACTAGGAAACTTCTGTGGACTCCCACACCTTCCCTGTGTCCTTTTAGTTTGACTCTCTAGCCTCATCTTTTCCTGCTTAGCTATTGGCCAGTCAGCTCTTTATTAACAGTGAGAGTAATGTGTTTTCACAGTGTACAAAAAGGATGTGGAGAGAAGCAAAATGAATATGCTGTGAGAAAGAAGTTACCACCACATGGCAGAGCATAGATAAGAAATATGGGTTAATTAAGTTGTAAGAGCTAGTTAGTAACAAGCCTAAGCTATTGGCGAGCATTTATAATTAATAAGTCTCTGTGTGGTTATTTGGGAGCTGGCTGGTGGGACAAAAACCCCCACCCATACTCCCCAACCCCCAGTGAACCCCAATTATAGCTGTCTCCCACTATTCTCTCTCCATCCCTCCCATTCCCTGACCCCTCCTGTTCTCATCCCCACTCACCCCCAGTCCACCCACAAAATCTATTTCCCCTTCCCATGGAGATCCATGCTTCCTCCCTTGAGCCCTCCTTGTTACTTAGCCTCTCTGGGTCTCTGGATTGTAGCATGATTGTCCTTTATTTTACAGCTAATGTCCCCTTGTGAGTACATACCACGTTTGTCTTTCTGGGTCTAGATTACCTCAGGATGATTTTTTTTTATAGTTCCATCCATTTGCCTGTAAGTTTCTTTGATGTCATTGTTTTTTACTGCTGAGTAAATACTCCATTGTGTAAATATACCACATTTTCTTTACCCATTCTTTGAGAGACATCTAGGTTGTTTTCAGGTTCTGGCTATAGTCACAATGAACATAGTTGAGCAAGTGTCCTTGTGGTAAGATGGAGCATCCTTTGGGTATATGTCCAATAGTGGTATAGCTGGGTCTTGAGGTAGATTGAGTCCCAATTTTCTGAAAATCCAACACATTGATTTCCAAAGTGGCTGTACAAGCTTTCATTCCCACCAGCAGTGGAGGAATGTTTTCCTTGCTCCACATCCTCTCCCGCATAAGCTGTCATTTGTGGGTTTCTTTTTTTTTTAAGATTTATTTATTAAGATTTATTTATTATGGATACAATGTTCTGCCTGCATGTATGCTTGCATGCCGGAAGAGGGCACCAGATCTTATTACAGATGGTTGTGAGCAGCCAGTGCTCTTAACTTCTGAGCCATCTCTCCAACCAGTCATTTGTGTTTTTAATCTTGGCCATTCTGACAGGTGTAAGATGGAATCTCAGAGTTGTTTTGATTTGGATTTCTCTGGTGGCTAAGGATGTTGAACATTTTTTTTTAAGTGTTTCTCGGCTATTTGAGATTCCTCTGTTAAGAATTCTCTGTTTAGATCTGTACCCATTTTTTAATTGGATTATTTGGTTCTTTGATGTCTAGTTTCTTGAGTTCTCTATATGTATTGGAAATAATCCCTCTGTCAGATTGGGGATGGTGAAGATCTTTTCCCATTCTGTAGTCTGCCTTTTGTCCTATTGATGGTGTCCTTTGCCTTCCAGAAGCTTTTCAGTTTTGATGAAGTCCCATTATTAATTTTTGATCTCAGTGTCTGTGCTCAGTGTTCTGTTCAGGAAAGTGTCTTCTGGGCCTAGTGAGTTCAAGGCTTTTCCCTACTTTCTCTTCTATCAGGTTCAGTGTATCTTCTATCAGTTCAGGAGGGTTGAGATCGGATGTGTGAGGGGTTGGGTGGAGGGAGGAGCTGAATAGGTCAAGTGGGTGGGCATATTTCCTGTCAAGGACATTGTGGTGGAGGGGTAGAAGCCGGAAGGGGAGCAGGGGCGGATGGAGAAACACAAGGCGGTTTGGTATGACTGGTTTGTTTCCTCATCATCCAAAGATGGAGGGGCTTCCTTCCTCAGGAGGCAGGGAGATGAGATTGCCCAACTTCTAAGAGAGGGAAAACAGCAGACAGTAGAGGACAATAGCAGAAAATGTGTTGGACCCAAATGTTTTATGCTTAGTGTGAGATTTTTGTGGTTTGTTAGGCTATAGCCATAAGCCCACACATGGCTCTGGACAGAGATCAGTGTTTGGGAGCCATTCCTGGGTTCCACCTTCTGTGGGGTCAGCGCTTACCCATGGAGCCACTGGGCAAACTGAAAGGAAAACGACATGCCTCCCTAACTGGACAAACAAACAAACAAAGGGAAAGGGAGAAGGGTTCCAAGGCTCACCTCCAAAGGGACCGAAAACACAAAACACTGAGGGGCCAACTCACCCAACAATCACCGAGCATGGGATGCCGAACTGCACCATGGAGGGAAGGGGACATCCAGAGGAAGAATGACAGGGTATGCACCAGACCTAGGAACTTCTGATGCAGTACCGATGGCAAAGGGCAAAAATCGGGACCCATAAAGATTGCAACAACCAAAAAATTGACTCTGACCAACATGGGGTCAATACCAATGCCTGCATGGGTACCAGCCCCACATTTGTGCACCAGTTGTTATGGGCTGAACATCTTTTTGGGGAGAGGGAGAGAAGGCGTGGATTCAGTGACGCAGACACCAGGAGTCAGGTGAGAAGCAATCGGCAGACTCCTTTATTGCTGGTGTGGGGCAAGCCTAAATACTCCCTCCTGGCACTCCATTGGCTATCAGCCATTTCCTTGGCTGTGTTGGCTTCTCATTGGCCTCATCAATCGGAAGTTCGTAGGTCACCGAGCACAGCAGGAGACTCCAGGTTGGCTTAAGGGAAGTTGTTATTGCGTATGCTTATGCGAACTGCCAAGGCTTTGTTGGCCCTGCCAGCCCAACTGGCTTTTTTTCTTCTCACTAGATACCAACTGCACCAGGACCATAGACTCAGACATGGCCCTCTGCAGTAGCTTGGACCCAGATGTTACCATGGCCCCTGTGGCAGCGCAGGTTACCCAGATTAGTATGGTCCCAGTAACAGCATGGCTATCAGATACCAACATGGTCTCAGGTGACTGACTAGATCCTGGGCATCTGCATGGCCCTCCCCAGCAAAAGGTGCCATGGATATCAACTCCTTGGCTGCTGTGTGGACACAGACAACATGGCCCCCAGCAACAGCTTGGGCATAGACGATACCATGACCCTACATGGCAGCACAGGCCACTCAGATCAGCATGGATCCAGCAGCAGCATGGCCCTCAGATACCAACAACCTATAGGTTGTGGCCTAGACCCTGGGCATCTGTTTGACCTTTGGTAGCAATAGAGGCCACGGAGTTCCAACACAGACTTGGCTATAGTAGGACCATGGACCCAGAGCTGGCAGCAGCCGGGCTTGTATGTTGCCAAGGCTCCAGATGGCAGTACAGGCCACTGACATCAACATGACCCTAGTGGCAACATGGTCCCTGGATGACAACGTGGCCCCAGGTGGCAGCCCAGACTTGGCATCTGCGTGGCCTTTTGTAGTAATATAGTCCATGGTAACAGGAGCCGAGGACATCAATGCAGTCCTTGGCTGTAGTAAGGCCATGGACCCAGACGTGGCCCTCAGCTGCAGCTCTACTCAGGATGTCACTATGGCCCCATGTGGCAGTACGGGCCACCCAGATCATTATGGCCCCAGAGGCAGCATGGTCTTCAGATACTATCTTGAACTCAGGTGGCTGACCTTACCCCAGAATCTGCATAGACTTCAGTGACAAAAGGAAGCCATGGACATCAACACAGACCCTGTGTGCTGCAGGGCCACAGTCCCAAACATGGCTTAGGCCTGGACATCATCATGGCTCTGGGTGGAAGTGCAGGCTACTCAAATTGACATGACCCCACCAGTGACGGGGCCCTCAGAAAGCACCGTGGCCACAGGTGGCGGCCCAGACCTGGCATCTGCATGGCCTTTGGTGGCAATATGGGCCATGGACATTAACAGGCCCTGGTTGCAGTAGGACCATGGACCCAGACAAGGCCCTCAACCTCAGCCTGAGGCCCAGAAGTCATCATGACCCCAAGTGGCCACCCAGATCCGCATGGAACAGATGCAACATGGTTCTTGGATACAAACATGGCCTTAGGTGGCTGGCCAGACCCTAGGTATTTGGTAGTAACCACAGCCAAGGATATCAACCATGATGGTAGGCCACCCATATTAGTCTGCTCCTTCCTCACTGCCTTCACTTCTTCTGTTCCACAGCACATGAACCATTCCACTTCTCTTTTCCATTTATCCACCACACATTTGCTCATCACAATGGTACCTATGAATGTCTTCAGCCAGCCAAGGGTGGCCTGTGAGTGGTTTCCATCTGTGGCATGTTTATTGTTTTGATTATGTGGCAAGGGAATTTTCTTTTCTGGTCCAATCTATTTGGTGTTCTGGAAGCTGCTTGTACCTTTATAGGCATGTCCTTTAGGTTAGGAAAGTCTTTTCTGATTTTGTTAAAATATTTTCTGTGCTTTTGAGCTGAGAGTCTTTCCTCCTTCTATTCCTATTATTCTTAGGTTTTGTTTTTTCATAGTGTCCCAGATTTCCTGGATGTTTTGTGTCAGGATTTTTTTAGATTTAATGTTTTCTTTGTCCAGTGTATCAGTTTCTTCAGTTGTATCTCCTGCGCCTGAGATTTTTCTCTCCATCTCATGTATTCTCTTGGTGATGCTTGCATCTGTAGTTCTGTTTGCCTGCCTAGATTTTTCCATCTCCAGGATTCTCTCAGTTTGTGTTTTCTTTATTGCTTGTGTTTCCATTTTCAGGTCTTGAACAGTTTTATTCATTTCCTTCACCTGTTTGTTTTGTCTTGGCTTTGAGGGATTTTTTTCATTTCCTACAATTGTGTTTTCCTTGAAGGAATTACTGATTTCATACAACTTTGTGTTTTCCTGGATTTCTTTTTTTCTTTCTTTTTTCTTTCTCTTTACAGTCTCTTCAATTTCATTAATTTGAAGTTCAAAACACAATTTTTAAAACACATGTCTGCTGATTATTTGGGAATTTCACTTCATGCACCTAAACCACACTTTCCAGTCCACTCATGTCTGCCCTCTACCCCTGATACCTCTTCCCCTCAAAAAAAAGGAGAAAAAGAAAGGAAAATACCAAGTTCAGTTTATGCAGTTTGTGTTGTCCATATACTCACTGGAGCATGGTCAAACTCCTAGTCTCCAGCCCCCTAAAGAAACTGAGTCTTCCAACTGCACCCTGCCAGAAGCCATCTGTTGTGGAAAGCTACACTTCATCCTTACCACAGTTTTTAAGAAGTTACCTTGGATGGCTTTCTTTTTAGGCTGTTCCTTTTTTTGGGGCAGGGGAGGGGGGGGCGGGGGGGGGGCGGGCCCCGGTTTGTCAGGTGGGGATAGGGGTCGTCACAGAAACCTTCTTTGTTCTTTTCAACTATGTGTGTGTAGTCATCAGTACCATTGCAAAAGTAGCTTCTTTGCCTCTCACAGTCAGCAGGAACGCTTGGATCCTGGGCCTCTACATGTTTTCTGGCAATAGCATGCACCACGGATATCCACATGGTCTTCAGCATCAGCACATGCCAAGGACTACTGCCTGGTTTCTGTCAGCAGCACTGATCACACACATCAACATGGCCCTCTGCTGAAGCACAGGCTATGCCCACCATCATGTACACCCTCAGTAGCAGCACAGACCAAGGTCATCAACATCACCTCCAGGGCAAAACAGGATGTGGACACCAACATGGACTCTGGTGGCAGCTTGTCCCATGGATACCAACCTAGCCTCAGATGGCAGCACAGACCACAGACGGATCTCATACATCAACAAGGTTCCAGGCAGCACAGACCCTGGACATCCTCGTTGCCTTAGGTGGTAACATGGTCCATGTGCAACAAAATGGTCTCTAGCCACATCAGGACCATGTGTCCAGACATGGCCCTTGACAGCAGCACAGCACTCGAGATCAACATGGCCTTGGGCAGTGGCACAAACTATGGATAACTGAATGGCCTTTGAATGGCCTTTGGTGGTAGCACAGGCCTTTGATGTCAATACAGCCCCTAGCTGCAGCAAGACCACAATCCAAGTATAGCCCTGGGCAGCAGCATGGATCATGGATATCCACTTGTCCCTCAGGCTTCATCGTGGCCTGGGGTAGCAGTATGAACCACTGATATCAATATGGATTCCTGGGAAAGTACAGACCATGGTGGTCTTTTGAGGAGATCCTAACCACGAAATGATCCATTCTTCTTGGACATCCTGTCACTGGTCAGAGCCAAGGTGATTATGTGGCTGGCAGCTTGTTTGGGGGCTGAGTCTGCATTAGCTCCTGGCTGCTGCATACCACTTCTGACCCTCCTGGGCAATGACCTGTATCTCCATTGACTGCTGCCTTCTCACAACTGTTGCTGTTGTCATGTCTCTGGTCCACACCTCTCTACTGTGAATGCACTGATCCGTTCCTCCACATATTCATTAGCCATAGTGTCATCGGACCCTACAGTTTGTCACGTGGTATATTTTTTACCTAAACGGCTTTACATGCAGATACTCCCTGCAATGAATTGATGGTCTGGTTGAAAGGCTCTTGGTTTCTAATACAACATCAGTACTGGATCATCACCAAGACTCCTTCTCAGTTATTATGCTGTTGCTCAGAGTCATGGTGATCTTATAGCTCTGGTTCTGCAAGACCAGCTTCCTTCATGTGCTCCAACATCTCATTCATGGAGTGGATATTGGGGTGGACTGACTCAAAACACTTCATTTGGACCTGGATGATAGCTGAGTTGGTTGACCTGGGTGGAGACTGAGTGCCCTCGCATCACCTTGCCAGGCTAGTGGGGCTCATGACCTCATTACTACCCCATTCCCATTTTCCCCCTTCTGCTCACTGGGCTGGCAGCTTGTGGATTTCCTTAAAGGGATGTATTCATTTCCTCTTTAAGGACCTCTATCATCTTCATAAAATTGGTTTTAAGGTCATTTTCTTGTTCTTCAGCTGTGTTGGACTATTCAGGCTTTGCTATAGTAGGATAGTTAAACTCTGGTGATATATTACCCTGGCTGTTGTTGATTGTATTCTTACACTGGTGTCTAGGCATCTGGGTTTTGGGTAATTATAGGTTTAGGTGCCAATTTCTGAGTTTGTCTTTGTTGGTGAATGTTTTTTCCCTTGGTTTCTGTTTTCTTTCTGGTCTTCTGGCCTTAGTGGCCTGTGATTCTGGTAGCTGGTGAGTCTTCTGGCCTAGTAGGGAGGCCAAATAGTACCAGGGATGAGGCTTACGAGATGTCCACCATTACTAGAAGGAAGGCTGCCCAGCAGACATGACCCCTGTTAAGGCCCATGGGTGGAGATGAAATCATTGTAAATTTGGCCTGCCTGTAAAGTGTTAATTGGGAAATCATAGTTACTGGCAGACAAAGGGAGTTGGAGAGAGATGAAGTGGATAGGTTTATTGTTGCTGGGTCCTAGTGGGTCCCTTGGGGGAAGAGTATAAGAAGGCATGGAGTCAATGGCACAGACATGGGAGTCAGGTAAAAGGCAACAGCCGACTCATTTATTCAGAAATGGAGAGAGCCTTATATACTCCCCTCTAAGAACCCCTGCTGCGTTGAGATCCAATGACATTTGTGGTCGTACCTCATTGGCTGGGCACAATCAGGACCTCTGACAGTGCCTGTTGCTAGGCCCTCAGGAAAACTCCAGGTTGGTTCATCTCTTGGCTTTTATAGGCCTTATCTTCCTACATGTCCATCCTTTTCTATTTATTATGTGGGTGCTCAGTGGGAGCCAGAGTGCTTTGCTCAAGCCTTGTTGACCCTGCCTCAGGAGGACTTGGAATCAGACCGTACCTATCTTAGGTTGGCCTGTCAAACAAGCTCCTACCCGTCATTGACTACCAGCCCTCGAAGAGCATCATTCCTGGAAAGCTGCCAGGGTCCAGGGACTAGGCGATAGCCTTTTGAATTTCAGATAACCAGGTGTGCATAATCTCCTAATCTCCTGGGGAGGACAGTGAGAAGGATGCCTAAGAGCTAGTATCACCTGAAGAGTTGCTGCCTGCTGCTGTCGCATACATTGCAGGAGACGTTTAAGGGAATAAGGATTAACAATACTACCCTGCCAATTAAGGCATGTGTGAGCATACAGGAGGGATCAAATAGCCTTTCATATTATGCCAAACCTTTTAAAAAATGAAGAGTCAAAGGCCATAACCTCTGCCCTTCTTTGGTTTGACTTGAAAATGTTAGCTGTAATGAATAATATAGAAACTTAGTTGGCCTTAATATATTTAGCCAGCTCCCAGCATGCTAAACTAACATTTCTCACCTCAAGAGGCAAATAGTGGGGCTCTTCTTTATTCCTTGGGGCAAAACAGTCCATTGATACCTCTTAGCTGGGTTATGCATATGAGGTTCCCACACAGTAAAGGCAAAATGGTAACAATTCTGTGGCACCAGAGAAAATTGAAAAAAGCAACTCTTAATATTTAACACTGGTATGTAATAAGATGGAGGAATTGCACTAGTGTGGGGGAGGCCTGGCTGTGTATACCCCATTAGACCATTAACAAAGATCCTGCAGGGGGCTGTAGGTGTCCTGATTTCTTGGCAATAATGCATGAGGGTATTATGTTTACTTTTGGATGGTTCTATGTGCCCTATTTTTAGCTGTTCTGAAACTAATTCCTTTAGGATTGACAGCTTAGGTTCAATGATGGTTTTAAAAATGATAAGCAGTGCTGGTTACCATGTGGAAAAGTCACAAGTCACGACAAAAACCCAGTTTCAGAGCTTTATTAGGAGGAGGGGAGGCAGAAGAACCAGGCCCTGGGGGGAGACATGTACAGAGAGCAGAGAGAGGGAAAAAGAGATAGAGGGAACAGAAGAGAACAGAACGGGGGCGGGGGGGGGGGGGTTGTTGAGCGTCTGTGTCTGGCTCTTTAAGGGTTCTCGTGGACATGCACAAGTGGGCTTATGGAGCTATGCCACACATGCACAGATTGCGTGACCATGCCACACACGTAGCACACAATCACCAGTGTGCATTGATGATGTAAGACCCCTTGCCTAGCTCCTGAACTGTGCATGTGCAGGTGGAGCATGCAACATTCCATGCTTTTTTAAATTCCCAGTTTCTAATTTACTTTAGGAAATCATAAATGTTGAAAAGATTAGTTGGGAGGAAGATTGATGAGCTCAGTTTTCTCAGGGAACACCGAGGTTGTAGAAAGTCAACTGTGATTTATCATTTTTATATTGTTTGTACTTCATGGTTTTTTTTATAATTTAATTTTACATATCAGCCACGGATTCCCTTGTACTCCTGTCTCCTGTCCCCCATTGACCCCAGCCCACCCCCCATTCCGATCTCCAGGCCAAAGACTCCCCTGGGGATTGAGTTCAACCTGGTAGATTCAGTTCAGGCAGGTCCAGTCTAAGTGGCCCTGCATAAGCCCCAGCTTTCAAACAGCCAGCTCATGCACTGAGGACAGGTCCCGGTCCCACTGCCTGGATGCCTCCCAAACAGTTCAAGCTAATCAACTGTCTCACTTATGCAGAGGGCTTGATCCAGTTGGGGGTTCCTCAGCTATTGGTTCATAGTTCATGTGTTTCCATTTGTTTGGCTATTTGTCCCTGTGCTTTTTCCAATCTTGGTCTCAACAATTCTCACTCATACAAACACTCCTCTTTCTTGCCAATTGGACTCCTGGAGCTCCACCAGGTGCCTGGCCGTGGATCTCTGCATCCGGTTCCCTCAGTCATTGGATGAGATTTCTAGCATGACAATTAGGGTGTTTGGCCATCCTATCACCAGAGTAGGTCAGTTCGGGCTTTCTCTCGACCATTGCCAGTAGTCTATTGTGGAGGTATCTTTGTGGATTTCTGGGGACCTCTCTAGCACTTTGCTTCTTCCTATTTGGATGGGGTTTTCATTTATCATGGTCTCTTTTTTTTTTTAAATTTTTCAAGACAGGGTTTCTCTGTGTAGCTTTGCGCCTTTCCTGGAGCTCGATCTGTAGACCAGGCTGGCCTTGAACTCACAAAGATCCGCCTGCCTCTGCCTCCCGAGTACTGGGATTAAAGGAGTGCGCCACTACCGCCCGGCTCTTATTTTTTCCTCTCCCTCTCTGTTCTTGATCCAGCTGCAATCTCCCGTTCCCCTAAGCTCTCTTTCCCTCAAACCTTGCCCTTCATTACCCCCACTCACGTCCAGGTTGCTCATGTAGATCTCATCCATTTCTCTGTAATTAGGCAATCCATGTGTCTTTCTTAGGGTCCTGTTTTTTAGGTAGCCTCCCTGGAGTTGTGAGTAGCAGTCTGGTCATCTTTGTTTTACATGTAGTATCCTCCTATGAGTGAGTACATACCATGTTTGTCTTTCTGAGTCTGGGTTACTTCACTCAGGGTGATTTTTCCTAGATCCATCAATTTGCCTGCAAACCTCATGATGTCATTGTTTTTCTCTGCTGAGTAGTATTCCATTGTGTATATGTACCACATTTTATTTATCCATTCTTCAGTTGCAGGGCATCTAGGTTGTTTCCAGGTTCTGGCTATTACAAATAATGCTGCTATGAACATAGCTGAGCATGTACCCTTGTGGTATGATTGAGCATTCCTTGGGTATATACCCAAGAGTGGTATAGCTGGATCTTGGGGGAGATTGATTCCCAATTATGTGAGAAAGCTCCATATTGATTTCCAAAGTGGCTGTATAAGCTTGCATTCCCACCAACAGTGGAGGAGAGTACTTTTTGTTCCACATCCTCTCTAGCATAAGCTGTTTTCAGTGTTTTTGATCTTATCCATTCTGACAGGCGTAAGGTGGTATCTCAGTCGTTTTTGATTTGCATTTCCTTGATGATTAGGGATGTTGAGCAATTCCGTAAATGTCTTTCAGCCATTTGAGTTTCCTCTGTTGAGAATTCTCTGTTTAGTTCTATAGCCCATTTCTTAATTGGACTGTTAGGCATTTTGATGTCTAATTTCTTGAGTTCATTATATATTCTGGATATCAGCCCTCTGTCAGATGTGGGGTTGTTGAAGACCTTTTCCCATTCTGTAGGCTGTCGCTTTGCCTTGTTGACCATATCCTTTGCTCTACGTAAGCTTCTTAGTTTCAAGAGGTCCCATTGGTTAATTGTTTCTCTCAGTGTCTGTGCTACTGGTGTTATATTTAGGATGTGATCTCCTATGCCAATGCGTTCAAGACTACTTTCTACTTTCTCTTCTATCAGGTTCAGAGTAACTGGATTTGTGTTGAAGTCTTTGATCCACTTGGACTTAAGTTTTGTGCATGGTGAAAGATGTGGATCTATTTATAGCCTTCTACACATTGATATCTAGTTATGCCAGCACCATTTGTTGAAGATGCTTTCTTTTTTCCATTGTACAGTTTTGGCTTCTTTGTTAAACGTTACATGTTCATAGGTGTGCTGATTAATGTCAGGGTCGTCAATTCAATTCCATTGGTCCACATGTCAGTTTTTATGCCAGTACCAAGCTGTTTTCATTACTGTAGCTCTATAGTAGAGCTTGAGGTCAGGTATCGTGATGCCTCCAGAGGTTGTGTTGTTGTATAGGATTCTTTTGGCTATCCTGGGTTTTTTGTTTTTTCATATGAAGTTGAGTATTGTTCTTTCCAAGTCCGTGAAGAATTGTGTTGATGGGGATTGCATTGAATCTGTAGATTGCTTTTGGTAAGATTGCCATTTTTACTATGTTAGTCCTGCCTATCCATGAGCATGGGAGATCTTTCCATTTTCTGACATCTTCTTCAATTTCTTTTTTCAGGGTCTTAAAGTTCTTGTTATATAGGTTTTTCACTTGCTTAGAGTTACCCCAAGATATTTTATATCATTTATGGCTATTATAAAGGGTCTCTGATTTCCTTCTCAGCCTGTTTGTCAATTGTATATTGGAGGACTACTGATTTTATTTTTAAATTTTTATTTTGCAATACAATCAGTTCTACATATCAGCCACAGATTCCCTTGTTCTCCCCCCTCCTGCCCTCCTCACCTTCCCCCATTCCAATCTCCTCCAGGGCAAAGCCTTCCCCACAGACTGAGATCAACCTGGTGGACTCAGTCCAGGTAGGTACAGTCCCCTCCTCCCAGGCCCAGCCAAGGGACCCTGCATAGGCCCCAGGTTTCAAACAGCTGACTCATGCAATGAGCACAGGACCCGGTGCTACTGCCTGGGTGCCTCCCAAACAGATCAAGCCAATCAACTGTCTCACCCACTCAGAGGGCCTGATCCAGTTGGTGACCCCTCAGCCATTGGTTCATATTTCATGTGTTTTCATTCGTTTGGCTATTTGTATCTGTGCTTTATCCAACCTTGGTCTCAACAATTCTCGCTCATATAAACCCTCCTCATTCTCGCTAATTGGACTCCCAGAGATCCACCTGGGGCCTAGTCATGGATCTCTGCATCCAGATCCCTCAGTAGTTGGATGAGGTTTCTAGCACGACAATTAGGGTGTTTGGCCATCCCATCACCAGAGTAGGTCAGTTTGGACTGTCTCTTGACCATTGCTAGCAGTCTGTTGTGGGGGTATCTTTGTGGATTTCTGTGGGCCTCTCTAGCACTTTGTTTCTTCCTATTCTCATGTGGTCTTCATTTACCATGGTCTCCTATTCCTTGGTCTCCCTCTCTGTTGTTGATCCAGCTGGGATCTCCCGCTCACCCAAGCTCTCTTTCCCTCAACCCTCGCCCTTCACTACCCCCACTCATGTCCAGGCTGTCCATGTAGATCTCATTCCATTTCTCTGTCATTGGGCGATCCCTGTGTCTTTCTTGGGGTCCTGTTTTCCAGGTAGCCTCCCTGGTGATGTGAGTAGCAGTCCAGTCATCCTTGTTCCACATCTTGTATCCTGCTATGAGTGAGTACATACCATGTTTGTCCTTCTGAGTCTGGGATACCTCACTTAGGATGATTTTTTCTAGATCCATCCATTTGTCTTCAAACCTCATGATGTCATTGTTTTTCTCTGCTGAGTAGTATTCCCTTGTGTATATGTACCACATTTTGTTTATTCATTCTTCAGTTGAGGGGCATCTAGGTTGTTTCCATGTTCTGGCTATTACAGACAATGCTGATATGAACATAGCTGAACAAGTGCTCTTGTGGTGTGGTTGAGCATTCCTTGGGTATATGCCCAAGAGTGGTATAGCTGGATCTTGGGGGAGATGGATTCCCAATTTTCTAAGAAAGCATCATATTGATTTCCAAAGTGGTTGTACAAGCTTGCATTCCCACCAGCAGTGGAGGAGAGTTCCCCTAGCTCCACATCCTCTCCAGCATAAGGTGTCTTCAGTGTTTTTGATCTTAGCCATTCTGACAGGCGTAAGGTGGTATCTCAGAGTTGTTTTGATTTGCATTTCCCTAATGATTAGGGATGTTGAGCAATTCCTTAAATGTCTTTCAGCCATTTGAGTTTCCTCTGTTGAGAATTCTCTGTTTAGTTCTATAGCCCATTTCTTAATTGGACTGTTGGGCATTTTGATGTCTAATTTCTTGAGTTCCTTATATATTCTGGATATCAGTCCTCTGTCTGATGTGGGGTTGGTGAAGATCTTTTCCCATTCTGTAGGCTGTTGCTTTGCTTTGTTGACCATATCCTTTGCCCTACAAAAGCTTCTCAGTTTCAAGAGGTCCCATTGATTGATTGTTTCTCTCAGTGTCTGTGCTACTGGTGTTCTATTTAGAAAGTGGTCTCCTATGCCAATGCGTTCAAGACTACTTCCTACTTTCTCTTGTAGCAGGTTCAGAGTAGCTGGATTTATGTTGAGGTCCTTGATCCACTTGAACTTAAGTTTTGTGCACGGTGATAGATATGGATCTATTTGCAGCCTTCTACATGTTGATATCCAGTTTTGCCAGCACCATTTGTTGAAGATGCTTTCTTTTTTCCATTGTGCACTTTTGGCTTCTTTGTCAAAAATTATTTGTTCATAGGTGTGTGGATTAATGTCAGGGTCTTCAATTCGATTCCATTGGTCCACATGTCGGTTTTTATGCCAGTATCAAGCTGTTTTTATTACTGTAGCTCTATAGTACAGCTTGAAGTCAGGAATCGTGATGCCTCCAGAGGTTGTGTTATTGTACAGGATTCTTTTGGCTATCCTGGGTTTTTTGTTTTTCCATATGAAGTTGAGTATTATTCTTTCCAGGTCTGTGAAGAATTGTGTTGGTATTTTGATGGGGATTGCATCGAATCTGTAGATTGCTTTTGGTAAGATTGCCATTTTTACTCTGTTAGTTCTGCCTATCCATGAGCATGGGAGATCTTTCCATTTTCTGACATCTTCTTCAATTTCTTTTTTCAGGGACTTAAAGTTCTTGTCATATAGGTCCTTCACTTGCTTGGTTAGTGTTACCCCAAGGTATTTTATGTCATTTGTGGCTATAGTAAAGAGTGATGTATCTCTGATTTCCTTCTCCGCTTTTTTGTCCATTGTATATAGGAGGGCTACTGATTTTTTTTGAGTTGATCTTGTATCCTGCTGTGTTGCTGAAGGTGTTTATAAGCTGTATCAGTTCCTTGGTGGAATCTTTGGGGTTGCTCAAGTATACTATCATGTCATCTGCAAATAGGGAAAGCTTGACTTCTTCCTTTCCAATTTGTATCCCCTTAATCTCCTTATGTTGTCTTATTGCTCTGGCTAGAACTTCAAGTACTATATTGAATAAGTATGGGGAGAGCAGACAGCCTTGCCTCGTTCCTGATTTTAATGGAATTGCTTTGAGTTTCTCTCCATTTAATTTGATGTTGGCTGTTGGCTTGCTGTAAATTGCCTTAATTATGTTTAGGTATGTTCCCTGTATTCCTGATCGCTCCAAGACCTTTATCATGAAGGGGTGTTGAATTTTGTCAAATGCCTTTTCAGCATCTAGTGAGATGATCATGTGGTTTTTTTCTTTGAGTTTGTTTATATGGTGTATCACATTGACAGACTTTCGTATGTTGAACCATCCTTGCATCCCTGGAATGAATCCTACTTGATCATGGTGGATAATTGTTTTGATGTGTTCTTGGAGTCTGTTTGCCAGTATTTTATTGAGTATTTTTGCATCAATGTTCATGAGGGAGATCGGTCTGTAGTTCTCTTTCTTTGTTGTATCCTTGTTTGGTTTAGGAATCAGGGTAATTGTAGCCTCATAGAAGGAGTTTGGTAATGTTCCTTCTGTTTCTATTGTGTGGAACAATTTAGAGAGTATTGGTATTAACTCTTCTTTGAAGATCTGGTAGAATTCTGCACTGAAACCATCTGGTCCTGGGCTTTTTTTGGTTGGGAGACTTTTAATGACTGTGTTTCTATTTCGTTAGGGGTTATTGGACTATTTAAATAGTTTATCTGGTCTTGATTTAACTTAGGTATGTGGTACCTATCCAGAAAATTATCCATTTCTTTTAGATTTTCCAGTTTTGTGGAGTAGAGGTTTTTGAAGTATGACCTGATGATTTTCTGGATTTCTTCAGTGTTAGTTGTTATGTCTCCCTTTTCATTTCTGCTTTTGTTAATTTGGATGCTCTCTCTCTCTCTCTCTCTGTCTTTTGGTTCGTTTGGATAAGGGGTATGTGGTATATTAATTTTCATTGATCTGTACAAAGTCTTTAATTTCTTTATTTCTTCCTTGACCTATTGGTGATTCAGTTGAGCATTATTCAGTTTCCATGAGACTGTAGGCTTTCTGTAGTTTTTGTTGTTGTTGAAATCTAACTTTAAGCCATGTTGGTCTGATAGAACTCAGGAGGTTATTCCAATTTTTTTGTATCTGTTGACATTTACTTTGTGGCCGAGTATATGGTTGATTTTAGAGAAGGTTCCATGGTGTGCTGAGGAGAAGGTATATTTTGTTTGTTAGAATGGAATGTTCTGTATATATTGATTAAGTCCATTTGAGTCATAACATTAGTTAATTCCTTTATTTCTCTGTTAAGTTTTGATTTGGCAGATCTGTCCAGTGGTGAGAGTGGGGTGTTGAAGTCTCCCAATTTTAATGTGTGGGGTTTTATATGTGATTTAAGTTTTAGTAATGTTTGTTTTACATATGTGGGTGCCCTTGTGTTTGGGGCATACATGTTCAGAATTGAAAATTCTTCTTGGTGGATCTTTCCTGTGATGAGTATGTAAGGCCCTTCTTGATCTCTTTTGATTGATTTGAGTTTGAAGTCTATTTTGCTGGATATTAGGATGGCTACACCTGCTTGCTTCTTAAGACCATTTGATTGGAAAGACTTTTCCCAGCCTTTTATTCTTAGGTAGTGTCTATCTTTGAATTTGAGGTGTGTTTCTTGTATGCAGCAGAAAGATGGGTCCTGCTTTCATATCCATTCTGTTAGCCTGTGTCTTTTTATAGGTAAATTAAGTCCATTGATATTAAGGGATATTAATGACCAATGATTGTTTGTTCCTGTTAATTATTGGTGGTAATGTGTGTGTACTTCTCTCCTTTGGGGTTTACTGCTGTGGCATTATTTATTGCCTGTGTTTTCGTGGGTGTATCTGACTTCCTTAGGTTGGAATTTTCCTTCTAGTGTTTTCTGTAGGGCTGGGTTTGTGGATAAGTATTGTTTAAATCTGCCTTTGTCTTGGAATGTCTTGTTTACTCCATCTATGATGATTGAAAGTTTTGCTGGGTATATTAGTCTAGGCTGACATCCATGGTCTCTTAGTGTCTGCATTATATCTGTCCAGGTCCTTCTGGCTTTCAAAGTCTCTATTGAGAAATTGGGTGTTATTCTGAAGGATTTGCCTTTATAAGTCACTTGGCTTTTTTTCTTTGCTGCTCTTAATATTCTTTCTATATTCTGTACGTTTACTTGTTTAATTATTATGTAGCGAGGGGCCTTTTTTTGAGGGTCTAGTCTGTTTGGTGTTCTATAGGCTTCTTGTATCTTCATAGGCATTTCCTTCTTTAATTTGGGAAAGTGTTCTCCTCTGATCTTGAATATATATTCTGTGCCTTTTAGTTGGTATTCTTCTCTTTCCTCTATCCCTATTATTTGTAGGATTGGTCTTTTCATGGTGTCCCAGATTTTTTGGACATTTTGTGTTACAATTTTTTTGGCATTGGTATTTTCTTCGAATGATGAATCTGTTTCCTCTATTGTATCCTCTACACCAAGATCCTCTCTTCCATCTCTTGTATTCTGTTGGTTATGCTTGCATCTGTGTTTCCTGTTTATTTACTCAGATTTTCTATTTTCAGCATTCCCTCCGTTTGTGTCTTCTTCATTGTTTCTATTTCCCTTTTCTGGTCTTGAACTGATTCCCTCACCTGTTTCATTGCTTTCTCATGGTTTTCTTTAAGGGATTTATTGTTTTCTTCTGCTTTATTTGTCTTTTCCTCTAGTTTTTTATAGAGTTCTTCCCATTTTTTGTTTGACTTTTCATTTCCTTTGTTGATTTCCTCCACTTTTTTGTTTAGCTTTTCCTCAATTTCATTTTTGATTTTTTCTTTAAAGGCCTCTAGCATCTTCATGATGTTATTCTTAAGGTTGCTTTCTTCTGCTTCTTCCACTTTGTGATGTTCAGGTCTTGCTGTTGGAGGAGGGCTAGGTTCTGGTGATGCTGTATTGCTCTTTATGTTGTTGTATGTACTTCTGCCTTGATGTCTGCCCATCTCCTTGTGGATTCATTCTTGGTCTTATCAGGGCTCTTGGTCCAGTCAGAGCTGACAGATTTGTCGTTTCAGGAATCCTCTCTTGGTCCAATGAGAGGTCGTGGATTCTACTTCTCAGAAAGCCACTCTTGGTCTAATCATGGCTGGTAGATTCCCTGTCTCCTTAGTTTACTCTTGGTCGAATGACGGCCCTTTGTCCAATGAGAGCTCTCTGTTTTTCTGGGCTGGGTGGCAGCTCTCTGGGCCAGATGGGAGCTCTCTGGGCCGAAATGAGAGCTCTCTGGGCCGGATGGGACCTCTTTGAGCCAGATGGGAGCTGGAGGCTGGTCTCTAAGTCTCAGGAAGTGGCAGAGGTCTCAGGCAGATGGGTGTGGGGGCAGGGCTATAGATTGTAGGGTCTGCTCGGGGGTCTTGGAGAAGGGGAACTTTCCTGCACTGGCTGGCAACTGGGGCTGAGTTGGGTGGGTCTTTTTCAGGATCGGCTGATGCCCAGAATGTGACCTAGGGGCAGGCCTCCCTGGGTATGACCCCAGACACTCACCTCCAGTCCGGATGAGAGCTCTGGCCCAAATGATGGTTTTTAAATATGATAAGCAGTGCTGGTTCCAGGTGCTGGTTATTGTGCGGAAAAGTCATGAGTCATGACAAAACCCAGTCTCGGAGCTTTATTAGGAGGGCAGGAGAACCAGGCCTGGGGAAGATGCATGTGCAGAGAGAAGAGAGGGAAAGAGAGATAGTGGGGACAGAAGAGAACAGAATGGGGCGTGGGTCTATGTCCGGCTCTTTAAGGATTCTCGAGGACATGCACAGGTGGGCTTATGGAGCTATGCCTCGAATGCACAGATTGTGTGACCATGCCATACACCTAGCACGCGATCACCAGTCCGCACTTATATTCTAAGACTCCTTGCCTAGCTCCTGAGCTGCGCATGTGTGGTCATGCAGCTGGAGCGCAGCAGAATCCCTGCCCCGGCCAGGAGGGCTTCAATAGGAACTTGACTACCTTAAGGACAGAATGATAAGGACAGGAGACACAAAGGAAAACACCAAGACAGAAATCTGATCAAGGTGCAACTTTATTTTTCTCCAAGAGGGTTTATACAGCTCTTGCAGGGTGGGGGGAGCAGGGAGCTGTTATCTGCGTGACGCTAATGCAGCTACAGGATGTTTGTGCAGGATATTGACAGGGTGAAAAGGCCAAGGGCTCTAACTCAGTGCCCTGTCGCTAGGCAACCTGATTGCAAGATGTTCTAGTTCCCTGTCTTATAGAGGGTCTGTATTTTTCCATTAGCTCTTCTAAAGGTCTGTATTTTTCCATTAGCTAGAGGCTCTGTCCTTGGTCCCTGACTTAGTAATAAATTTAAAGGCCAACATAAACCAGGTTGGATTGGTCTAAAAGGAGGTCTCTCAAAGAGGCTTTGCATGGAGAATTACAGAGGCCCTGTCCCTCTAAAGGTTGTGGAAAAAGGTCCAAGAGGGAATATCTCCCTAGACTCAAGCACCATGGGTGTCCCCATAGTGTGGGAATCAATGGACCGTGCAGTTTTTTGAGGGAGCAGAAATGGGTAAGCGCAAGGCTGTTACTGCACAACTGCTATGCAACAGGGCATATAATCCAGGCTCTTGGGATTTTGTGGTACCATGGTCCTGAGCCTGTGCAGTCCCAGCTGTACTTCAGTCATGCCTTGAGCGAGCCTTTTTCCTACACACAGGTGCAGCCTCCCCCGAGTTAAGGGGTCTGTGTGGGGCATCTCTCACATTCGGAAATTTCAACCCCGGAGTCCTGCATATCAAGGCGGTGGTAGTGAACCTGGATCTGCCTGGCCCGCAGGTCTGTTATTTGGCTTCGGATGAACCGAGTGAGCTGGGAAAATGCCCATGGCCCAAAGGCAAGGACCAGGAGCAGGCCTACAACAGGTCCTGGGAGAGAGGGAAGAAGGGCCGTTAGCCAAGGGGAAGCAGAAAACCAATTCTAGAACCACCCAAGCTCTTGTTCTCCTTTTCTTTTTCTCTTTTCTAGTCTTTCTCTAACCTTAGCTATACCGTTTCTGACTACCCCGGTGTGATCTGTAAAGAAGCAACATTCCTCTTTGAGTGCAGTACGAAGGCCACCCTGTTGTAGAAAGAGGAGATCCCGGCCTCTCCTGTTATACAAAACTACCGCAGCTAGGGAGGAAAGGGATGACTCGAGGGCAGAAATTCCCCATTCAAGTTGGGCAATATCCTCGTCTATGGACAGTTGAAGCTCAGAGTAATGTTGGTTGGACAGGACCAGAGAGGCAATCCCTGAGCCTGTTCCCACTGCTCCAACTCCCAAAAGGACTGCTAAGGTGATAGCAGTAACAGGCTCCTGTCAAGGCAGTCGTTTCAGCGTGGCTTCTCTTCCTAGAGATCTAGGAATTGATCTGAGGAATAATAGGTTAGTCTGGGGATGACCTGTACTAGAATACAGAATAAGGGGGCGGAATGATTATTGTGGTGAAGTGAAATACAGGGCATAAGTCCATCAGTACAAGCCTGTCAGGTGTCATTGGCGGGAAGTAAATACCCAGAGATGGTTGAGGTCATCCAGGGGTCTGGGTCATCCAGGTAATTTTGTCTGCATGGGGTACAGGAAGGTCAGTGGCTGCTATTAAAAACCTGAATAACCCATACCATGTCTATTCTCCTTGGGAACAGGCTGAATTGGTTGGGCTCTCCCCTGGGCTTCTTTGCCCAAGCCTGTGCCAGGGACATAATTCATCCGTAGCATTTGTTGTGTGATTATAGTTTGGGCTATATAAGATTACTTGCGTTTGTGAAAGTTTGTCCCTTCCCCAAAGATTAACAGGCTTGGAACCACAAAAGGAGTGATAGTCCCTTGGTTTCCTTCCTCGTCCTTCCAGGAAAGTATCTTTGAACTAATTAAAGATTATTAGACTGACCGATTCCTTTTAAATCGGTGAGGGACGGAACCAGTGGCCAAGTGGACGGCCAGTGAGACTGGGAAATGACTGTGACATCTGCCCCCGTATCCAAGATACTCTGGAACTTCTTTCCTTCTATAGTAAGGGTGAGAGTAGGGTGATCCTGAGTGACAGGCTAGACCCAGTAGGCATCCGAGGACCCCAATCAGGCTGACTCTTGGGGGGTGTCTGTTGTAGGGCCCTGGTCTCCTCCCATATTGAGTAAAGCCGTTGCCTGCTTGCTGACCTTGACCAGATGTCCTCCCTATTCTAATTCCCTGCCGGTATCCACCCTCCTGAATGCTTTAGGGAAGTTCCTTGTTTGTGTATCCTGCATATTGGGCATTAACAGCTTAGATGCAAGAATGTAGAACATTCAGTAACAAACTTCTGCCCTCCCGGGATCCGCCATTGTGCTGTAAGCCTGTATTTAAGGTTTCCTCCCTCTTTCAATAAACGGCATTTGGCATTTGGCATTCAGCTGAGGCAAATGACCCGCTGTCTCTTGTCCCTTATTTTTTAATCCACAGCCCCTCGCTCGGACATGGTGAATGGGTGACAGTAATGCGGGCGTTACTGTTACAAATGGAGGTCCCACCGAGATTCTACCAAGACGTTACCGAGATCCGAGAAAGAAGGGACAAGCTGATGGACACCCGAAAGGTAAGGCTGGCCAGCAATTTAAAGAAAAAAGAAAAGATAAGGGTGAATTGAAATGGGTGCAGCTAGCTCACAGTCAGTTGATTGGACTGTTGAAGCAGGAAGGCACCAAAGTTAAGAAAGGGCAAGACAGCTAAAGATTTTAAATAAAAAAGGAAATCTTCCCAAAAGAAAAAAGGGAAGGAAAGGAAATTTTCTGTTAGAAAAGAGAGAAAATTTTAATCAAGAAAAAAAAGATTTTCCCGGTAAAAAGGGGAAAAATTTTGAAACTAGGCCTAAAGATTGGGGCCCTGTAGAGGAAGGATGAACAAAAGAGAAAAGCCTCTTCCCAATGATAATGGAGGAAGAAAAGACTTTTTCCAATTGTAGAATTTTCAGGATAGCTGAAACTTTGAGCTCTTTCTGCAGTGCAGCATCTGAATTACTAAGAATCGGCAGGTAGGCCTCATTGCTGCTGGCTGAACAGCAAGAGATCCCAGAGGTTAGAAGTTCTGCTGTCTGTTTGCTTATTTTGGTTCAAATGCTTTTTATTTCTTTCCCTCAGAATGGGAATAATTCAATATTTAGGATCCCTTCATGGGAAATGTTTTTCTGTTTTTCCCTTATGGTGGGAATAACTCATTAGGTAGTCCCTTCATGGAAGTAAGAGAAAGTCTAAACGTGAGTGCGCTTGTGCGGGGCATGCGACCAGCATGGCAGTAAAGATATATATGAGATGGCCCGGAGCAGCAGGTGGGAGGCTTAGCCACAAGGCCGATGAGGGGAACAGACTCGCGGGCAGGCAAACTAGCACTAAAAGTTTAAACGGGCCCAACTTCTGGTGAAAAATGGTTTCGGTCAGACATGGAATGCTAAGTCAATGCTGTTGAATTTCCAGGGATATTAATTATTCATTGTATAAAGGATGTTCTGTTCTTTTGATTGTCTTAATAAATGTTTGGATTCTCATGGTAGATAAACTAAGGAACAGAATTCATAATTGTGAACTATATATTAGGTATGCTCTTGTCTGTTGATCATTACTGAAAATTTGGCTCTGCTCTTTAAGTTGCTTTCTAGAATTCTATAGAAGTATAACACCTGAAATGGATTGGGTTGTTAACTTATTAAATAATGTTGCTAAGATAAACCCATAAATAATAATCTCTTACTGATAAAGAGGTTACAAAATTATTTTTCCAGTAAATAAAATACAAGTAAATTGTTTGGTCCACATTGTTAATATTTGTCAATTTACATTAATGTTACTTGGAATCTATAAAAAAGGATCCTCTTTTTAAGATTTTATAAAAATACTCAGAAGTATTACCTAAAGTTACCTCTTAATCCTGTAGAGATTGTATTTAATGCTTTTATAATTGGTATATGTAAAAAGGACCATGAAAATAGAAGCTGATGATAAAATTGCTCGATTAATATTGCTTTCATATTTTAATTGCAAAATGGCACCTATATGTAGAACTGGAGGCTTTGAAAGTATAGGAAAAAGGTGTTTTGACAAACAGTTATCAATGATAAACAGCCTAAATTAAAAATAAAATTATATGGGATTGAGATTAAAAGATTACTGGATTCTGGTGCTGGGCATATCTATAATTTCATAAGAATCCTGAGATCCCAACTGGCCACTACAAGAAGTCAGGAAAATGGCGGCTATTACAAGATCTTAGAGCTGTAAATAATACCATGCTTCTCATGGAAGCAACACAGCCTGGTTTGCCTGCCCCATGGCAATTCCTAAACATTGGCATTTAATTGTGATTGACTCATATGGATGATATTTTATTGGCTGCTAAAGATAAAAAACTTGTTTTTGATGCCTTTTCTAAATTACAAGAGGTTCTTAGCCTGGGTAATTTACAGATTGCCCCAGAAAAGGTACAGGATTCTTTTCCCTATCATTATTTAGGTCATGAATATTTTGTTTTTCTCATTCACCTACTGGAGCGTTTTGGCAAACAGGTTCTATTCTGTGGGTACATTCCCCAGCTTCTCCAGCAAAAAACATCACTCCTTATCCACAGGCTATTGCTCAGATTATATTTAAGGGAATCAAGATCAGTGTTCAAACTTTTGATAAGGAGCCAGATATTGTGGTGACCCCATACACCCAATCTCAAATAGCATAGTTGCAAGCTAATGATAATGATTGGACCATATTGACATGCTCCATGCAGAGTCGGTTTGATACTCACTACCCCTCCAATGATATATGTCATTTTTTTTTTAAATTGCATCCTGTTATATTTCCCAAGATAGTACAGATGACTCCTATTCCTCAGGCCCGTGTAGTATTTACTGATGGCACTTCACATGGTTTTACTGCGATGGTTTCTGGTAACATAATAAGAGAATGAAAGTCCAGGGCACTTCTGTCCAAATGGCAGAAGTACAGGCGCTGTTGCTTGCTTTACAGATGTTTTCTGATGAGAATGTAAATATTTATACTGATAGTCAATATGTGGCACATGCCATTATGCCTTTGGAGACAACGGCCTACATACCATCCATTTCTCCCATTCATGAATATTTATTGCAAATGCAAGGACTCATATGGTCCCGCTCACATAACCTTTATGTGGGCCATATTAGAGCTCACACTGAATTGCCTGGACCTCTAAATGAAGGTAATCAGAGGGCTGACGCCATTACTCGTATGGCTGTCACATTAGTTTGTTCTGCCTTTGATAAGGCTACTCAGTTGCATCAACGTTATCATCTTAATGCTGGATCTCTTCGTCATCATACAGGCATAACCCGGGAACAAGCCATTCAGATAATTAAATCATGTCCTATTTATATGAAATTTTTACCTGTTCCTCATTTGGAAATTAATCCCCGAGGACTTTTACCTAATCATGTATGGCAGATGGACGTCACACACATACCTTCCTTTGGAAAATTACAATATGTCCATATGTCTATTGATACATATTCTTCTCTAATTTTTGCTTCTGCCCATTCAGGGGAAACGGTTAAGGATGTAAAGAATCATTGCCTTCATGCTTTTGCTTACATGGGCGTGCCAAAATACATAAAAACTGATAATGGTCCCGCCTACAGCAATACGGGATTTTCAAAATTCTGCCAAGACGTTTCTATCATTAATAAGACTGGTATGGTATTCCTTATAATCCTCAAGGACAGGCTATAGTAGAATACTGCCATCTTATCTTAAAAACATATATTTCTAAAGTAAAAAGGGGGGAGCTAGGGGCTCATCTCTCCTCTCCACATTCTATTCTTTCCCTTGTTTTATATATTTTAAATTTTTTATTGGTGGATTCTGCTGGAGTATCCACTGCAGATAAGCACTGGAGGGCTCCTGTTGCAAATCATCCTCTGGTGCGATGGAAGGATCTTTCTACTGGCACTTGAAGGGGACCCGATCCGGTGTTGGTGTGGGCCCGGGGATCTGTTTGTGTCTTTCCGCAGGACAATGAAGTTCCTCTTTGGGTTCCTGAACGCTGCGTGCGCCCTGTGGCTGCTGCTGAAGCCCAACATGGCAGAGACCTATTGGGCCTTCGTAAAAAACTCTCCCCTTCTGATGCCAATGGGGATTGAGAGCCCAATACGGCCAGCCTTGGCAAACATTATTGTAAGCCTAGGGACTGTAGCCATGTGGTTGGATTCTTCAGAAGGTAATGTATGGTAACTTTTTTCAAAAATGTTAAGAATGTGTCACACCTTGGAGATTAAGGATAACCCCGAAGGTCAATGACCTTCATTTGTTAACAGTAACATGCCAGCTAAGCCTTTTCACATTTTGCAATCCTCTTCAAGCTGGTGTAGTACCTACTTTTCAGGAATGGCTCTGTGCAACATCTATTGGCCTCCTGAAATTCATCTAGCCTCTTTTGAAGACACCTTAAAATTTGTGAGCCTGAATGTAGCCATTTATGAGACCATTAGTTCTGCTCCTTGTTTGCTGTTTTTGTTTTTGTTTTCTTTATGGTTCTTAGTTGTTCTTTTGCAGACCTGCCAGCCTAAGTAGTGCTGGGATGAAGAAAAATGGGCCTTGGTGGTTCGTGTTCCTGGAGCTGCGTCCATGCCAGTGGACCATGGCAGTTAGACACAGATGATGCTCACACGCTCCAGAAGAGACTCGGACATCGATGTTGCCATTGTTGCTGTTACAGCGGTGGTGGCCACTGCTGCTACTATTTCTGGGATGGCTATTTCATAATTGGGTTCTACAGCTAGCACAATGGAGATCCTGGCAGCAAAAGTAGCTACCACAGTTAGTTAATCTTTTATTGGGCATGATAAATTTAATTCAACAGTTATATACATTTAAATTGGCTTTGAAAGTTGCAAAAATTATTTAAACTCAAGTTCCATTTGCGTATGGGATACCACCTTACAAGGACTCCAATTTGCAGTAAGGCTCGTTTAAGAAGGGAATGGCTCAATCGCCTTTAGCCTCCTGGCTATGGGTGGGTTAGGACTACTGTTGGTCTTTTCTGGGTCGCACAGATTGCAAGCCCAGTGCCACTTTGAGATCTTTTTTTTTTTTTAAATTATGTATTTATTATGTATACAGCATGTATGACTGCAGGCCAGAAGAGGGCACCAGACCTCATTACAGATGGTTATGAGCCACCATGTGGTTGCTGGGAATTGAACTCAGGACCTCTAGAAGAACAGTCAATGCTCTTAACCTCTGAGCTATCTCTCCAGCCCCACTTTGAAATCTTTGGCAACAGTTTACTCTACAGCTCACGTGGTTGAGCCTGTATGATAATGAGTATTCAGAGACAGGTAATGCTTGGGGGGCGCTCACCAACCTAAGACAGAGCACTTGCGGGGCCTGGGCAGGTGTCTCCATGACGGGTAAGGTGACCTGCTGACATCCCACGCAACCTAAGTCAGAAGCTCATTTTTTAGTAAAAAGGGGGGACCTGTAGGGCCCTGGTCTCCTCCCATATTGAGTAAAGCCGTTGCCTGCTTGCTGACCTTGACCAGATGTCCTCCCTATTCTAATTCCCTGCCGGTATCCACCCTCCTGAATGCTTTAGGGAAGTTCCTTGTTTGTGTATCCTGCATATTGGGCATTAACAGCTTAGATGCAAGAATGTAGAACATTCAGTAACAAACTTCTGCTCTCCGGGGATCCGCCATTGTGCTGTAAGCCTGTATTTAAGGTTTCCTCCCTCTTTCAATAAACGGCATTTGGCATTTGGCATTCAGCTGAGGCAAATGACCCGCTGTCTCTTGTCCCTTATTTTTTAATCCACAGCCCCTCGCTCGGACATGGTGAATGGGTGACAGTAATGCGGGCGTTACTGTTACAGTCTGTAATTGAGGGATTATCACAGACAGACGAGGGTAGAGGACCCAGCTGTGCCTGTCGCGTATCTTAAGGAATCGTGACCGTGCCATTTACAGTAGTGGCCAGAATCTCAATTTCCCCCGTGAAATCACTATCTATTATGCCAGGGTAGACCTGGACCCCTCGGAGGGCTGCAGAAGCATGGCCAAGGACAAGCGCACAAACATCAGGAGGGTAAGGGTCCTGTCACCCTTGTAGGGATGACCTGAACCCCCTCAAGGGAGTTTAATACTCTTTCTGCGGCGGCGGCGGCACACAAGTCCAATCCAACACTGCCTGGAGTTGCTCTTCGGAGGGAGGAGAAGGGAACTGGGGTGGGGGAATTTTTTGAGGCTAGGAAATTAGGGGGTGAGTGGACCTCAAGGCCCCAGGGTGCGTTCTTGGAGGCAACAGGGCCAGGGGCTGGCCCCTCTGGAAGTTTCCTGGCTCCCATGGAGAAAGGGGCTGACCGAGATAATTGGTTTTTGACCTGCATTCTCTAGCCCAGTGACGGCCCTTGTTGCAGCGGGGGCATAGAGTGGAAGGCAGGCACCTAATAGAGGCGGCCTCATGGGCCGGCTGGGCTAAGGTCGCGAGGCTGTGACCTTTCTGGGGACATTCCCTAGTGAAATGTCCAGGTTATTTGCAGAAGTAACAGGTGCGGGCTCCAGGCTCTTGCGAAGCCCTCAGGGCAGCACCTATAGCTGATCCCATGGCATGGGGAGTGCCAACACCCGGACAGAGTCTGACATATTCAGACAGGTCCGCTCTGTTTTTATGAGGGCAGAGGACTTCCTGGCAGGTATTGTTTGCATTTTCAACGGCCAAGTGTTTTTTGTTTTTGTTTTTGTTTTTCGAGACAGGGTTTCTCTGTGTAGCTTTGCGCCTTTTCCTGGAACTCACTGGTAGTCCAGGCTGGCCTTGAACTCACAGAGATCCGCCTGGCTCTGCCTCTCGAGTGCTGGGATTAAAGGCGTGCGCCACCACCTCCCGGCAAGGCCAAGTGTTTAACGAAGGTACTTTCGTTTTCGCCTGGCCCTGGCATCATTTAAGCGAGAGACAAAATCGCTAAAAGACTCATCAGGGCCTTGACGAATCTTTGGCAATGAGATGGTAGCTGACCCCTTTTGGGGAAGGCATTTCCAGGCCTGGACCCCAGCGTTTTGAATCTGGGCCAGGGGGCCGGGAGGGAATTTTGCCTGTGCTTCATTTGTATCATAGGGGGAGTTGCCGAGAAGTTTCTTTAGCATCCAAGTTTTTGAGGACGACTGTTGAATATTTTTTTGAGCAACCTCTCAACAATTTTCTGTAAATTCAGTTTTCCAGAGGACAAAGTCACCCCCAGAAAGAGCTGCGTGGGCAAGAAAGTACCAGTCATTAGGGGTCAACCAATGTTCACTCTCGTTTTCTACCAAGGCTAATGTAAAAGGAGCAGTAGGACCATACTGAGCACAGGTGGATCTAAGCTTTTCAACAAGGTGGACATTTAATTTTTGGTAAGTCTGTCCTGGCGGGAGGTCCTCTGATGATGGTTCCTCCTCCTCCTCCTCCTCCTCCTCCTCCTCCTTCTCCTCCTCCTCCTCCTCCTCATTTTGGTCTTCCAAACCCTCTGAGGGGCCGCTCTGGGTGGCCGCCTCAGATGAGTCCCCATAGGTCTGGCTCCGGGTAATGGGAAATGCCAGGACAGGCTGAGACTTAATTTTTGATTTAATAGATTTTTGAGATGGTTTTAGCAAGCCAGGAGCCACCGCCTCAAGGGCAAGGTCTTTAAGGTCTTTGTTGAGAATTTTTAATTCCCTTAAAAGCTCAATATGTTCCCTGAGAGTCTGGAGGGCCCATCGCAGTGAGCTGAGATCTGGGACGCAGGGGTGGGGGTGGGGGTGGGGGTGGGTGGGGTGGCGACAACACTCATCAAGGATGGGCCCACAAAAGTGGGAAGATGGAGAAACATAGGGAGGGGGCATTGTGGAAAGGGGAACCGCTGGAGATTTTTGAGGTGGTTTAAAAAGGCTCAGGGACCCCTGTTTTAAGGGGAGATTTTTGAAGGGGGCCAGTCTGGATTGTGGTAACGGGTCACCTCTTATTCTAGGGAAGCCTCCTCGGTGGGGTCTAGAGGGGAATTAGAGGTAAAATTGTTAAGAGAGGGATGAAGATGGAGAGGGGCAGACTCCTGAGGATTCAGGGTGGACTCCTGAGGATTCTTAGGTTCAGAAGTCATGAGCGTTCCCTCTTCCATAGAACGCAGGTTGTGATCTGAGGGACAGACCGAAGGTGGACGAGAAAGCACTCGGGTCTTAGGGCAGGTGGAGGGGGGGCAGAAAGCTTCTTTTAAGATTTTTTTCTCCTGTATTAATAACCTCTTTTATGTCAGGGGAATGTTTGGACCTTAAAAATGTCATTAATAAGGTTCCCTTAAGAAAATGTGGTGATGGGGACCTTCTCTGGTCAAAAAGCCCTGCAGTAATCATCTCAACAGTCCCCAAGTCGTCGCCATCTTTTTTCATCTATGGTTCCCTCTTGGGGGAACCAAGGACATGTGTCCGTGATATAATGAAAAAAGGCTTTAAGGTCCTTTTTCTTTACCCTAGTTCCTCGTGTCTTGAGGGCTTCTTTTAGGCCAGAAATGAATAAATCTTGTAACGAAGTTGCCTGTCCCATGGCTCGTCACTTTCTTACCTGTGTCGCCTCTGTTCTCTGCGATCGCTGTCCTGAACCGGACGATGTCAGGGGGATCCAACAACTTCACCAAGGTCTTTGCTCTGGGAGACGATGTTCTGGATCCTCAAGAGGGGGTTTCGAGCATGTTGGGTGCCAGTTGCCCCAGCTGGCAGGGCTTCAACGGGAACTCGACCACCCTAAGGACAGAATGATAAGGACAGGAGACACAAAGGAAGACACCAAGACAGGATTCTGATCAAGGTGCAACTTTATTTTTCTCCAAGAGGGTTCATATAGCTTGCAGGGTGGGGGGGAGCAGGCAGCTGTTATCTGCGTGAAGCAAGCTAACGCTGCTGCAGGATGTTTGTGCATGATGTTGACAGGGTGAAAAGGCCAAAGGCTCTAACTCAATGCCCTGTCGCTAGGCAACCTGACCGCAAGATGTTCTAGTTCCCTGTCTTATCGGGGGTCTGTATTTTTCCGTTAGCTAGAGGCTCTGTCCTTGTCCCTGACAAATCTCAACAGTTCCACCCATACTTCTTGATCTAGGAGCTAAGTCAATGGAATGGGGCTAGGGGGCTTGGTTGTGGTGGATCTCATGGGGACAGTAGCCTTCAGAATTGGGGGTGCATGTCTTGTACAGGGTCATGGACCACAAGACATGCCTTTTCATGGACCTCAATATCATCAAAAAAGGCCCTGTCATCTATAAGTAGGACAACTTACATCTTGCAAAGTATCTCTGCCCCAGAGGTTTCTAGGTACATTGGAAATGATAGGGTGAATGACTTCTCAATTGCCATCAAGATTCATCCAATGGACTGGATGGATGGTCATCTTGGAATGTAGTAGGCCTCCCACACCAATCATAGTCGGACCAGGTTTAAACTTCCAATGTTGGAAGTGAAGAAACCCCAGTCTTGGTTAAAATGGGTAGCATTTCCACCCTTGTCAACCAAACCTTTGGAAAGATGGGCATTGTCTAATAGATTTTGGGTTACCAGAGCCTTTTACTGGCAGGGCTGAGGAGTTCCTCACCTGGAGTTTAAAGGGGCTGGTGTTTCAGCAAGCTGTGACCTGCAATCCTTTGCCCAATGAAATCCTTTATTGCATCTGGGGTATCAGATCATAGTTTCTGCCCGGGGGCAGTCATGCCACAGATAGCCTGTTTTGCCACATCCCCAGCAAGTTCTGTCTACCTGAGGACCCTCGGGAGTGTCATTAGTACCTTGCTTATCAGTGAGGCAAGCATCCAGGGAGGCAGTAAGAGCGGTGATTGGACTGGTGCTGGGGTCAAGGTCTCTGGTGGCCTTCACCCATTTTTATGTATGTCCTTATACCTCATAGCTGTATTACAGATTTGGGTATTGAGTCCCTCCCAAGTCAGTTGTTAATAGCTTGTGTCTAGAGGGGCCCACATCCACTCTGCACTCTACTGCCTCATTCACACGGGCCAAGAAGTTGGTGAATAGCTCCCCGGGCAGTTGGATAAAATTGCGGAAGTACAGGCTCTGGGGACCTTGAGGTCCAGGTCCGAGACTTGTTGAAAATAGGCATTGAAGCCAATCTGTGCCTGGTGCCCTGGATGGACATATTTCCTATAACCTGTGAGCATATCATAGGTCACCTGGACATTATGTAAGATGTTCGTTCAGGCCTGGGATTCTGCCTGATCCTCATAGTCTGATTTTTCAGCTAAGAAAGACTTCAGGCTCCAACACAGCTTTAAGCAAATGGTACCAATAGAAATAAGTTTGTAACTGCATGGACCATTGAGCAAGGACCTGCTGAAAGTAGAGGGAATCTGGGCCTGACCCATTGGTGGCCTTCCAAATGAAGAAGAGATCAGCTCTGGGGATGGGAATCCAGTGCTGGGCATTGACATTTAGGCTCCCACTCTATAAGGCTTCGATGGGCCTACAGACTGACAGTGGAGCAGGCTGTGAGGGTTGTAAGACACCTGGCACCACGGGAGAGTAGCCACCTCCTGAGGCAGGCAGGTATTGTGGTAGATCACCCCAAGAATCCTGCGGCGGAGGGGTAGCTGCCAGTGGTGGTGGAGCAGAGGGGATAGCAGCACATGACTTGATAGCTGCCTTCTCTTTGACAGATTTGGCAGGACCCAGACTGAAAGCTACATTCTCCTTGACAGATTTGGTTGGACCCAAACTGACATATCTCAGGGCCCAAACTGACAGATTTCCTGGAGGCTTTATTGCCCACGCTACAAAGCAACTCATCAAGTCCGAGTGAGGGGCTGAGGACAGGACAGCGGGTCATTCGTATCAGTAGAATGCCGTTTATTGAAGGGAAGTAGGGGCCTAAAATACAGACTAACAGCATAATGGAAAAACCTAGGAGGGCAAAAGTTCACTAGCTCATGCCCTAGCTGTTTACTCAACTGTGCGGGATGCATGGAACAAGGAACGTGCGGTTAGCTGTTTTCGAGGAAGGAAGCCAGCAGGAAATCAGCATAGGGAGGACATCTGGTCAAGGTCAGTAAGCAAGTTAGCAGCTGCCCAAGGAGCAGGGGCCAGGGCCCAACACAAGCCCCCCTCAGCTCCTTTGCAGCCCTGGAAGCAGCACCCTTGGGGAGCCGGCCAGGGGTTGGCCCGGTGTCTGTTTTAATCAGGCATCCTGTGAGCAGCTTCTGAGAGTGATGGTGAGACTGTGGAAGCCTTCGGCTTGGGCATGAGCCAGTGTGCAGAGGCCTGGTGGAACGCTTCATTCTCTGCGGCTTTTCGCCGTTCTGGGTACTAAGCTTGCCAGGGGAACTGGGACCAGACTTGACTGTTTCCTTGCTTCAGGAATGGAACCAGAATCAATGCAGAGGTGCTCCCTGGCTATATGGAACTCGGCAGGTGGGTGCAGGTGCCTGCAAGCCATGGAGAAGGAAGGAAGGGAAGGGAAGGAACAGTATTGAGAGGTTATGGGCTGAATGGGTATGTCCTTGATTGCTAGGAGGAGCAGGAATTTTTAAAGAGACGGGAAGTGTGGAAAGCGTGGCACAGCAGCCACACAGGAGGCTGAGGGTGGAGGCCTCCCAGGCATTTGGAGTTTGCCACATATGAGTGCCAGTTGGTGGGAGATTTATTAAGGCAACTCCACGTAGTTAAAAGGGAGGTTTATTTTGGAGTAACTTACAACAAGTAAAGGGATAGGTTACAGGATCCAGGAGAGGTGAAGTGCAGTCCTATGGAAAACTGCTTGGTCTCCCCTCCAGGATCACCAGGAACAAGAGACCGGCACATCCGGACTTTGGTTCTCAAGGGCTCCCGTCTTGGTCCTGCATTAGGGGCAGGTCATAGGTAGGCGTGACAGTTACCAGAAGCCTCACTGGGGGTAGTACTTCCAGGACAAAGCTGGAGCATGTAGCTACCCACTACAGTGTTTAGATTAATGTCCATGTCTGTAGGCTATTATAAAGCAGCTATGATCTATGTGTAGTGATATTCTGTATTAGCAAGAAAGTTAAGTTTTTGTGAAGTAATATTTTCGACAATATTATAAGAATATTCAAAATTTGTTAAACAGTTTCAAGTTGTAAAATTATTAACTACTCTTACCTGAAATGAGAGACTGGCTTGCTTTTCTTACTGTCCTTGGGATGGTTTTTTGGGGTGTAGTAGCGCTTTTCAGCCAACATGAGTTGCCAGTGTCGTTGTAAAGCAGGTCCCACTGAAGACTGGCTGGCGGCTGCAGGTGAGAGTAGAGTGTCCCGTGTGCATGTGGGGAGGATTGGTGGCAGCAGCATGGTGGCGGACCTTTCTGCCTCTTCCTGGAGCTTTAGGGCCCGGCTTTGCCTTTGAGGCCTCCTTGGCCCCTCAGCGCTCTTCCATCAGCCCAGAGGCTGACGTGTGAAATTGAGTGGCCTGAACTCAGGGCGGGGAGAGTTCTAGGCAGTGATTATGACGGTTGGCATTGGCGTCCATTTTAACTAGGCAGCTTCTGAGCGAGAAGGTGAGACGGTGGAAGCTGTGGGCTCAGGTGGGAGCCTGCATGGTGGTGGGTGGCTCACTCACAGTGGCTCTCGCCAGTCTGCGGGCTAAGCTCCCTGCAGATCCTGGAACCAGACTCAGCCACTGTAAATCCTGGTTAGCAGATTTTAGAGAGAGAATCTTTTTTTTTTTGTAAGCCTTCATTGTTATTTTTTAAAGCTTGTAAATCCTGGTTAGCAGATTCCAGAGAGAGAATCATTTTATGTAAGTCTTCATTGCTGTCTTTCACAGTCTGTATCAGTCCCAATAGTGACTCATCTTTGTTTTTATTATTAAACCAGTATTTGAACACTGTACGAATTGTTACGATGAATGCTAAAGTGGTACAGGCCAGATATGCCTTAGAAAGGTCATAGATTTCCAGGAAAATGTCATTCATCATATAAGGAAAAAGGTTTTTTAAATTCTTGTGAGGTAATGTTGTCGGCCCTATTACAAATTTGTTAGCTCATTTTTGTTAGTCAGTTTTAAGGTGTAATATTATCAAGTACTTTTACTTGAAATAAGACGCTGGTTTCCTTATCTTTTCATGGTTTTGGGGGTGTAGTAGCACTTTTCAGCCAGGAGGAGGCGTTGTTATAGCTCCAAAGCAGGGCCTGTTGAATGTCTTGGCTGGCGGCAGAGTGAGCATAGGCAGTAGGCAGTTCTTCAGGTGACTCCCTGGAGCTTCAGAGCGTGGAGAGTTCCAGGCTGCTCTAAGGCCCTCTCTGCCTCTGCAGACAGGAGATCTGCCAGCAGGCCCGGCTCCAAGCCCTCTCTGTGCCTCTGTAGGGTGCCACCCAAGGGAACAGTGCCATGTCTGTTTTAACTAGGTGAAACTGTGGAAGCCTCGAGCTGGGGCGGGGAGCCGGCACTCAGGGAGGAGGGGAAAGGCCTCACTCACAGCAGTTTCGCTGGTCTGGGGGCTAAACTTGCCTCGGAACTGAGACCGGATTAGCTCTTTTTCGGGAATGAAACTGTGTAGGTTTCCTGGAGCTCTGTAGGTGGTACCCTGCAGTTTCAAGCGCCCGCCAGCTTTGGAGGAAGCTGAGGGTGGGAGCCACCCAGGCCTATGGAATTTGCCTCACATTGGGTGCCAGATATTGGTGAAATTATTAAGGCCACTCCACGTAGTTAAAATGGAGGTTTATTTTGTGGGGTAGCTTACAAGTGAAGGGATAGATTACAGGATCTGGGAAAGGTGTAGTGCAGTCCAACTGTGTTCTCTGGAGAACTCTGCTCAGTCTACCTCCAGCGTCCAGGGTCCGGGAACCAAGAGAGCGCGACACATCCGGATCTCGGTTCTTCCGGGTCCTCCCTTGGCCCCACCTTGTAGGCGTGACAGTTACCTAAGCTTCAGTGGGGGTTGGAACTTCCAGATCAAAGCTGGAATGGCTACCCACTACACCTTTGGGTGGGGAATGGAACCAGACTGGCTGTGGAGGGGCTCCTTGGTGCCCACGCCGAGAGTGGTCAGCTATCCAGAACTCGGCAGGTGGGTGCACGTGCCCAATAACCAGGGAGGCGGGACGAAGGGAAGGAACAATACTGGTAAGTTATGGACTGAATGGGTAAGCACTTGGTCCCCAGGAGGGATGGCAGTTTTAAAAGAGACAGGGAAGAGTGGGAGGTGTGGAAACTGTGCCACAACAGCCGCAGAGGAATCTGATGGCAGAGGCCGCCCAGCCATTTGGAGGATGCCCCACGTGAGTGCCAGGTAGTGTGGGCATTTATCAAGGCAACTCCTAACTTACAGCCAGTAAGGGGGTTGTTCACAGAATGTGAGAGAGGTGAGGTGCAGTCCAGCTGGGTTCTCTAGTAAACTCTGACTTGGTCTGCCATCCAGCATCCAGGTTCATGAGAAATGAAGAGGGCCGGACAGATCTCTGGTCTTGAGGGCTCCCATCTCGGCCACACCCCAGGGGCAGGTCATAGGTATGCGTGACAGTTACCAGCTGAGGTGGTGCTTCAAGGTCAAAGCTGGAACCACTACCCACTACATACCTTGTATCCACATGAGTTTATTATGGAGAGCGTGAGAGAGAAATAGGGAAAGAAGGAGAGAGAAAGAAAACGAAGAGAAAGGGAAAGTGGATTTGTGCACACCTCATGACGGGAAAGGGAGGAAGAAGGGAGGGGTGTTTCCCTAAAGGTGCCTTACATCAAGACACAGGGTGGGTCCCCAAGGAATGGGCCAGAATGCCAACACCTTCATTTAGTTTTTTCATTTGCAAGCCGTTCATAGTGGCACTAAACAGAGTCCTAACTCTGTGCACTTCGATTCTTGACATGCAAAAGTTTTTCCTCCTTTTTTAAAAAACCTAGTTCACTGTTTAAAATTTGTCAAGTGTCTTACGAGCTCTGATGATGCAGATGGTGTATGTGGGGTATCACCCCACCGGGAACTGAGGTCACCTCTGAGGAGGTGGTCTGGAGCTGAGGGAAGTTAAGTGTGCCGCTTATTCGTTTCCCAGCCTCCCTCTTACCCGGAGCTCATCAGACACAGCGGGGAGTCATGTCAAGCAGGAACTCCTTTATTATTAGGCAGTAAACATCTTATAAAGCCTAAAACCACAGAACCCTGGGGGGGATGGAAGGACCAAACCAATTGTTCTAAAGGTCACCCTATACTCATTCCTTTTTCCAGGAGCTGTTTATGCACTGACATAATCTCTTGATTTTTGTATTTAATCCCACTGCAAACAATTTGGGCTAACTTCTCTCAGTACCATTTGTATCTAATCTCAGCATAAACAACTTGGACTCACTTCTCTCGGTACCATTTGTGTCTAATCTCAGTGCAAACAACTTGCGCTAACTTTTCTCGGTACCATTTGTATCTAATCTCAGCATAAACAACTTAGGCTAACTTTTCTCGGTACCATTTGTATCTAATCTCAGCGTAAACAACTTGGGCTCACTTCTCTTGGTACCATTTTTATCTAATCTCAGTGCAAACAACTTGGGCTCACTTCCTCTCGGCACCATCTGTGTAGCTCACGTCGTGGAGCCAGGGCCATTCTCATCGGGACGGTTTAGCTTTTGTACTTTGTGTTGCTAAATCTCACGTACTAGTGCGTAAAAGGCATCCTCTACACCCTGTCGGGTCTTTGATGATGTTTCAGTGTAGGGGATGTCATAGCTGCTTGCAAGGTCCTGGGCCTGCCAAGACTCAACAGTATGAGTGGCCACATCATACTTGTTCCCCACCAGCACCATTGGCACATCATGTGAGTCCTTCACCTGCTTGATCTGCTCCCTGTACTGATGAATGTCTTCAAAGGACTTGGTGTTGTTGATGGCAAACACACGAGGAAACCCTTCCCTGTGCTCATGTACTGGTCCCACATGGCACTATACTCCTCTTGACCTGCTTTGTCTAAGATGTCCAGCGGACATGTCTTCCCATCCATCAATGACCACCTGTTTCCAATAGGAGTCTTCTATGGTGGGGTCATACTCGTCCACAAAATGTTTCTGGATCAGCTGGATGGTCAGGGCACTCTTTCCCATGCCTCCAGCACCCACCACCACAAGCTTGTGTTCTGTCATTGCTTCTATAGGGACTGTCACTCCAAGAGCTCCTGCCCCACAAGGGGTGCAAAGGGGAGCAGAAAGCCCTAATTGGTGCCTGACATGGGTGTCCTTGTAGCCCCGAGGCTGGAGTGTGATGGCTGAAGGGTGTAGAGTAACTGAATATGGAGGCTAATTCTCCCTTTTGTTTTATTGTTAAAGGGTGTGGAATGAGTGACATCGGTTTGTCAGAGGATATTTGGCTCTAGGCCTCTGGGGTTAACTCCCTGTGTTTGTAAAGGGGGTACCTTTAGGAAAAACTGGAGTGTACATTTGGGGCGCCTCCCAGGGGGGTATGGATCCATTCTATTGGCTTTCCTTTTCTCACTAGCACTGCAGAGATCATTGTAGCGCTTATGAACAGTCAGAGGGAACTGGGAAGGTCAGCAGAAATCTATTAAGGGCATCTTGAAAAAGGTATGGTAAAAGGTATTGTAAAAGGATTGCCTGATGTTCTCAGACAAGAGCAATAACATCCTGAGGTTTTTTAATTTTTTAAAAGGAGAATAAGGGTACAAGACTATTCTTGGAGATGGGAACCCAAGGTAGTATTGAATGGATCTCTCCCAGGATACTCTGCAACTGAGTCAGGGTCAAAGACACAGGAATGTGTAGCTTAGGCTTAAGTGGGCAGGTTCAGGTCAGGGTAAGTTCGGTGCCAAGAATCTTAAAGGGGGGCACCCTTTGGACTGTGTTAGGAGCCACTGTGAACCCTCCTCTCTGAAGCTGTGCAGCACCTGCCCCAACAAGTCCTGCAGACAAGAGGGGACCTTAGGTCCCAACATAATAATATCCATATAATCAGGTAAGCATCTTACCATCTTTAAGTAGGGGTACTAAGAGGATGCCAGGTATTCTTGTCAGGCGGTTGGGCTATTAGCCATTCCCTGGGGTAATACAGTCCATTTAAATCTCTGATCAGGTTGGGAGAAATTGAGGGAGGAGATAGAGAAGGCAAACTTGGTACAATCATCCAGATGGAGGGGGATAGACAAGAAACAAAAACATCAATCGCAACCAGGGTATATTCTGAGGGTATTACTGGTACCCAGGGCAGACCCCTCAAGGGGGTGCCTACCAGCTCCATGCTCTCATTTACTTTCCATAGATCCTGTAACATGTGCCACACTCCTGACACTTTTTTAATAACAAAGACAGGTTATTCCAGGGACCCATGGAAGGGTTCACACACTGAAGGTCCGATTGTTCCTTAACTAGAGCCTCATTTAGGTATAGCAAGTGGCTACTGCTCCACCCATACTGGGTCACCCAGCCTCCACTCAATAGGGGGTACCTGGGAACCCAATTGGAATTTTGGGGTCATTTTTATAGTGGGTGAAGAAGTCCTCTCCTTTAACTCCTCTGCTCCCCCTCCCCTTCCTTGGGCCTCTTCTTCCTCCATAATGTCATAGAAAGCTTGGTGGTTGGTGGTGAGTATTGCATCCATTTGGGACAACATATCATACCCCAATAAGTTGGCAGTAAGATTCTCAGCCACCAGGGGGCATATCTTGTCCTGTTCCCCATCTGGGCTGGTCCTTTTGAGGAGAGTGACTGTTTTAAGGGATTGAGCATTAACCCCTACTCCCAATATTCGGGGTCCCAGAGTCAGGTCCCAGTCAGGGGGTACCTCCTCCCAGTGGAGCACGGTCCTGTCTGCCCCTATATCACACCAGGAAGTGGAACCTTCTCCTACCTATGACAATTCTCATCTTGGGACAGTGTCCTTGGACCAAAGGAACTGTCAGTTGGCATGGGCCATTCTGGGGGCCATGCCTGCCCCTCCCCAGAGTTCCTCCTTTGGCTAACAGGGCTGGAGGGTGCCCTTTACATAGTTTAAAGGTCTCCCATCTATGTTGAATTTTGACCTGCAGTCTTTTTTTCCAATGATATCCCTTCCTGCACCTAGGACAAGGGGTGGTAGGGGGCTTTATTGTCCCTGGCCTAACCAAAAGCCTTTTGCTGACCTGCAGGAGGCTGTTGCAGAGGACACTAGCGCTTAAAATGTCCCTCCTGCCCACATCTACAGCAGGCCCCCGGGTAGCAAACTTTGCAGTCCCCTGACTCTGGGTTGCCAGGGCCTGTGAGAAAGCCTGAGTTAGGGCAGCTGTCTGGGATTACAACGCTAAGACTAGCATCTGGGTCTGGTGGTGTTTGGTGCCCAGATCTTGGGTGGGGACCACCCATCGGCCCATGGGAGCCTCTTTCAGCCCTGCATAGGCAGCATGGTGTTCTGAATTCATTCCATCCCAGACCAGAATCTATAAAATTGGTACCATTGGGGTCCAGTTGGTAGTTTGTGATTAATGCTCTGTTAACCCAGTCTATAAACTCTGGTAGGGTCTCATTGGGCTTCTGCCTGACTCCAGCTATGGGGGATTCTGTAGATCCCTCATCTAGCTTACCCCAGGCTGCTTGCCCTGCCTGTCCCACCTGGTCTTGGTATGGTGCTGGGACCGCAGCGTGCTGGACCCCAGAAGAGTACCCGTTAGCAGTTCTTGCCAACATGCCATAAGTAATTAGGATTGTAGGCTGAGCAGCTTGATTGGCCTCTGCTTGGACTCTACATTCCTCCTTATAGTGGACACACCATTTGATACATTGAGTGCTGGAATGGTCATCCTCAGCCAGGTCCAGCCAATCATTGGGGACACAGGGATTATATGCAATTCCCTGCAGTAGGGTCTGGGACCAAGGGGCATTTTGGACCATCCTCTGCCACTGCCTTGTGGAGTTCCTTAAGGTTTTTGGCCATCCATGGGTACAATTCTTGTGGCCTATTAGGGCTGGAGGCCAGATTAATGGGAAATGCCTGGGTTGTCTGTTCTCGGGGCCCTGTGCTTTGCCTCCCTTGTGGCCCTATCTGGTTAATATAGGTCTCTGCACAAGTCGGTTCATTGACTCTCTGATCCTCGGCTAATGGTCAGTCATAGGTACCCTAGTTACGTAGGTCCCTTCTAAGTGTAGTATATGGCAAGGAGCATTTCCCTATTTTAGGGATGTAAGGCAGGGGGCCGTGTGATGACTTTACACTTGGTCTCTTTACCCTCCTGGTCCTCTTTACATTCTTTGGCCTCCCCTGGCTCTTGGGGATCTTTTGGAAATATTGCATTACCCATACAGAGGTTTTCACCCACCATGGAAGACCGCTTGGCCTTGGCTGAACGTACTTTCAAGCCCCAAGTTGACTGCCAGCTCTGGGGTCTTACCACACCGAGAACTTAGATCACCTCTGAGGAAGTGGTCCGGAATAGAGGAAAGATAAATGCACCACTCACCCAATTCCCAGCCTCTTACCTGGAGACAGTCAGATGCAGTGAGGAGTCATGTCAAGCAGGAACTTGTTTATTAATAGGCAGTAAGCATCTTTTAAGATAGAAAACCACAGAACCCTGGGGTGGTGGTGGAAGGAATGAACCAATTGTTTTAAAGGTTACCCTCTACTCATTCCTTTGTCTACGTGCTGTTTATGTACTGACATCATAGTCATTCCTTTGTCTGATTTTTGTATCCAATCTAATCTCAGCGTAAACAACTTGGGCTCCATCTAACTTCCTCTTGGCACCATCTTTGTGGCCCATGTACACCACAAGTGTAGGCATAGATTTGCAGGGGTGATTAGCTGCAGTGATGTTCATTGCTGACACAGTAGGGTCCACTGTGGCTACTGTCCTGTGCATGGGGGAGAGCAGTCTGAAGAGCTAACAGAGAAACTAGCATGAAAAAATCAATGTGACATGTAGCAGCATGGGACAGTATTGCCTGGCTCGTCACTTGTAGCTGCTAGCTGTGGCTGCTCAGCACGGCGGTGTAAGGCTGGGGGGGCCCTTCCAGTGTTTGAGGCCATGGCTTTAGCACTAATAGTCTGTGCCCTAAGTAGGAGTGGCAGCAGTGATTCTGAGGAAATGGCTAGGCAGTTGTAGTTCTGCTTGGTTCATTGGTTGTGCTGTCCATGCTGGAATCTCCTGGGAGGTGGCTATCTGACTTGCTCTGCCCTGCCCAGGTACTGTGTGGGCTATTCAGGTAGGGTGAGGGAATGGCCTGAGAAATGGGTGGGAGAGGAAAACAGGCATTTGGATAGGAGTTGGCATGAGGCGGGGTTCACTGAGCCACCTGAATGAAGGGCCAGGATGGAACAGCTGACCCATGTAGGAGAGCCAGTGGGTGGCTGTGCATATTGCAACTGGAAGTGCCCTTTTCTAAAGCTGGGAACACAGCAGCTCCACTTAGTTTATGTGATAGTTAAAAGAGGTTTATTTAAAGGGGTAACATAACTAGTAAAGAGGTCAGTTACAGGATACAGGAGAGGTGAGGTACAGTCCAACATGGTTCTCTGAAGAACTCTGACTTAGTCTGCAGACCAGCATCCAGTATCATGAGGAGTCAGGAGAGCCAGCATGTATGCATCTCAGGTCTTACGAGCTCCCATCTTGGCCATGCCCTACGAGCAGGTCATAGGCTTGCATGGTAGTTACCGTCTGCCTCGCTAGGGGCCAGTGCTTCAAGGTCAGAGCAGGAATAGCTATCCACTATATGTATCGTGAAAAGCCAATGCCCCATGGTGGCAATATCTTACCAGGTGTTAGGGTCCTTGAATCACCCCACAAAAGACCACTTATGTATGCAAAATCAAGAGTGTTCATTTCTCAAGAGAAAATTCCTGCAAATGGGGTCAGGCATAGAGCAAAATGGCAACAAACCTGAGAGAAGCTCGTAGACGTTTGTTAAACCCAGCAAGGGAATTCCAGATGTGGTTTGGTCATCTCCAGCAAACAAGATTGCCTAAGCAAGCAATGGTTAAATTAGTTTAAATTTGATTGACTGTGGCATGTTTCAACATGTCAGGGGAAGCTCGGACATTATCCAAAAAAGAGAAGGGAAGGGTTTTCAGGATCTGGGCACGGAGGCAGGTTGGAGAGAAGGCCGCAGTCCCAGCCTCACTGGTGAATGACGAAGTGCAAACTGGAAGGGCATAGCCAGTGTTATTTATTAAGCGGTTTAATGTTGTTCATTAAGCGGCGCTGTTTACCTTGTGAGAAAAGCTACTGGGTACAACAAAACCCACTACAAGAGTTTATTAAACTTCACCACTACTTGGAAAAATGCCAGGCCAGATTCTGCCCAAGGCCTGCCCAGTGTCCAGCTGCCGATTGTGTGAAGCCCAACAACTTGGAGGTGTTGGTGAGATTACCCTACTGACTGTTCAGCTGAGATCCATTCGAGAGAGGTCTCAGAAGTCTGTAGTCTGAGGCAACAACATCAATTGAGGAGTTGGTGAGCGAGCAGAGCGCCCCGAGAATGCAAGAGAAGGAGCCGTCCAGCCACCGAACCAGGTCAGCAGAGTCATAAGCTGTGGGGCATACATGGGCTGCAAAGAGGGTGCTGAGAGAAATTCAGAAAAATAGAGCTTAAGCTTTAAGGTGTTTATGCAGAGAGTGGATACAAATGGTACCAGAGGAAGTTAGTTTAAGTTGTTTATACAGAGAATAGATACAAAGGATGGCTAAGAGGAGGTTAGCTTGGGTTGTTTGTATGGAGATTAGAGACAAATGGTGAGAAAGAAAGTTAGCTCAAGTTATTTATGCTAAGATACTAAAAACAGGAGATGATATCAGGACATAAACAACTTGTAAATAGGGTGATCTTTAAAGTGATTGCTTGGTTCCTTCATCCCCTTCTAGGGTTCTGAGGTTTTCTGGTATAAAAGAGGCTTAGTGCCTATCAATAAACGAGTTCTAGCTTGACTTGACTCCCCACTGCATCTGATTGTCTCCAGGTAAGAGGGAGGCTGGGGAACGGGTGAGCGGCGCGCACTTACCTTTCCGCGGTTCCAGGCCACCTCTTCACAGGTGACCTAGGTTCCTGGTGGGGCAGATCCCCACAATAAGCCCACTCTACACCAACTGGGAACAGGTAAGGCCCCGTCTCTGGACTGGCAGACCAGTTCTCTAGACTCTAGGCCCCCGGGGGCACATTATGTGCCCCTCCCCCCAGCCATTGGAGCCCTCAGGGACCAGGTGGCTACCTTTCCCTGCTCTCTCGCCAAGAAAACCAGTCCCTGTGACCCCAACGACCACTGGAGTTATAAGCCCACCCTGCACTGAATAGGAACAGCCTTTGGAACCCCAGGGACTAGACAGCGACCTCTTTCCCTGCCCTCTTGTCAAGAAAACCATCCGATGGGACAACCACCACTGGAGCCATAAGCCCACCCTGTACCGATTGGGAACAGCTTCTCACTGAGACAGAATCCACTAACCAATTGGACTAAGCTGCTGTCAGAGAAACTACCCATCAGCACCAAGAACTCACAGTGGGCCAACACTACCAATTGGAACAAGAAGCATCCTCAGACATAGTCACCGCCTACATGGAGCAGAGGAAGAAATGTGTAGACACCAGTGCAAAAATACAGGCAACAACATAAAGACCTATATGACAACATCAGAACCTAGTGGTTCTACACCTGCAAGACCTGAACATACCAATACAGAAGAAGCAGAAGAAGTCAATCCTAAAAATGACTGTAAGAGGATGATAGAGGCCCTTAAAGAGGAAATGAAAAATTCCCTTAAGAGGAAATGAAAAACTCCCTTAAAGGGGAAATAAAACATTGCCTTAAAGAAATCGAAGAAAAGGGTTGGGGATTTAGCTCAGTGGTAGAGCGCTTGCCTAGCAAGTGCAAGGCCCTGGGTTCGGTCCTCAGTTCTGGTGGGAAAAAATCAAAGAAAGCCAAGAAAAAGCAATTAAACAGATACAGGAAAGAATTCAAGATTTAAAAATTTTTTTTTTTTTTTTTTTTTTTTTGGTTTTTCGAGACAGGGTTTCTCTGTGTAGCTTTGCGCCTTTCCTGGAACTCACTTGGTAGCCCAGGCTGGCCTCGAACTCACAGAGATCCGCCTGGCTCTGCCTCCCGAGTGCTGGGATTAAAGGCGTGCGCCACCGCCGCCCGGCCAAGATTTAAAAATTTAAATTGAGCCAGGCGGTGGTGGCACATGCCTTTAATCCCAGCACTTGGGAGGCAGAGGCAGGTGGATCTCTGTGAGTTCGAGGCCAACCTTGGCTACAGAGTGAGTTCCAGGACAGGCTCCAAAGCTACACAGAGAAACCCTGTCTCAAGAAAGAACAACAACAAAAAATTGAAATTGAGACAATAAAGAAGACACAAACTAAAGGAATGCTGTAAATAGAAAATCTGACTAAACAAACAAGAGCTACAGATGCAAGCATAACCTACAGACTGCAAGAGATGGAACAGAGAATCTCTGATGCTGAAGACACCATAGAAAAAATAGAGCCATCAGTCAAAACACTAAAGCCAAAATAGTCGTAATACAAAACATCCAGAAAATTTGGGACACCATGAAAAGAGTTTATTAAGGAAAGGGAATAGGAAAGATGTGCATAGGCCTATGGAATGACCATGCAGGAAGTGAGGAGAAGAATAAGTAAAACCTGCTGTTATAGGTTCCCTCCCTCCCGCACATGTGCACATCGGCTTACATAGCAATACCACACATGCACATAGATTATGTGATCACACTGTGTGCAAATGACATGATCACACCGTGCACGTAGGATATAAGGCACTGGGATGATTAAGCATCTTGCCCCACTGCACATGTGGTCATGTAATTGGGGGAGTGGCAAGGATTTCTACCATTCTAGACTCTTTGTTTCCTTATAAAAAATGGCAGATGAATGGGAATGGGGGCACTGTGTCTCCAGAAACTGTTTCCAGCTGACTCAGTGGGCATTGGTTAACTTTTGGATGTAGGGAATGATGCTTTTGGGGTAGCAAGATGTCCTGAGGTAGTGGATTGTCCTCCACTGCTTTGGGAATTGTCCATTGCCTTTTGCTGCTTTGGGCTCTGTGACTGTTTGGGTCTGACAAGGTACTGTTGAGGCACAAGAAGGAGTTTAGAAAAAATTTTAACTGGGAGGGGGGCGATCTCCAAGGGGTCCCAGGATGAGGGAGGGTGGTCCTGGGATCAGGAAAGTTTGAATTATACTTACCCGAAATAGATCTGACCTGTCCAGGTGGGTTGAAGCTGGTTCTGGTGCTCAGAAGAATATTTAAACATATTGAAAAGCAGCCACAGGGAATTTAAAGTCTTGAGCTGGTAGCCATAGTATTGTATGTAATGTTTAGTACTCTGGTAACAGAATTTTATTGGTTAGTGTTGGAGAGAGAGAGCGAGAGAGAGAGAGAGAGAGAGAGAGAGAGAGAGAGAGAGAGACTGAGACCTGCAACATGCTTTTTTCTTTGGTTAGAAATGATAAGCTTAAGTCCCCTAAAGCTCTGGAGTGAGAGAGGGTACTGAGCTTGTGTAATGGACCTGGTAGTGTCCTGCTACAGGATTTTAATAGGGATATGGTGCTTAGGAAGGTTCTGGGTGTCCTAGACTTTGGGGTTTACCTGAGAGGCTGGCAAGGAAAATGAAATGTTAGAGCTAGTAGGCTGGGTGGCTAGGAGGAGGAGGAGGACAGGGGCTGCTGACAAGTCTGGTGAGGCAAATGGGGGGAGCAAACTAAATAAAAGCTCCTACATTAGCCAGAAAAATCTCTTCGCATTAGGGGCACACGGCAGAATGGCACAACTAAAAACGTGTGGGTGAGAAGGATACCCCTGAAAATACATTTAAGTGGTCGGGTCTGGTGAGGTAGGTAAGGGCTGTCACCCTACCCTGACAGTAGGGAGACGAGGATAGGTGGGACCCCAAAACTCCCTCTGGACTCAGTAAGTCACTCCAGTGTTCAAAAGGAAGGAAATGGATCACCCTGATACTGTAATGACTACCCTAGGTTCCCTGTGAGAGATGGCATCTTCAGTTATCTATCACCAACACTAGGATATTGACTAGAGGGTGGTCTTCTTTTGATGTCCCCATGCCACGAGCTGCACGGGGGCAGTCAGCTGACCAGTGTCCCTTTTGGTGACACTTTGGGCAAGGCCCAGATGGTGGCTCATGTAGGGCAGGGCAGGCACGAGCCCAGTGGCCTTCTCTACCATACTTAAAACAGGGACCTAGAGGCTTTCAGGCAGCTGTTGGATAGTGTGTGCCAGCATTTGGCAGTTTTGTTTACGGGCATTCTGATCTCTCCCATGGTACACCGTCAATGCCACTACTAAGACGACTTCTGCCTGTGGGGTCAGAGGCCCTCTCGATAGATGCTTAAGCTTAGCCCTGATGTTGGGGGAAACTTTATAAGACAAAGTGGGTCATAAGGAGCTGTCTGCCCTCTGGGCTCTCAGGAGCTAGGCCTTTATATTGTAAGAGAGCCTTTGTAAGCTGTTCTAAAAAAATTAGATGGATTTTCTTTCATCTTGAATTATGTTTTTTAGCTTTTCGTAGTTTACTGGTTTGAGGGCAGCCTTAGGAAGATCTGCCAGGAGACAGGTTGTAAACCATGTAACTATCTAGTGAGAGAGCCACCCGATTATTGTAATCCCAATGTGAGTCCTGATTGGGAACTGCCTTGGCTCCATGTGGATGGGCAGCATTGGTTTGATGAACCTCATCCACATGTGTACCAGCCTGCTCCCAAATGTGTCTCTACTCCTCAGGAAGTAGGTTATTAGCAAGATCATATATATCATGAAAGGTGCGGCTGTAAGAACCTTAACTAGTACATCCACCCTGGCCAACTCTCACAAAGGGAGAATGGTTGCTGGGTCTGCATGGCCAACGTCAGATCCCGTAGTAGCTCGAGAACGAGTAATAGGTGGAGAAAAGGCTGTTGCCAGAGTTGGGCAATTGGAGCGGCCCAATACTGGAGAGGAGGAGAGAGCTAGGGGAGGAGCCAGGGGAATGGACTCCAGAGGAGCAGGCAGATTCATTTGCAGAGTCCAAAGCAGTAGTCAAAGATTCCTCAGGTTCAGGTTCCATGGCAAGGAGCATGTGAGCTGAAGAGAAAGATTCTAGAAGGCAGGATTTAGAGCTTAGGTTAAAAAAAAAAGCTTGAATATAAGACAACTCTTTCCATTTGCCCATTCGTTGGCAGAAGTTAGATAATTCCTCTAAAATATTGGAATCCAAGGAGCCATTAGGTGGCCATTTTTTAATATCTAAGGGATATTTAGGCATTTCTCAGAGGAGTAGTGCGACTAATAGGAGGAAGTCTTATTTCCCATGACCGCGGCACAGAGAGAAAAAAAATGTGATCCAAGACTACAGTCTTCGGCATCCCCGAGTTCAAGTGAGGATCAGCGATTGGCACAAGTCAGTCAATACTTCGTCAAGCCAGAGAATGAGGGCCAGGGCCTTTGTAGCCCAAGGACGGGGGTCTGACAGTGGCAGGCACAAGTCATTCAATGCTTCATTAAGCAAGAGAATGATACCTCAGACCGCAGTCATGGGAAATGGCTAGAGATTGAAGCCTGCAATGGGAGGCCGACTGTAGCCGATAAAGGGCATGGACAGGGGTTCCCCCAATCCCAGGGACACCAGAGGGATGCTGGGTAATCTACAGTTGTTCCCACGGGTCGAGGGGACTGTTTCACGCTGGCTGGAAAGGGAAAACTCACCAATTGAAGCAGCTGATATTGTGTTAAGCGGTCAGGCTGCTAGGCAAATGAAAAAGTGGGCAGTTTTAGATAGAGTAAACCTCGGTCCAGGGTCCTGGGCGCAGAGCACTAGGAGGGCCTGATTCGTTTCGGCACTGACGTTATTTACTAAGCTGCGCAATGCTGTTCATTAAGCAGGGCTGTTTACCGTGCGAGAAAAGCTGCAAGGTACAACAAAACCCACTGTAAGAGTGTATTAAGGAAAAGGATGTGCATGGGCCTATGGAATGACCGTGCAGGAAGAGAGGGGAGGAATAAGTGGAACCTGGTTTTTTAGGTCCCCCGCTGTCGCTAGAGTTTTCCTGGTCCTACCTGGCCCTTGGTCAGGACAAATCGCTCTCACCCGCCAGTCCCGCAGCGGCTCAGACCTAACCAAGTAAACACACAGAGACTTACATTACTTGAAAAGTGTATGGCCATGGTAGGCTTCTTACTATCTTTTCTTATATCTTAAATTAACCCATTTCTATTAGTCTATAAATTGCCACGTGGCTTGTGGCTTACCAGTATCTTAACATCTTCTCATGGCATCAGCTGGCAGTGTCTCTCTGCCTCAGCCTTCCACTTCCCAGAATTCTCTTCTCTGCTTGTCCCGCCTATACTTCCCGCCTGGCTACTGGCCAATCATTGTTTTATTTATTAACCAGTCAGAGCAACACATTTAACATACAGAACATCCCATAGCACCCCCTCCCCGCACATGCGCATATGAGCTTACACCACACACGCACATAGATTACATGATCACACAGCACACATATTAGGTAGGACTAAGGCCCTGGGATGACTAAGCATCTTGCAGTCACATGCTAAGTAAAGTAGCTGAGGGAGTGACTAGGAATTCTAACATTAGGGAATTCTCACAGTCAGGTCCCCAGCTCTGCGCTCACACTCAGCTTTGCACCGGCTCAGTGCTATCTCTGTGCTGCTTCCTCTCTACCGATCATTTTCATAAAGTTATTTTTAAGATTATTTTCTTGTTTCAGCTGTGTTACTATGTTCAGGTCTTCTTGCTGTTGTAGGATAGCTGAATTCTGGTGGTGACATATTGTCCCTTTTATTGATTGTATTCCTACACTGGTATTTAGGCATCTATATTTGGGATGATTATTGGGCTAGGTGTTTATTCTTCCATTTGTTTTTGTTGGATGGGTGTTTTTTCCCATGGTTTCCGTTTCCTCTTTGGTATTCTGGCATAAGTGTTCTAGTAACTGTAAGTATTCAGTCCAGTATGGTGTCTCTGCTGGGGTTTTTGGGGCCTGGGTCCCTAGATTCAGCATGGCCTCCTGTAAGGCCAAGTCTTTTTTCAAACCTGTAGACCAGGATAAGGAGCCTAGGGGAGGGCATGCAGTCTGTGGTTGTTGGTGAGATTTTAGCGTGTGTCTGTGGCCTGTGTTTTTCTGGGGTCCCTAGAACTAATCTGGTCTCCTGTAAAACTTCTGGGTCTCCAGGCAAGAGTATGGAGCCCTGGGAAAGGGGTTCCTGTTGAGGGATGTTGAAGAGTGGTAGAAGGAGGTGGGCAGTGTCTTATCTTGAGTCCCTAGCTGTGGCCAAGCCTCCAGTAAAGCCTAAGTCTTCTGTAATTGAAGGCAGGAATATGGAGAGTGATGAGTCTTTCTTTTGACCTCTACCTTCTGAAGAAAGACATTGAGACTTTTCATTAATTATGAAAGCCCTGGCCTTAGCTTGGGCTTGTTTCAAACCAGCTCTTAAAACTTAACCCTTTTTTTTTATTAATCTTCATTCTGTCACATGCCTCATTACCTGTCCTTGGTAACATATCTGACTTCCTCCATGTATGACTGGCAAATCTCCCACCTGATACTCTTTTTCATAGTTCCTGTCGCTGTCCCGAAGTCGTCCTGCCTATCCTCACCTGCCTATCCTCTTGGCTGTTCAGCTCTTAATAAACCAATTAGAAGGTACCTTAGGCAGGTGAGGAAGGACAAAGACACATCTTCACACAGTGTACGAAAATATTGTCCCAACTTCTCTAGCTTGTAATCCAATAAAGGGCTCTGTTCTCTAACATCAATAAACTGTATACAATAAATAAAATTATGAAAACTATAAGGTAAGACATTCACAGTGTCCAATCCATTTGTATTTGGCAACTTTGGAGAAAGTACTCTATTATCTATTATCTCTCTTATCTTTGTGAGTTCAGAGTTTTGTACATAAAACCACTTTCTATTATAAGTTGTATGATCAACCGAAAAGTATCTTTGTAGACCTTAAAGCATTTTCTTAGATGAGCAACCTAATTTTTTTTCAATTTTAATAAGTAATTTAATTTTACATATCAGCCATGGATTCTCCTGTCCTCCCTCCTCTCGCCCCCACCCTCCCGGCAATCTAACCCCCATTCCCATCTCCTCCAGGGTAAGGGCTCCCTGGGGATTCAGTCCAGCGTGGTAGATTCAGTCGAGGCAGGTCCAGTCCCCTCCTCCCTTTACCCAGGCTGAGCAAAGTGTCCCTGTATAGGCCCCAGGCTCCCAAAAGTCAGCTCATGCACTAAGGACAGGTTGTGGTCCCACTGCCTGGGGCCTCCCAAACAGTTCAAGCTAATGAACTGTCTCACTTATCCAGAGGGCCCAGTCCAGTTCCATGGGGGCTCCTCAGCCATTGGTTCATAGTTGATATGTTTCCACTAGTTTTGCTATTTGTCCTTCTGCTTTTTCCAATCATGGTCTCAACATCTCTCGCTCATACAATCCCTCTTCTCTCTTGCCGATTGGACTCCCGGAGCTCCACCTGGGGCCTGATCGTGGATCTCTACATCCACTTCCATCAGTCATTGGATGACAGTTCTATCCTGACAGGGTGTTTGGCCATCCGATCACCAGAGTAGGTCATTAGGATTTTCTCTCGACCATTGCCAGTAGTCTATTGTGGAGGTATCTTTGTGGATTTCTGGGGACGTCTCTAGCACTCTGGTTATTCCTATTTCAATGGGGTCTTCATTTATTATGGTCTCTCTTTCCTTGTTCTCACTCTCTGTTCTTGATCCAGCTGGGATCTCCCGCTCCCCTAAGCTCTCTTTCCCCCAACCCTTGCCCTTCATTACCCCCCTCACGTCCAGTTTGCTCATGTAGATCTCATCCATTTCTCTGTCGTTGGGCGATCCCTGTGTCTTTCTTAGGGTCCTCTTTACTAGGTAGCCTCTCTGGAGTTGTGAGTAGCAGTGTATTCATCCTTTGTTTTACATCTAGTATCCACCTATGAGTGAGCACATACCGTGTTTGTCTTTCTGAGTCTGGGTTACTTCACTTAGGATGATTTTTTTTCTAGATCCATTCATTTGCCTGCAAACCTTATGATGTCACTGTTTTTCTCTGCTGAGTAGTATTCCATTGTGTATGTGTACCACATTTGATTTATCCATTCTTCAGTTGAAGGGTATCTAGGTTGTTTCCAGGTTCTGGCTATTACAAACAATGCTGCTATGAACATAGCTGAGCAAGTGCCCTTGTGGTATGATTGAGCATTCCTTGGGTGTATGCCCAAGAGTGGTATAGCTAGGTCATTGGATGAGATTGATTCCCAATTTTCTAAGAAAGTGCCATATTGATTTCCAAAGTAGCTGTACAAGCTTGCATTCCCACCAACAGTGGAGGAGAGTTCCCCTTGCTCCACATCCTCTCCAGCATAAGGTGTCTTCAGTGTTTGTGATCTTAGCCATTCTGACAGGTACAAGGTGGTATCTCAGAGTCGTTTTCATTTTCATTTCCCTGATGATTAGGGATGTTGAGCAATTCCTTAAATGTCTTTCAGCCATTTGAGCTTCCTCTGTTGAGAATTCTCTGTTTAGCTCTATAGCCCAATTCTTAATTGGGCTGTTGGGCATTTTGATGTCTAATTTCTTGAGTTCTTTATATATTCTCAATATCAGCCCTCTATCAGATGTGGGATTGGTCAAGATCTTTTCCCATTCTGTAGGCTGTTGCTTTGTCTTATTGACCGTGTCCTTTGCTCTGCAAAAGCTTCTCAGTTTCAAGAGGTCCCATTGATTGTTTCTCTCAGTGTTATATTTAGGAAGTGATCTCCTGTGCCAATGCATTCAAGACGACTTCCTACTTTCTCTTTTATCAGGTTCAGAGTAACTGGATTTATGTTGAGGTCTTTGATCCACTTGGACTTAAGTTTTGTGCACGGTGACAGATACGGATCTATTTGTAGCCTTGGACATGTTGACATCCAGTTATGCCAGTACCATTGAAGATGCTTTCTTTTTTCCATTGTACAATTTTGGCTTCTTTGTCAAAAATTATATGTTCATGGGTGTGTGGATTAATGTTAGGTTTTTCAATTTGATTCCATTGGTCCGCAAATCAGTTTTTATGTCAGTACGAAGCTGTTTTTATTAATGTAGCTCTTAATGTAGAGCTTGAAGTTAGGGATCATGATGCCTCCAGACATTGTTTTATTGTACAGGATTGTTTTTTTTTAATTTATTTTAATTTATATCATGTGCATTCATAGTTTTGCCTGCACGTATATCCATATTGGATGCCCTGGAGCTGGAGTTACAGACAGTAGCAGCCTTGTGCTTACCCATTTCCACTCCCTAAAAAAAACTGCATGGTCCATTGATTCCCACACTATGGAGATGCCCTTGGTGCTTGAGTCTGGAGAGACCTTCCCTCTCGGACCTCTTTTCACAACCTTTAGAGGGACAGGGCCTCGGTAATCCTCCATGCAAAGCCTCTTTCAGAGCCCTCCTTTTAGACCATTTGAACCTGGTTTATGTTGGCCCTTAGATTTATTACTAAGAAGGAGGAGATGTCAGGGACAAGAACGGAGCCTCTAGTTAATGGGAAAATACAGACCCCCGATAAGACAGGGAAATAAAACATCTTGCGGTCAGGTTGCCTAGCATATACTCTACACACTAGAAGTTGCTCATTTTCATGCTGTCACCAATAAGGGCATGCTATTTTACTAATGGAAAGGGACCTAAATACTTTAGAATCACTTGCTTTTTAAAAAATGGAACAGTTGTTTCTCAAATAACAGTTCTGTTTCTTTTTAAACAGAGAAGTAACACTGTGACCCATGTTATTGTGTTAGGATTCTAGTGTCCCCTGTTTTTTAGTATTCTTAGTATTTTATGTCATTCTAATTTTTCTAATTTCTCTTTTTCCCTTTCAAAATAGGTTTTCCTCACATAATATATTCTGTTTATGTTTTTCCCTTCTACTATTCTCAACTCCTTCCTACCTCTCCTCTCTTCCAAATATACTCCCTCTCTGTTGGTCATTCAAAAACAGTCTTTCTATAGGATAATAATAAAATAAAATATTTCTATGTATTTAAGTCGACAGAGTCTGCAATGAAAGACTATTCTAAATCAGAGTCTCACCAGAAAAAAATGAAAACATGGTGCTAGTATCCTTTTTTAAAATAAAAAACAAAGATTTTTCATCTCTTAATTATATGCATACATCTGTGCACGTGTATGAGAATGTGCATCTGAGTACAGTTGTCCATAGCAGCCAGAAGAGGCATCAGATTTCCTGGAATTAGAGTTCCAAGCAGTTGTAAGCCAATTGATGTGGGTGCTGGGAACCAAATTTGGGTCATCTGGAAGAGAAGTCTGTGCTCTTAGGCAGTGAGCCATCTTTCCAGCTTCTTTTAACCTTTCTTGGATAAATTTTCCACTGTATGAAATGTTTCTGTACTAATTCTACAATGCAGAAAATCATCATCAGGAAAACAAAGAAATTCATTGTGCCCCTTTTTTGTTGCTTACCCACTCACAAAGAAGAAACATTGGGCACCAAATGGGCAGTTACTTACTGGTTATAAACCAAAATTTTAAAACATTTCTGAGTTCATCAAGAAAAATGATTCATCCATCATGTTTACAGTAGAACCATTGCCAGAAAAAATTATTTTTCCATAGGATTCTTCTGTATTATCAGGGCCTGGTACCCCAGAAGAGTGGCTCACTCTCACTTTAGTCATAAAATCCATGTAACTAATGGCAGTGGTCTCACTGATCTACATTGGATATGCAATCACAACTGCCGGGGACTATGTTTGATATCTACATAGACAAAAGTTATGTTTACGTTCTGAAAGTTGAAATTCTATATATGTCTTTATTTGTTCAGTGTTTAATGCAATAGAGGTTTCCAGCTTTAACTCTGTTCTAGGCCTAGGGGACTAGGGCTGAGGTCAGTTAATGGCAGCTAGGTTTTTTTCTTTTGTAGTCAACATAGATCAAGTAAAATGCTGTGTATTTACTGAGTGACTGACTGTTCATAAGTTATGAGATCTACACGTTGGAAATGTAACAGGCTGCAGCCACACCCGCCAAGACTGAAGCTTATGTCAGGCCCATGGTAGTCAATGACCTCAGCAGCACTACACCCTGTGATGTATTTTTATCAGTTTTCTATTATAGCAACTGAGAAGAGAGAATTAGAAACACAAAGGCAAATTTTTCTCTTGTTCCATCACTTGTTTTCCAAAAGCAGAAGAGACATCTCAAACAATGGTTCACAGAAAATGATTTCACTTAAGTCCTGTATGCCTTGAAGTAACAATATAATGTAAATCGTTGCATAGGATGGTCCCCTCACCGGTTATATGCAGCTATGTGAAATGCCAGGTTTCTTAACCATTGAAACTTGTGTATAACTATGAGAAGCAGGCCAGATCTTGTTATAGATGGTTGTGAGCCACCATTTGGTTGCTGAGAATTGAACTCAGGACCTCTGGAACAACAGCCAGTGAGTGCCCTTAAACTCTGAGCCATCTCACCAGCCTCCCTCCCCCCATCTCTTTTTATCAAGATATAATCTGAATTTAAAAATAGTTTCAGGGATAAACAGATGCTATGACTATACAAATTTGTACAATAGAATATTACTACTGATTCATATCTAAAGTAACCTGTATCCCCAAACCCTAGTGCACTAGAACTAAATGTACTAGATGATTTTCTGTTGCTCGCAGTTTTGAACTTTGAAAGTATAAGAGTAGGCTACCAATTTGGCCTCTGGCCACTGGAACCTTGGTTATGTCACATCACATCCAACAGCATCATGTCAGGGACATGAATGGCTGACTACAAACCTCATAAGGTTTCCCTTTGCTATCTATACAAATAAAATACAGTTGTTGTGACATGTACAATCTTATTCAGACCCCCAAACACTGACTCTCATAAGTAATTGGTTTTTGAATTTATACCATACAGACATTCAAAATTGTTGCCACGAAGTAATTTTATGATTCATTGCAAATTTACTTTAAATGTAAGATATTTTCACTTTATAGCCACCCACCATGCTAACTTAACTGCCTTCTCTGTGTGTTGGTGTTTGTGTTGAGCGTTGACGGGGCCGGCCTGTTTTGTTACTACCTTCTTTAGAGGGGTTAGTCTGTAAACACTCCCGGCCATTGCCACCTGGTGGGTGCTCGAGAGGCCTGGCTTCTTGGGGGGGGGCGTTTTTTGTCTCGGCCCTGGTTCCCCTGTTCACGAATGCTCAAGGCACGCCCCAGAAGAGAGCCTTACCAATACTGCAGACCTCCCCACGCCCACCCGCATTCATTCCCTTTCCTCTCTGGTGATCAAGTGTGCACGTTGCACGTGCGCTGCTCTTAGCTGCCATGGCTGGAGGCCCGTCAGGCTGGGTCTCTCCCACCCTCAGTGAGAAAAGTCTCTTCTCTAGCGATCCAAGGAAGGGGTGTGCTCTTGCCGTCTGTTGGGGTTCCCTTCTGCATGGTCCCCCTCGACCGCCTGCCTCAACCGCCTGCCCCGACCGCCCAATGCCTAGCTTTGGCCGAGTGTCCCCCCCATGCCCGTCTCTGGGGGATCCCGAGTGTTTGTGCTCCTCCGGCTGACCGACGGACTCTAGTCAAAATTACTAGTATAAACAGAAGGAAAATAGGGCTATGTATCCCCACAGGCATCAGCACTGGGGGATTTTTTTACCAGACTCAAATACACCATCTCCGACGTCACTTGATAAATCAGAAGCAGCATTTCCATCAGCCATAGACATTTCCACTGGATGAACACACCTCTCGGGAGCCCACACTGGTAACTCGGCATCTGGAGGATAAACACACACAGCTCCCCTTACCCTAGCCAGAATCAGGGCAGCGTCTTTCCAAATACCTGTAGACAGATCTTTTCACCTAACCTGCGCCTGTACCACAGGCCAGCCCTGAAAATGTCGGGTCATGGCAGTAAAGTGTAGTGAGTAGCCATTCCAGCTTTGATCTGGAAGTTCCAAACCCCATTGAGGCTTCGGTAACTGTCACGCCTACAAGGCGGGGCCAAGAGAGGACCCTGGAGACTGGAGACCCGGATGCGCTGGCTCTCTTTGTTCCTGGACCCTGGTCACTGGAGGCAGACCGAGCAGAGTTCTCCAGAGAACACCGCCGGACTGCACCACACCTTTGCGAGTCCCGTTACCTATCCCTTCACTTGTAAGCTACCTCACAAAATAAACCATTTTAACTACATGAAGTGGTCTTAGTGATTTCACCAACAGTAGGGCCCTGTTTATCAACCATTAAAAAATTTAAAATGTATAAACATGATAATTTTATATTTGGTCCTGATTCTGGCCCCATAATCTCCTCCTCTTTTATTTTAATTAAATACTGCTTGATGGTAGCATGTGCTCATTCAACTATAGCTTGGCCTCGAGGATTATAAGGAATGCCAGTAACATGATGAGTAGACCAGGCAGCACAAAATTGTGCAAACCTTCTGCCCGTATAAGCTGGGCCATTATCTGTTTTTACTTGTCTGAGAACTCCAAGGTAAGCAAAAGCTTGAATACAATGGCTTTGTACATCTTTTTGGCATTCTCTTCGATGTAAGGAGGCAAAGATAGCTCCTGAACATGTATCTACTGAAACATGAATATACTTAAGCACACGAAGGAGGGCACATGTGTAACAACCATCTGCCAAATATCATTGGAACGGAGACCTCGGGGATTCACTCCCAGAACTGGAGAATTTAAAAAGGGGGTGCAGGTGGGACAGGTGTATGTAATTTTTTTAGCTTCTTGACGAGAACATTTCATGTGGAAAAATGTGTAGTCCACGCCTGCCTTGAACTCGTGATCCTCCTGCCTCTGCTTCCTTCAGCAAATCCTACCAGCATGCGCCACCACAACCGGTTGAGAGGGGTCAGGCTTTAGGCCAGTGTTTGTAAGCCAGAACAGAAACATCTGTCCCAGTATCCAGAATTCCCTTAAAAACCTTCCCATCTATAGTTAATTGTAATTGGGGGTCTGTCCTGTAAAGAAGCAACCCAAAAGGCGGCATGACCTGTGGAGCCAACCCCCCCCCCAGTGCCTCTAACAGGGTTAATAATTGGATTATGTGTAGATACCCTGGGAATCAATAGTAATTGAGCCTTGGGGAATGACTATAACTCCTCTTTGAACAGTGGTCATAATCTTAAGTCCTCCTTGATAATCTTGATCTGTGACTCCTGGAAGAACTGTGACCCCTTTCAAGGCTTCACTGCTTCGGCCCAATATAAGGCACATGGTGTTAGGTGGTAAGGGTCCATACACTCCTGCTGCGGTCCCATTTGAGGAGTTAGGAGTGCTCTGACGGTGGTACTGAGGTCCAGTCCTGCACTCCTGGGGTTCCTCTGGCGAGGTTCTCAACATGAAGGGATTGCCTTGAGGGACAAACTGAATCCTGCCACTCCCTGGTATACTGGAAGGGCTCATTGCCCCGTACACTTGGGCTTTTCGGGGGTACCGGAGCGGGCCCCCTTGGCCGTTTGCTGGCTGTAAGGGTTTCCCCTTCAATGTCTGTTTTTGAACAACAGTCACTACTCCAGTGAGCCCCTGATAGATGCCAGGATTAGTCTGTTGTCTGTTATTAGCACAGTCCCTTTTAAAATGTCCTGCTTGTCCACAACCAAAACAGTTGCGCTGTCCTGTGTTACCTGCAGCCCCTCCAAGGCCATGGCATATGGATGCAGCTAGCACCTGTCCCGTTATGTGATTTCCTTCTGTATTTCTACAGATCCTGATATAATCTTTCAAACTCTTACTTCTATGAGATCTTAAGGCTTCCTTACAGTATTTATTGGCATTTTCAAAAGCCAACTATTTACTGTTGGCATGGCTTGATCAGCTTCCCTGGACGAATTTATAGCTAATTGTAACAAGCGTGAAACAAAATTGTGATAAACCTCAGATGGGCCCTGAACCAGTTGATCACCTGCCGCTTTATTAGGCATTGCTTTCCAAGATTGGATTATGGCAGTAGCTATTTGTGCATAAACCCCAGGATCATAAACAAGTTGTGCCTCTAAGGCAGTGTACCCTCAGCCGGTTAGCATGACTAAATTCCTCTGAGGAAATCTGGCTTGTGCATTTAAACGGGCAATTTTTATACACTTTTCCTGATACTCTCCTTTCCATAGTAAGTAATCACCTCCAGACAAAAAGGCAGGGCATAGCTGCTGCCAATCGCTGGGTGTTAGGTTAGATGTCTGGTAAGATTCTACCAAAGATAAGTAAAAGGAGCCAGGGCACCGAAACTGGATTCAGCTTCCTTCAACTGGCTCATTTCCTTGAAGGTGAGGGCAACATGCTGTCTGATTCTCTGACCAGGGTTAGCAGGATCATCTGTCTATGACCGGGAATGTATGGGCACCTGAATTTTGGAAGGCTACTCCTCGATACTCTTTTACATTTGGCCATTTCCAATCCTCATAATAGGCCGGAGGTAGAGGTAGCGCAGATGGCTGAGTGCCAACAGCGTCCTCTTTGCCTGAACTTTCTTTTGGTTTCACTTTACATTGTTTTAATTTTTTCTTTAACTCCTTGATTTCTTCCTCTAATCTCTCTCCTCCTCTGAGTCCTCTCCTTCTGATTCTCGGTCTCTGTGCCCCCTAACATGTCTCATCAACAGCACTTACAGATTACTTAGTTTCTTCCTCTTGAACCTTTTTAAGAATTGTAGTAGCCTCAGCTAATTGTTCTTGTACTTTAACCTTCTCTGTTAGCAAGGCATCTTTAACTAATCTCCATAAGTAAAATGTAGGTATAGGTAAATCTGGGCCCCTCTCAGGAAGGCCCTTTGTAAGTCCTGTTTCACTTGTTCCCAATCAGGGATGTTCAATCCCCCTCCAGTTAAAAACCAAGGACTGATTTCTGCAACAATTGTAACAAATGCGGCTGCGTACTTTGCTTAATTTCTGTTCCTTGCTGTTTTAAAACCTTAGTGATCTCAGTGGCCATCTGAGATTTACTTGTAGCGTTCCCCATGGTATGTACCTTAATTACTCATGTTCGCAATTCACTCCGTTCTCTAGCCCAGGAGCGATCCCGCATGGCAATTGAGTCCGAAATCTGGCAGGGGAAGTTGGGATGAACACAACACACACCAGTTAAGTTGCGAGCATCAGGACTCTTTTATTCTTTCTTCCCTATCTTATATACCCTTTCACAAGGAGGAACAAACAGAATTGTTTACCAAGCACCCAGGGTCAAGGAATGGCCAGCATGCCCCAGGAAGCCAAAGCTGCCAAATCATGATATGTACTGATCAGCAAAACATCTGCAGAACAGCCTGACCTCAGTGCACTCAGAACAGGGGAGGTGGGGGCAGTCTTATTGGGGTCAGAGCCATTCTGATCCCAACACACTTACCCAGAGGGCCGGTCCAGTTCAATGGGAGCTGCTCAGCTATTGGTTCACAGTTCATGTGTTTCCACTAGTTTGGTTATTTCTCCCTGTGCTTTTTCCAATCATGGTCTCAATATCTCTTGCTTATATAATCCCTCCTCTCTCTCACTGATTGGACTCCTGGAGCTCCACCTGGGGTTTGGCTGTGGATCTCTGCATCTGCTTCCACTAGTCACTGGATGAGAGTTCTATGATGACAGTTAGGGTGTTCGGCCATCTGATCACCAGAGCAGGTCAGCTCAGGTACTTTCTCGACTATTGCCAGTAGTCTATAGTAGAGATATTTTTGTGGATTTCCGGGGACCTCTGTAGCACTCTGCTTCTTCCTATTTCCATGAGGTCTTCAATCATCATGGTATCTCCCTCCCTGTTCTCCCTCTCTGCTCCTGATCCAGCTGGGATCTCCCACTCCCCTAAGCTGTCTTCCCCCTGACCCTTGCCCTCCATTACCCCCACCCCCAGTTTGATCATCTAGATTTCATCCATTTCTCTGTTGTTGGGCGATCCCTGTTTCTTTCTTAGGGTCCTCTTTACTAGGTAGCCTCCCTGGAGCTGTAAGTTGAAGTCTGGTTATCCTTTGCTTTACATATAGTATCCACTTATGAGTGGAGTACATACCATGTTTGTCTTTTTGAGTCTGGTTTATCTCACTCAGGATATTTTCTAGTTTCATCCATTTTCTGCAAACCTCATGATGTCATTGTTTTTCTCTGCTGAGTAGTACTCCATTTTGTATATGTACCACATTTTATCTAGTGAATACTTTTCTTAGTTTCAATAGCAGGTCTTTCCAAGCCTTGTCTTACCAGTTAATTTTTCATATCTGGCACAGTTATTAAACTACTTCTTAAAGGATAAAATATGAATTACTAAACTGATAATAATTATAATCAGCATTCTGTCAATTCCAGTTTAGTTGGTCATTTAATTTTTACATTTTCAAACCATCCATTGTAGAACTGTACAGAGTCGTAAATGCCTGCATTGTAATAATGTTCTCCATTCTGTTCTCTTTTAACTTCTTTATTGATTCTTTGGGAGTTCTACATCATGCACCCCAATTCTGTTCACCTCCTGTCCCTCCAACTCCTCCCCTCACCCCTGCAGTAGAATCAAAACCAACCAAGCAAGCAAACCAACAAAAACAAGAACAAAAGAAACCCAAAACACCCATAGAATCAGCAAACCCTCTGTGCCCGCCTCCCCTACACTTCTTGATTTGTCCTGGTGGTATTGGAGGCTTCAGTGTGTTACATTGCATAATCTTTTGTTCAGTCAGCTTTACTGGCAAACGTTCATTGCAGTGAGTCACTGCTCTGGTTCAAGGACTTTGGTTTCTGGTATGTCGTCCTCTCCAGAGCCTCACTAGAACTCTTCTGGGATATCCTGTGGCCATCCTGAGTCTTGGACATCCTGCAGGTAATTGTTCTACAGGACCAGTTCTTTCACAAGCTCTGACAGCTTGTAGATGGGATAGATGGAAGGGTGAACCAACCCAAAGCCCAGCTTTGGGCCTGAGTGATAGCTGATCTAGTCAGTCCATGCCCTCAGGGACAGTTCACCCTTGCCTGTGGTGAGGGTCGGGGCTGTCTCTCCTGTGTTCAGGGGCCAGCTCTTGCTACACAAACAGACTCTGGGGCCCATACCAGCACCGGATCGGGTTCCTTCCAAGTGCCTGTAGAAAGATCCTTCCATCGAACCAGAGGATAATTTGCAACATGAACTTTCCAGTTCCTGTCTGCAGCAGAATCCACCATTAAAATTTTTTAAATATCTAAAACAAGGAAAAGAACAGAATGTGGAGAGAAAAGATGAGTCCCTAGCTTCCACCTTTTTACTTTAGCAAAATATATTTCTAAGGTATGATGGCAACATTCTACTATAGCCTGTTTTTAAGGGTTATAGGGAATAGCAGTCTTACTAACAGTAGAAAAATCTTGACAGAATTTTAAATCCCTCCCCCCCACTACTGTAGGCAGGACTATTATCAGTCTTTATGCATTTTGGCACTCCCATATAAGCAAAAGCATGAAGACAATGATTCTTCACATCCTTATCCTTCTCACCTGAATGGGCAGAGGCAAAAATTAGAGAGGAATATGTACTGATAGATACATGGACATATTGTCATTTCCTAAAGGAAGGCATATGTATGACAAAGGTCATGAAGATCCAAGAAAATCTCAGGCCACCAGGTTTCAGGGACAGTCTCACTTGTTCTGTTGAAGATCTTTCCATTGTCAGCACTGATCACTGCCCAGGTCACCTGATGAGGTTGGTGTGGGTCCCTCTGGGCCGCAGCCAGATCCAGGAAGAGCAGGACGACCACCAGCTGGAGTACTGCCATCTGGCATCAGGATAGCACACAGTTGCAGCTCATGCAGCCAGGTCCACTCTCACTGGGAGCGTTTAGCTTCTGCAGTTTGTGCTGCTGAATCTCACATACTAGTGTGTAGAAAGCATCCTCTGTTGGGTCTTGGCTGATGTTTCAGTGTAGGGGATGCCGTAGCAGCGGGCAAGGTCTTGGGCTTATTGAGACTCAACAGTACAAGCAGCCTGGTCAAATTTGTTCCCCACCAGCACCATTGGCACATCGTCTGAGTCCATCACCTGCTTGATCTGCTCCCTGTACTGATGGATATCTTCAAAGGACTTGGTGTTGTTGTTGGCAAACACACCGAGGAAACCCTCTCATGTGCGCATGTACTGGTCCCACATGGCACTATTCCTATTGACCTGCTGTGTCTAAGATGTCCAGCAGACATGTCTCCCCATCAATGACCACCTGTTTCTGATAGGAGTCCTCTGTGGTGGGGTCCCTGTGGGTTGTAGGTGTTATTTTAGGGCGCTCTTACCCTGCGAGGAAATGTCACGAAACACGACAGAATCCTTTAATAAGAGTTTAAGATGAAAGGGACAGATAGTGCCCAGGCCTGTGGGAGACACGTGTGTAGAGAAGAAGAAGGAGCGGGGAATATGGTGCCGGCTTATAAAGGCTGGGCGTGCACAGGTCGACGTAACTACTCCATGCATGCGCATAGATCACATGGCTATGTTGCACGCTTGCGTAACCATAAAACGTCATGGATCCTGGTCATGCGACATGCCTTGACCCGGAAATGGCTATTTTGACCTGGAACTGGCTAGGTGGAAGTGTCCAGGTCCGCGGGCATATACAAACATGCCCAACCATGGGGGCGTGTTGTGAACCCTTCATCCCTGACTCTTCCTTAAAAAAAAAAAACAAAACGTGGTTGAATGTGTATGGGGTGACATTTCTCTCAAAGACTGCTTCCAGCTGAATAGTGGGCGTCGGTTGGCTCTTGGCAGGGAATGGGAGGGTAGCTTGTGAAGTCCTGGGATGATGGTGGGGAGGTTCTGGAATGATGTTCTGCCATCCCCTTGTTCTGCAGCTGTCCATCCATGCTGTGGCTGGGAACCTTCTGTTTGACAAGATACTGTTGACATAGAAAAAGCTTAGAGAAAAAAGAATCATTATTTATTTATTTTTTTTTGGAGTTGGCATTAATCTGAGGGGTAGATCTGGCCTGCCCAGATGGATACATGTAACATTTATCTGAGGTAGATCTGGCCTTAGTACTCTGCCTAATTTTTTTCTGAGACAAGCCTTATTAGAGGTAGTTTATTTAAGACACCTGTTTCCCTTATTAGGTTAGCATTTAGGAAATGCAGGTGATCAGTTACTGAGTATTCAACAATGATAGATTGTTGAATTATATTTTTCCTTACCACCTGAATATTTTTGATGGTCCTTTTTGCCTCCGGCTCTGTGTGGCCCTGGTTGGGAAAGGAAGGGGTGATACCTTATTCCTCTGGAATTGGTGACAAGGCAGTGGATTCTGATATCCTCTGGAGCTTGAGAGTGAGAGGCCCTGTTTGTTTCACTATATGAAGAAAGATTTTTTTTGGGATGGAGGTGAGATAAAAGGTTTTAGATGAGACAGATGGACCCAGTGAGGAAAGCTCTTGAGTTTAGCAGCTGTAGGAGTCACAAGAATTACCTTGAAGGATCCCTGCCACTTAGGGGAAAGGGGTGAAGGGTACTGGCCTGGAGGGAAGAGAAGAACCTGATCCCCAATGTGGATTGGAGGTGGACAATTATTGTCACACGGCTGAGGTAATAAACAGTCTGCGTAGCTCCATAGAATAGACCTTAGTTGACATAAAAGCAGAGTTAACAGGCTATCTGGAACAGTTGGAGGGTTGGATGAAACAACCTGGTATTAGAACTGGCCTTCCATACGTTAGTTCAAACCAAGAAATTGAAAGAAGCTTTTTAGGAAGAGCCCTGAGCCTGAGAAGAGCTAGAGGCAATAATCTTACCCAGTCGAGATGAAGTTCCTGTGACATCTTAGTAAGAATAGTTTTTAAATACCGGTTGGTACGCCCTACCTTTCCTGAGGATTGAGGACGGTATGGGATATGAAAATGTCAAGGAATGTTAAGATCCTTAGCTAGTGTCTGAGAAATCTGAGAGGTGAACTCTGGGCCATTGTCAGACTGAAGAACCAGGAACCCCAAACCGAGGAATAATTTTTTGGAGAAGGAGGTCTGCAACTGTCTGAGCCCGCTTATTAGAAACCGGATATCCTTCCACCCAATCTGAAAATGAGTGTACCATCACGAGGAGATATTTAACTTTCCTGATGGTGGCCATATGGAAGGGAACCTCTAGCCTGGTGGGTGGGAAAAGGCTGACTCTTTTTTTTTGTTTGTTTGTTTTTCGAGACAGGGTTTCTCTCTGTAGCTTTGCGCCTTTCCTGGAACTCACTTGGTAGCCCAGGCTGGCCTCGAACTCACAGAGATCCGCCTGGCTCTGCCTCCCGAGTGCTGGGATTAAAGGCGTGCGCCACCACCGCCCGGCTGTCTGACTCTTGTACTTAGTATTGGGATCTGTTTTTTGGCAGATCTCACAGGAGGCAGTAATAGTTCTTAAGAACTGTAAGTCCTCACAGGTGGGCTGCAGGTGAGCTTTTTGAATTGAGACAAAGCAAGATTATTAGGATGAAAGAGCTGGTGTAGATAGGAAAGAATTTGTCTAGTGTCTGGTGTTCCCTATGAGAGTGTAGGCTGTACTGTATGGATTCCCTGTGGTGGGTGAGGTGAGACTTGGCCCTGGAGGGCCACTGTCCTGGCTGCCTGGTCAGCCTGGTTGTTTCCCTTGGAGATGATCGAGCTATCGGTCTGATGAGACCGGCAGTGGACAATTCCTATAGCCCTGGGGAGGTGGGAAGCCTCCAGCATGGCCATTATTTGGCCTGAGTTAGATATGGATCCCCCTTTTGCTGTGGGAAGGCCACGCTCCCTCCAAATAGCAGCGTGAGACAGGAGGATATGAAAAGCATATTTGGAGTCTGTGTAAACATTTAGAGATTGTCCCTGTGCCAATTGGAAGACACAGGTGAGAGCTATCAACTCAGCCTGTTGGTTAGTGGTGTGTGTGGGTAATGCCTGTGCCTCTACTGTCTCAGTATCTGACACTATGGCATAACCTGCTTTACGGGTCCCTTCATATAAAAAGGAGCTGCCATCTGTCTACCAGGTATAAGTAGCCTGAGGAAATGTGCTCTCCTGTATGTGTGAAGGGAGAGGTAACAGTTCCTCTAAGGTTTCAGTGCAGGAATGAGAAGGAGAATAGTCAGCATTAGGTTGAGGGAGGAGGCTTGAAATATTAAGAGGTGGACAAGTCCGGAAAGTGTGGCATCCTCTAATAATGCCACCTGGAGAGAAAGAACCTGGGAAGGAGGTAAAGTTTGTAAGCCTTTATAAGTTAAAAGATGGGACAGATTATGATGAGAGAAAACGGTAATGGATGACCCAAAGCTTAGCTTTGATTCCCGAATAAGGAGCTCTGCAGCTGCTAAGGCATGGATGCAAGGTGCCCAGCCCTGACTTGTAAGGTCTAGCTTCTTTGACAGATAGGCTACAGGAGCAAAAGAGGGTTCCAGCTGATGCCCTAGATTTCCCAGGGCAAATCCTTCTTTCTCTGCTACATAGAGGGAGAAGGGACATGTTAAGTCTGGGAGATGGAAGTGCTGGAGCCTGAAGAAGAGCCTGTTGGAGCTTTTGGAAAGGTTTAGTGACAGGATGAAGGAGGGGTTTATGTGGCGAGCCCTGAGCTGCCCCTTATAAGGGGCAAGCAAAGAGAGAAAAAGATGGAACCCAAGACCGTAGGAAGCCAGGTATTGCTAGGAAAGACAAAATCTCCGGTTTAGTAGAAGGGACTGTGAGGGACTGGATTAGACGCTTCTATCTACAGTAATAGCCTTGTGAGTTGGAATAATGGATAGACCCAAATAGGTGACCTGGGGAGTTGACAGCTGAACTTTAGAAGGAGATACCCTGTAACCTCAGCTGGATAAGAAATTTAGGAGAGCAGAGGTGTTAGTTTGGCTAACCTGTAAGGATGGGCTACAGAGTAAAATATCATCTACATACTGTATTAGTTTAGAGCCAGAGAGAGACAGAGAAAGCAGGTCAGAGGCCAGAGCCTGACCAAATAGGTATAGACTGTCTCTGAATCCCTGTGGCAGAACAGTCTAGGTCAGCTGTGTAGACAGGTGAGTGTCAGGGTCAGTCCAGGTGAAAGCAAAGATATTTTGAGACTGAGGACTGAGAGGAATAGAAAAGAAGGCGTCTTTGAGATCTAGAACTGAGAAGTGAGAGGTTCCAGAAGGGATGGTGGATAGGAGAGTATAAGGGTTATGCACTACAGGATGGAGAGGGACCACTGCAGAGTTAATGAGCTAGAGGTCTTGAACCAGGTGGTAGGTTCCATTAGACTTTTTAACTGCAAGTATGGGGGTGTTAAAAGGTGAAGAGGTTAGGCGGAGCAGCTTTTTCCTGAGAAGGTCAGAAATGATAGACTTAAGTCCTCAGGCTCTGGAGTGAGAGAGGATACTGAGCTTGGGTGATATACCTGGCAGGATCTTATAGCTGGATAATAACAGGCTGATGGTGTCTAGCAATAGAAGGGTTTTTGGTATCCCAGACTTTTGGGTCTACCTGAGAGCCTGGCAAGGGAAAAGAATTGTTAGGGTCAGTAGAGTGAGTGGCTAGGAGGAGGAGGAGAGGAGCTGCTGGCGCGTCTGGGATGAGGCAAGTGTGTGGAGCAAAAGAAATGGACGGTCCTACCTTAGCTAGAAGATCCCTCCCCATTAGAGGTACAGGGCAGCTTGGCACCCCTAAGAATGTGTGTGTGAGAGGGATGCCTCTGAAAATGCAATTGAGTGGTGGTGTCTGATGAGGTAGGTAAGGCTGCCCCCCAGCCCCGACAATAGGGAGACGAGCAGGAGAGGTGTGCCCCAAAAACTCTCTCAGGACAGAGTAGGTAGCTCCAGTGTCCAAAAGGAACGAGATGGGGCACCCATTTATTTTATTATTACCCTTGGTTCCCTGTGTGAGATGGGAGTGGCCGGGGCGGAAACCGGGCAGCATCAGTCCTCGCCGTAGGCCAAGCCTAGAAAGTCAGCCAGAGGGTGGTCTTTGTCTGGCATTCCTATGTCACTTGGGACATTAGGACAGTCAGCTGACCAGTGACCCTTTTGGCAACACTTTGGACAAGGCTTTTTTGGTGCCCTTCGTGGGCCAGTGGTGCAAGCCCGGGCCCTATGGCCTTCTTTCCCACTCTTGAAACAGGGACCAGACGGCTTTCGGGGAGCTGGTCGGATGGTGCTTGCCAGCATCAGGCAGTTCCTTTTCTGGGCTTTTTCATCCCTCCCTTGGTACCCCTTAAATGCTTTTGCCAGCACACCTGCCTGTGGAGTCAGAGGGCGATTCTCCAAGCGTTAAAGTTTATCCCTAATGTTGGGGAAGCTCTGTGAGACAAAGTGGGTCATTAGGATCTGCCTGCCCTCAGGGCTCTCTGGGTCTAAGCTAGTGAACTGATGAGCCGCTCTAAGAAGTGAGACGGATTTTCGTCCTTACCCTGAATTATCATCTTTAGTTTTTCATAGTTTACTGGTTTTAGGGCAGTCTTATGGAGACCTGTCAGGAGACAGGTAACAAACCTATCTCTGGCTAGACAGCCACCCTGGGTGTTATAGTCCCAGTGTGGTTCTTGGTCAGAAACCGCCTCAGCTCCTGGGGGGTGTGAAAGGTTAGTCTGATGAATTTCATCTGCATGGGTCCTAGCCTGTTCCCATACCCGCCTGCGCTCCTCAGGAAGTAAATTATTAGAAAGTATTACGTATATATCAGGAAAGGTGAGACTATAAGATTGACTTATATATTGAAACTGTTTAATAAAGGAAACAGAATTAGAAGTATAAGAACCCAGCTTACTTCTATCTGAGAGAGTTCTTCTAGAGAGAATGGAACATGAACTTTAGTCAGTCCATCCACACCGGCCACCTCTCGCAAAGGGAGATCAGTGGAAGGGTTTGGATGGCTGGAATCAGGCAGTTTAGCAGTTTGAGAACAGGTGGTAGGAGAAGTAAAGGTCGGACCCAGGGCAGGGCCTTTGGAAATGACCACTGCCAAGGGAGGAGCAGACGCTGCCGAAGGAAGATCAGCTTTAGAAGGAGAAGAATCCAGAAGAGGAGCTGAAGGAACAGTCGCCCTAGGAATAGGGGTGGGAACTGGAAGTCGAATAGGTAGAGGTTTTAGAGTCAGAGATTCCGGAGTCAGAGAATCCTTCGGTTTAGCCATAGCTAGGAGCATATGAGCAGGAGAGAAGGAATCCAGAAGAGACAGTTTAGCACTGAGAAAGAAGAAAGCAACTGTTTCTATTTGCCTGCTTGCTGACAGAAATTAGATAACTCCTGTAAAATATTGGGACCTAAGGAGCCGCTCGGCGGCCAGTTTTTGTTGTTTTCTAAAGCATATTTGGGCCATTTCTTAGTGCAGAGATGGGTCAGCTTAGGAATCTTTATGTAAGGCATTAAGCTGAGAGGTTTTAAAGCTTCAAGAAGACAGCCTAATGGAGAGAAAGGACTAATAGGGTTGGAAGTTTTGTTTCCCATGTCTGCAGCGGAGAAGCAGAAAAATAAAAAAATAAAAAAAAACCAAACATGATCTGGAGCCAAGGCCCCAGGCGTCCCCAAGGCCAAGGACGGATACCAGGCACAGGCCACTAATTGGCTTGTCAGCCACAGAAGCGGCGGGTGGGGGGGGGCTGCCACGTGAGGCAAGGATTCCCTCGAATCCGGACAGCATTTGCCGCTTCATCAAACCAGGTGAATGTGTTGCCCTCATGTGGCTCCCAGGATGCACCCAACAGCGGTGGTCCCACTGCGAGAAATATCTGAGGCTGCAGACGTGGGAGACAGCTAGAAATTTAGGCCTGTGATAGGGGCCGACTGTAGCCAATAAAGACCGTGACTGGGGGTTCCCCTGTTTTCAAGAATACTTGTGAGGCGCTGGACGCTCAACGGTTGTTCTCACAGATTCAGGAATCCATTTAAGCTGGCCGAAAAGTGGGGAGACTCACCAATCGGAGAAGCAGTGTTGGATGTAATTTATGTGCAGCCAGGCGAATGGATAGTGGTCTGTCGTGTACAGAGCAGAGTGCCTGGTTTGTGTGTAGCAGTCGTCCCCAGTTTATGGGTTTCCAGGTGCAGGGTGCCCAGAAGCGCATATTTGGTCTTCGGCACCAGATGTTAGTTATTTTGCTGCGCTCTTACCCTGTGAGGAAACGTCACGAAACAAGACAGAATCCACTAAGAGTTTTATTAAGATGAAAGGGACAGAGAGTGCCCAGGCCTGTGGAAGAGACACATGTGTAGAGAAGAAGAAAGAGCAGGGAATATGGCGCCGGCTTATAAAGGCTGGGCGTGCACAGGTCGACGTAACTACTCCACACATGCGCATAGATCACATGTTGCACTCTTACGTAACCATGTAACGTCATGGATCCTGGTCACGCGAGACGCCTTGACCCGGAAATGGCTATTTTGACCTGGAGCTGGCTAGGTGGAAGTGTCCAGGTCCGCCCGGCATATGCAGACATGCCCAACTGTGGGGGTGTGTTGTGAACCCTTTAGCAGGGAATTCTCATATGTTTTATGTGCCATTGTTCAAACAATTCTGTCTTGGTTTTACTGACGAAGCAAGGCCCATTGTCTTTCTTAGCATGGGTCCTAACAGGGTGGCCAGTATTGGTGAAATTATTAAGGCCACTCCATGTAGTTAAAAGATTTATTTAATGGTGTAACTTACAAATTAAGGGATAGGTAGGTCGTGGGGTCTGGGGAAGGTGTATCGCAGTCCAGCGGTGTTCTCTGGACCTCTGCTTGGCCCACCTCCACCGTCCAGAGTCCCGGAACAGAGAGAGAGCGCTGGCTCATCCAGATCTCATGTCTCCAGGCACCTCCCTTGGCCCCGCCTTGTAGGCATGACAGTTGCCGAAGTCTCAATGGCAGTTGGAACTTCCAGATCAAAGCTGGAATGGCTACCCACTACAGGCCAGGTATTGTTGGCAGAAGGTCGGGCTATTAGCTATTGGTGAAATTATTAAGGCCACTCCATGTAGTAAAAAAAGGAGGTTTATGTTTTGGGGTAACTTACAAGTGAAGGGATAGTTTACAGGGTCTGGGAAAGGTGTAGCGCAATCCGACAGTGTTCTCTGGAGAACTCTGCTTGGTCTACCTCCAGCGTCCAAGGTCCAGGAACAAAGAGAGCTGGCACATCGGGATCTCAGGTCTTCAGGGTCCTCTCTCAGCCCTGCCTTGTAGGCGTGCCCATACCGAAGCCTCAATGGGGTTTGGAACTTCCAGGTCAAAGCTGGAGTGGCTACTCACTACAATTAGCCATTCTCTGAGGTAATACAGTCAGTCCATTCAAGTCTTTGATCAGGTTGGGAGAAATTAAGGGAAGGAATAGAGAAGGCAAACTTGGCACAATCTGTGGGTTCCTACCCCACCGGGAACTTAGGTCTCCTGAGAAGGGAGACCTGGAACTGTAGCTAGAGTTTTCCTGCCTGGCCCACAGTCAGGACAAATCTCTCTCACCCGCCAGTCCCACAGCCGCTCAGACCCAACCAAGTAAACACAGATACTTATATTGCTTACAAACTGTATGGCCATGGCAGGCTTCTTGCTAACTGTTCTTATCTCTTAAATGAGTCCATTTCTATAAATCTATACCTTGCCATGTGGCTCGTGGCTTACCGGCATCTTCACATGCTGCTTGTCATGGTGGGTGGCTGGCAGTGTCTCTCTTCTGCCTTCCTGTTCTCTCAATTCTCCTCTCTGTTAGTCCCGCCTATACTTCCTGCCTGGCCACTGACCAATCAGTGATTTATTTATTGACCAATCAGCAACACATTTGACATACAGACCATCCCCAGCATGGAACTGAGAGGTAAGTGCACTGCTCACCTGTTCTCCGGCCTTCCTTTTTCCCAGGGAGCCAAGTCAGGCCAGGACTCGTGTATTTTAAAACAAGCTCTTGTTAAAGTATAAAGAACAAAAGACCCAGGTTCGGGGGGGGGCAGCAAATCCCCCATTGGGCCGATCAGCTTAAAGGTTACCTAATCATGTGCCTAGTCTACAGTATTTACAGTGTTGTTATGAGGGAACCATGTACTGACATTTTTCTTTGGTTTTTTGTTTTGTTTTGTTTTTTGTTTTTTTGTTTTTTTGAGCTGAGGACCGAACCCAGGGCCTTGTGCCTGCTAGGCAAGTGCTCTACCCCTGAGCTAAATCCCCAATCCACTGACATTTTTCTTGACCCAAAGCTCCAATCACATTTTTTTGTAAACTTGGGTTCCAGCATCTACACTTTCCCTCGGAGCACCTTTACTAGCCCCTGGCTCCATTGGCCCTTCCCCGCAGACTCCTCCTTTTTGTTTTATGCCCACCTTGGTTTAGGTTTGGGCACAAGGCACCTCTTAGGAGGTTCGCCCATGGCACCTCGGTTTAGGTTAGCCTTATGTTTTTGGGGGAGTCCTCTGGGTTGACCCTATTGTTATGGAAATGGAGAGACATAAGCTGTATTTCTTGTTTTGGGCATCTTGTGAGCCCAAATATCTTTCTCCAGATGCAATGCCCAAAGTTAAATAATAGAATTAGCAGGACTATTGGACCCAACAATGTGGAGACCAGGGTGGTTAACCAGGGGGACCAGTTGAACATTTGCTGATACCAAGAATTCTGTTTATCTCTTTGTCTATCCTCAGTTTCCTTATGAATCTTGTCTAAATATTTGGTGACCATCCCAGAGTGATCGACATAAAAACAGTACTCTTCCCCCAGGGCCTTGCATAGCCCTCCCTGTTGCAAAAACAAAAGGCCTAGCCCCCTATGATTGTGTGAGGCCAATTGTGCTAGCGAATCAAGGAACTTTTGAAGGAACCTAACAGGAGTTTCTAACTTAGCTAAGTTTACATCCATTAATTGTCTTAACTCTTGATATTTTTTGTTGTTGTAACACCATAGAGGGAGCCCCCAGGCCCGCTCTGGTGGCTCCGTCCCTAAGAGGGTGGTCACTGTCAGGGCTGTCATTCATTTTCTCTTAACATGAGGGCTCAATCGCGCTATGACCTTCTCATTATCGTGGTACAATACATGAGGAAGCATCAACACCATGACACAAGAATCATTCCATTGTGTTAAGAGTTCAGTGGAAACGCAAATGGACAGCCTGGTCTGGCGGCAGAGCCAGAAGACACCTGAATCCTTAGGCCTCAGCCAGAGAGGGGTTGTGGCATTTATCTCCTTGCATCCCCTCCAGCGGACATCCGGAGCCCCCTCTGGTGTAATACAGGTCATAGTTGTAACCGCAGATGGGAAAGATAGCCCCGTGTGGTCCTCCACAGTTGGGTCACCCCACCTGCATCCGGTAAGGCTGTGCTCTGTCCAAAATTGTCCTTCTACTCCCACTGCCTCAAAGAAGGGGGGGCGCCGATATAATCACATCCAGCAGGAGGCAGTGAGATCTGGCCAGGAATAGTTTTAAAACCAAAAATGCCATTTGTACTGCTGACAGGCCAAGTCCCTCATCCTTAGGTAGTCCAGGGGGCCTGAGAGGGGTCCTTATCACAGGGGAGGAGAGAGAGTTAGTTAATTCCTTATGTGGGTCCAATGGGGGAGAAGTGATCAGGGGTAGGATGGATTGCGTGGGCCCTATTACTGGGAGCTCCTGAATTGGCCAGATGGTTCTCCTTGTGGAGAAGAGTAGCCCCTGGTCATCTCCCTGCCTGTATAAGTGAAGGCCTCACAGTTTCCCTATGTCCCACTTGACCGCTCTCTCTCCCATCTCTGTAATAGTCATCTGCATGGGATTACTTCTATACTTGGAGCAGTGGCCATACAGGGGTTTGGATGCCAGAGGAGTCTGGGGAGCCCATCGGACCTTGATAATACCTCTTTGTTTTATCCAGTAGCCTGTCCCAGTTTATTCACATCCCCACTGAGCACAGTAATAGTTATTTGCACCTCCACATTGGGCAACCTCCTTTGCAGTCCGATTGCTTCCAGGGCATATGTAGAAAGAAGTATCCCATAGAATGGCCCTCTTTAATACATGGGAGCATCCCGGACTCTGGGGGTCAGAAACCTGTGGTAGGCTGCACCCATTCACCCCTTTGCATTCAGGTTGACCTTCATGAGCAGGGGTCCAGTCTCCAATGTCCCAGGAGTCTCTCACCAGATCACAAAGGTCGAAGTAGAGTTCAGGCCACCAGACTACAAGGAAGGCCTGAACGCATGGTGCTGTTGAGGAGTTGAGGATGTCTCCATTGCCAGCACCCATCACCGACCAGGTCACCTCTGAGATTGGTGAGGATTTCTCGAGGCCATGTTTGTTGCCTGGAAGAGCACCAGAGTCACCAGCAGAAGTTCTGTCTGGGGTGCCATTATCTGTAAGAGCCAAGGAACACCAAGTTTTCTCAAGGATGATAAGCCCCTGGACTTGACTATTGTTTTTGTTTTTTCTTTTTGTTTTAAAATTGACTTGAGACTACCATAGATGTTTTTCTCCTTGTTAGTCAGTCTGGCTTTGGGCATCTTCCTGTTGGGAGGGGGATAGGAAGGAATTTTAGATTCCTGGCTGGGAGCCAGATTGGGGCTGTCTCCCCTATGGCGAAGTGCATCATGGTGATAAACTCTGTAATATGTCACAGTCGTAATTAACTAGTCAGATATGCTTGTTGGGTGTGTACTTGAGGGAGGGAGCCTGTGTCCCTTTGGATATAGGGCGAGCAGACGTGTGCACTGCAGATCCTGCCGACGTGTGCACTGCAGATCCTGCCGAGTGTCCACACAGTGGACACAGAGTGTCCCCCTTCCATAGTAAGTAAGGGATCCGGTCCTTTCCATTGAAATGTTAAAGGATCCTTCTACCATACTTGAATCTGAGACTTGGGGTTTAACTGACACCAATGTTTTTGGAACCTGGCTTTATTGACTCCTTTGGGCATATTCAAAATATTAATAGTGAATAAGGCCTGGTCTAATTGAATATGGGGGGTTACTCCCCCTTTTTGTTTTCAAAGCTGTTCTTTAAGGCATTGGTGGTTTCTTTCAATGATTGCCTGCCCTTGAGGGTTGTGGGGGATTCCTGTGGTGTGTTTTATATGCCATTGCTCAAAGAACTCTACCATGGCCCTGCTGGTGAATCAAGGCCCATTATCTGATTTGATTTGTGATGGCAGGCCTAAAGTAGCAAAACATTGAAGGAAATGGGAATGTGCATGTTTGGTCCTTTCTCCCATGTGGGCTGTGGCCCAGCAGGCCCCTGAAAAGGTGTCTATTGAAACAAAAATATACTTAAGTTTGCCAAAGGGTGAGAAATGAGTAACATCAGTTTGCCAAAGGACATTTGGCTTCATCTAGGGTTGATGCCTGGTGTCTGTAGGGGAGGCACTCTGAGAAAGGGCTGGCAGGCCTTGTAAGTATGTACTGTTTTCTTGAGATCTTTGACAGGTATATGAGGGAACCTATGCTGCAAGCCCCTCCAATTAAGATGGGTCAGGCCATGCAGGTTAGTGGCCTCCTGTAATGTAAGCATTTGGGCCCTGGAGGCCAACTCATCGATCCAACTATTTCCTCTAGCCAAGAATCCTGGGAGCCTGGAGTGCCCTCTCATGTGTGACACATGAATGTGATGCTCCCTCCAGTAATCCCCAGGGTTTGCATCCCGGTGAATGTGTGCCTGGAGCAAATATGGTAGCAAATTCACCACATATAGGTTGTCAGAATATAGATTGAAAGGTCCTTGAATATTTTGAAAGGCCATGTGATAACTGCCAACATTTCCTTATATTGTGCTGATCCCTGGCAGGGTCAAAACTCCTGCAGGTCTGGGGGGTCTTGATCATCTTGGAAAACAGCAAAGGCGAAGCCTGCTTGACCCCCATCTGTGAATACATGAAGGGCATCTGGGATGAGTTCCAGAGGGAATAGTTGAAGAAGCTTTAGCGGGAGCCTCCAGAGCATGACTGCCCATGGGGAAGGCCCGTAATGGCAGCCAAGGGACCCCAAGAACCCTTCAAGGGAGAGTGCAAGCTGGGCATTAGCTCTGGAAAGCCATTCCACATGAGCCATCCAAAAAGGGAAGACAGTAGATTGGGGGTCGATTCCAAAGTGTCTCTGGGCTTGTGTCCTGCCTCTGATTATAGCATCCTGGAGCTGATCAGCCTGAGAGTACACTCACAGCATGCTACCCGGGGAAGTGTGTACCCATTCTATAGGCTCTCCTTCCTGTACCAGTACTGCTTAGGATGGCACTTGTGAATAACCAGAGGGAGATGGGAAGATCAACAGAATACCTCTTAGGGAGACTTTATCAAGGGTCTCCTGAATCTGTAGGAGAATGGCCCCCTAACAGGGGCCCTAATAAGGTGTCTAGACATTGTTGACAGAAAGCTGGGCTATTGGCCATTCCCTGGGGCAACACAGTCCACTCAAATCTCTGATCAGGTTGAGAAAAATTAAGGAGTGGAGAAGGCAGTAGAACAGTCATCAGAGGGGAATAGAGAAAAAAAAAACCACCACCAGGGCATACTCAGCGGGTATGGCCGAGAACCAGGGCAGACCTATTTAGGGGTGCCCACCAATTCCATCCTTTCATTCACTTTTCTTAGGTCCTGAAGCATACACCGGGCTCCAGAGGCCTTTTTGATAACAAAAACAGTTGTATTCCAAGGGCTCACGGAAGGGCGTACATGCCTAAGGTCCAATTTTTCCTTGACCAGAGTATGAAGTGCCTCTAACTTAGGTCTAGCAGCAGCCACTGCTCCACCCATATCGGGTTACCTTGTTTCCACTTAATAGGGGGCACCTGGGGGGCAGTGGCCTCTAGGATTGGGGGTAGACCCAAGTAGGCTTGTTAGGGTCATTTCTGTAATGGGTGAAGAAATCCTCTTCCTTTATCTCCTCTATTCCCCACCCCTTGCCCTGGGCCTCCTCTTCTTCCAAAACATCACCATAAAAGGCCATATGGTCAGTAGTGAGCACTGCATCCATTTGGGGTAGCATGTCCTGTACCAGAATGTTGGCTCAAGATTATCCGCCACAAGGGGGCGTATCTTGCACTGTTCTCCATCTGAGCTGGTCCACTTAAGGAGCACAACCATCTCTAAGGACTGGGTGTTCCCGTCACCCAAAGTATTCGGGGTCCAGCTGCTAAGTCCCAATGAGGGGGCACCTCCTCCCGGTGGATTACTGTCCTGTTAGCTCCTGTATCCACTCGAAAGTGGAACCGTTTTCCATCTATGACAACACTCTCTTGGGGTGGTGACCTGGGATCAGGGGAATGGTCCAGTTGGTGTGGACCACTCTGGAGGGCCTCGCCCACCCCCTCTTAAGGGGGCCTGCTCCTGTGGTTGATGGGCCTAGAGGGCACCCTTGTTCTAGTTTAAAGGCTTCCCATCAATATCAAACTTTGATCTACAGTCCTTTATCCAGTGATAACCCTTCCTGCACCTAGGGCCACAGGGTGTGGAGGGGAGCTTTACTCCCCACAGTTGACCTGGGTCTTTCTGTTGGCCAGCTGGGGACTGCAGCAATGGATATTCTCGCTTGAAGTGCTTCTCCTGGCCACATCTAAAGCAGGTTCCTTGGGTTGTAGATTTTGTGGCTCCTTGTCCCTGTGCTGTCAGGGCCCTGGAGAAGGCCTCGGTTAGAGCGGCTATCTGGGATTGTAATGTCATTGTTAGCATCTGAGTCTGCTTATGTTGTGTGCCCAAGTCTTGGGTGGCAACTTCCCACTGGACCCTGTCTATAAACTCTGGTAGGGCCCTTCATCTAGTTTGGGCCAAGCCACCAGCCCCACCTGTTGGACCTGGTATTGGTATGGGCCCAGGACCACAGCCTGCTGAATTCCTGTGGCATATCCATCAGCCATTCCTGCCAACATGACATAGGTTGCTGCGACCCGCACGGCCTGGAACCGAGAACTGGCGAGGGACACCGAAGTTAAGCAGCACTCAGGATACACCGTGATTCGTCATTCAAAGAAAGCCCCTTTATTGACTATCCATCAGCCTTATATACCCTGCTACTTCCTACTCTCCATGGGGTCAGGGTATGGTCCTCAGGTTCCCATCCACATCCCAGCATCTCAGCCAAACAGGAAAACCGCAAGCAAATCAGCAGAGAGCTGATTCTTGAAACAATGTTCCAGCAATAGCTATATTGTAAACATCTTGTGACTTACCACAGGAAAAGAGGAAGAACAAAAGGACACCTTAGGGCAACTTAGGGCAAGCAAACAGGCTATGCACAAGGCCTGTTCAGCGTCTGATGCCAACATGTCCTCTCGTTTCCTTTTTTAAAGCGCACAGATCTGACTTACCTGTCCTTGGGGAGGCCCTTCTATCCCCTGTCTTAGGTCGTCAGCATGGCACAGGAGTTGCCCGTCTTTGGGTACTATCTTTCCAACATATGTAACCACACCTGAGCAGATTCAGGGGGCTGCATATAAAGCTTGCTTGGTTGCCCATTGGCCTCGACTAAACTGGAGATGCCATTGGTACGCCATGAAGAATCCGAGCCCAAGACCCAATATACACAGGATAAGTAGGGAAATGGACCCTGACAACCTAGTAACCCATCCAGAACTTTCTGACATAGCTTGCCACCAAACATTTTCATCAATAGGAGTGACTCTAGTTTCATTAATACGAACAATGGCATGAACTAATTACAAAGTAAAATTTACAAAAGTTGCATTCCATGGCCCTCTTAAGTAATCATTCAGTTCTTTAACCTTAGCAGATGCATTCACAATATGAGGGGTTACACATATTTCAGAAAACCCATAGGCATACAACATATGTTGTCTAATTGTCCATTTAAAGTCTGTTGGATGTCCAAAGCACCAGCCACTCTTTCCGACAGAGCATTAATAGTAGTAGCCTGTTGCACTCCCTGGGAAATAGCCAATCCAGCTGCAGTGGCTGCAACAGCCGAAGTTGCAATGGCAGCAATTACAGCAGCATTTATGCCAAGGTCCCGTTTTCTGCGATGGAGTTGCAAGGGAAATTCTACTGCATTCTGTTCCAGCGGCATCATGAAAAAGGCAGGAATTCTCACGGCCCACAGCATGTGTGACATTAGGACTCCAGCAATTACTTAGGCTGCAATTCAAAGCTGAACAATTTAACTCCTCCCCTCCCACACCTGAGCCATTCCAGAGAATAAAGAAAAAAATTGGTATAATTGAATCCTGCAGTAACGTTTCAAGCAAAGCATAGGGAATTACATAAATTCATGGTGACATTTATGCTTTGCACATCAAGTTTAACATTACTAGCTGCAGTTCCAATAGTTCAATTAGAGGCAAAGACAGCAGGAAACACAGAGCTTTCAATACTTGCTGGCAACAAAACTGGAGGATTCTTAACCAGGCTCCATGAAGGCTCTGTGTAGACCCAAGGGCTAAGGACCATCAGCACTATCGGAATCATGAGGTTCTTCATGTTGAGATTTCTGTGTCTGTTCCACAGGCCGAACACACTGTTCTGGTATCCAGATTGGTTTCTCAGCACCTGGAGGGTATAGACAAACTGCTCCCCTTACCCTAGCCAATAGCAGCACCGGGGACTGCCATGTGCTGGTGGAAAGATCCTTCCACCTGACCAGAACCTCGGAGGGAGAGGGGCTGGAAAAATGCCGTTGAGCAGCAGTATGCCCATGAACATCCACAAGCAAAAAATTTAAAATAAATAAAGTAATGGAAAGGAGTAATTGTGGTCCCTGTACATCCCTGTACATCTCACCTTCTTTTGTTTTTTGCAAATAAGTCTTTAAATGTTTATGCACTCGTTCAATTATCGCTTGTCCTTGAGGGTTATAGGGAATGCCAGTTTTATGAATTATATTCCATTGTGAACAAAATTTCTGAAAACTTTGGCTGGCATAAGCTGGCCCATTATCTGTTTTAATACACTGTGGAACTCCCATATAAGAGAAAGCAGTCAAAAGATGTTTAATTACATCTTGTGCATGCTCCCCCTTGTGAAGGGTGGCTACTATATAATGAGAATACATGTCCACAGACACATGTACATATGATAAAGTTCCAAAACTTGAAATATGCATGACATCCATTTGCCAGATATCGTTGGGACGTAGGCCATGAGGATTAACACCTAATGATGGTACATGAATAAAAGGAGCACAAGTGGCACAAGTAGATAAAATTTTAAGGCCTCAGTGCGAGTACAGCCAGTACAATGCTGTAAAGTTTGCGCATTGAGATGGAATTTCTGATGTAATTGAAATGCCTGATCAAAGGTGGTGACTACACAAGTGAAATGAGTAGCTACATCTGCAGTGGCATTGCCTTCTGCAAGAACCCCTGGAAGACCAGAGTGCCCTCGAATATGGCCCACAAACAGAGGATGTTTTCTAGCCCAAATTAACCTTTGAATGGTCTGTAATTGAGAATGTACTGCGGACTGTTTTCCAATGTATGGAGTGGTTTCAACACTATGCATCATTTTGGCCACATAGCAACTGTCAGTATAGACATTTATAGGTTCTAAAGAGTAAACTTGCAAAGCCAATTGTAAAGCTGTAATCTCAGCTTGTTGTGCAGACCTGGAGGGCACTGCCACCCGCGTTACCTCATCCTCACTGATGGCCACAGCAAAACCTCCTGTAGGGCCCTGGTCTCCTCCCATATTGAGTAAAGCCGTTGCCTGCTTGCTGACCTTGACCAGATGTCCTCCCTATTCTAATTCCCTGCCGGTATCCACCCTCCTGAATGCTTTAGGGAAGTTCCTTGTTTGTGTATCCTGCATATTGGGCGTTAACAGCTTAGATGCAAGAATGTAGAACATTCAGTAGCAAACTTCTGCCCTCCGGGGATCCGCCATTGTGCTGTAAGCCTGTATTTAAGGTTTCCTCCCTCTTTCAATAAACGGCATTTGGCATTTGGCATTCAGCTGAGGCAAATGACCCGCTGTCTCTTGTCCCTTATTTTTTAATCCACAGCCCCTCGCTCGGACATGGTGAACGGGTGACAGTAACGCGGGCGTTACCGTTACAAATGGAGGTCCCTACCGAGATTCTACCAAGACGTTACCGAGATCCGAGAAAGAAGGGACGAGCTGATGGACACCCGAAAGGTAAGGCTGGCCAGCAATTTAAAGAAAAAAAAAAGAAAAGATAAGGGTGCATTGAAATGGGTGCAGCTAGCTCACAGTCAGTTGATTGGACTGTTGAAGCAGGAAGGCACCGAAGTTAAGAAAGGGCAAGACAGCTAAAGATTTTAAATAAAAAAGGAAATCTTCCCAAAAGAGAAGAGGGAAGGAAAGGAAATTTCCCATTAGAAAAGGGAGAAAAATTTTAATCAAGAAAAAAGGATTTTCCCGGTAAAAAGGGGAAAAATTTTTTGAAACTAGGCCTAAAGATTAGGGCCCTGTAGAGGAAGGATGAAGGAAAGAGAGAAGCCTCTTCCCAGTGGTAATGGAGGAAGAAAAGACTTTTTCCAATTGTAGAATTTTCAGGATAGCTGAAACTCTGAGCTCTTTCTGCAGTGCAGCATCTGAATTACAAAGAATCGGCAGGTAGGCCTCATTGCTGCTGGCTGAACAGCAAGAGAGCCCAGAGGTTAGAAGTTCTGCTGTCTGTTTGCTTATTTTGGTTCAAATGCTTTTTATTTCTCCCTCAGAGTGGGAATAATTCAATATTTAGGATCCCTTCGTGGGAAATGTTTTTCTGTTTTTCCCTTATGGTGGGAATAACTCATTAGGTAGTCCCTTCATGGGAGTAGGAAGTTTAAACATGAGTTTGTGTGTGCGGGGCGCGCGCCCAGCGGCGGCAGTGGTGGACATGCACAAGATAGCTCGGAGCGGCGGGGCGGACAGGTACAGGCCGGTGGGAGGTGGAGCTGCAATGTAGCGCGGCCCGGGCGGGCACCAGCACTAGAGCCTGGGCACTGGACGGAGCCAAAGCTAAGCCACAGCTTCAGCTCGCTCCAAGCCAGCAGAGTCCGGGAGAGGGACTAGCACCTAAAAGTTTAAACGGGCCCAACTTCTGGTGAAAAATGGTTTCGGTCAGACATGGAATGCTAAGTCAATGCTGTTGAATTTCCAGGGATATTAATTATTCATTGTATAAAGGATGTTCTGTCCTTTTGATTGTCTTAATAAATGTTTGGATTCTCATGGTAGATAAACTAAGGAACAGAATTCATAATTGTGAACTATGTATTAGGTGTGCTCTTGTCTGTTGATCATTACTAAAAATTTGGCCCTGCAATTTAAGTTGCTTTCTAGAAATTCTTGGTTTAATTCTATAGAGATATAACACCTGAAATGTATTGGGTTGTTAGCTTATTAAATAATGTTGCTAAGATAAACCCATAAATAATAATCTTTTACTGATAAAGAGGTTACAAAATTATTTTTCCAGTAAATAAAATACAAGTAAATTGTTTGGTCCACATTGTTAATATTTGGCAATTTACATTAATGTTACTTGGAATCTATAAAAAAGGATCCTCTTTTTAAGATTTTATAAAAATACTCAGAAGTATTACCTAAAGTTACCTCTTAATCCTGTAGAGATTGTATTTAATGCTTTTATAATTGGTATATGTAAAAAGGACCATGAAAATAGAAGCTGGTGATAAAATTGCTCGATTAATATTGCTTTCCTATTTTAATTGCAAAATGGCACCTATATGTAGAACTGGAGGCTTTGAAAGTATAGGAAAAAGGTGTTTTGACAAACAGTTATCAATGATAAACAGCCTAAATTAAAAATAAAATTATATGGGATTGAGATTAAAAGATTACTGGATTCTGGTGCTGGGCATATCTATAATTTCACAAGAATCCTGAGATCCCAACTGGCCTCTACAAGAAGTCAGGAAAATGGCGGCTATTACAAGATCTTAGAGCTGTAAATAATACCATGCTTCTCATGGGAGCAACACAGCCTGGTTTGCCTGCCCCATGGCAATTCCTAAACACTGGCATTTAATTGTGATTGACTCATATGGATGATATTTTATTGGCTGCTAAAGATAAAAAACTTGTTTTTGATGCCTTTTCTAAATTACAAGAGGTTCTTAGCCTGGGTAATTTACAGATTGCCCCAGAAAAGGTACAGGTATCTTTTCCCTATCATTATTTAGGTCATGAATATTTTGTTTTTCTCATTCACCTACTGGAGCGTTTTGGCAAACAGGTTCTATTCTATGGGTACATTCCCCAGCTTCTCCAGCAAAAAACATCACTCCTTATCCACAGGCTATTGCTCAGATTATATTTAAGGGAATCAAGATCAGTGTTCAAACTTTTGGTAAGGAGCCAGATATTGTGGTGACCCCATACACCCAGTCTCAAACAGCATGGTTGCAAGCTAATGATAATGATTGGGCCATATTGACATGCTCCATGCAGAGTCAGTTTGATACTCACTACTCCTCCAATGATGTGTGTAAATTTTTTTTTAAATTGCATCCTGTTATATTTCCCAAGATAGTACAGATGACTCCTATTCCTCAGGCCCGTGTAGTATTTACTGATGGCACTTCACGTGGTTTTGCTGTGGTGGTTTCTGGTAACATAGTAAAGAGAATAAAAGTCCAGGGCACTTCTGCCCAAATGGCAGAGGTACAGGGACTGTTGCTTGCTTTACAGATGTTTTCTGATGAGAGTGTAAATATTTATACTGATAGTCAATATGTGGCACATGCCATTATGCCTTTGGAGACAACAGCCTACATACCATCCATTTCTCTCATTCATGAATATTTATTGGAAGTGCAAGGACTTATATGGTCCTGCTCACATAACCTTTATGTGGGTCATATTAGAGCTCACACTCAATAGCCTGGACCTCTAAGTGAAGGTAATCTGAGGGCTGACGCCATTACTCGTATGGCTGTCACATTAGTTTGTTCTGCCTTTGATAAGGCTACTCAGTTGAATCAACGTTATCATCTTAATGCTGGATCTCTTCGTCATCATACAGGCATAACCCGGGAACAAGCCATCCAGATAGTTAAATCATGTCCTATTTGTGTTGAATTTTTACCTGTTCCTCATTTGGGAATTAATCCCCGAGGACTTTTACCTAATCATGTGTGGCAGATGGACGTCACACACATACCTTCCTTTGGAAAATTACAATATGTCCATATGTCTATTGATACATATTCTTCTCTAATTTTTGCTTCTGCCCATTCAGGGGAAACGGTTAAGGATGTAAAGAATCATTGCCTTCATGCTTTTGCTTACATGGGCGTGCCAAAATGCATAAAAACTGATAATGGTCCCGCCTACAGCAGTACGGGATTTTCAAAATTCTGCCAAGACGTTTCTATCATTAATAAGACTGGTATGGTATTCCTTATAATCCTCAAGGACAGGCTATAGTAGAATACTGCCATCTTACCTTAAAAACATATATTTCTAAAGTAAAAAGGGGGGAGCTAGGGGCTCATCTCTCCTCTCCACATTCTATTCTTTCCCTTGTTTTATATATTTTAAATTTTTTATTGGTGGATTCTGCTGGAGTATCCACTGCAGATAAGCACTGGAGGGCTCCTGTTGCAAATCATCCTCTGGTGCGATGGAAGGATCTTTCTACTGGCACTTGAAGGGGACCCGATCCGGTGTTGGTGTGGGCCCGGGGATCTGTTTGTGTCTTTCCGCAGGACAATGAAGTTCCTCTTTGGGTTCCTGAACGCTGTGTGCACCCTGTGGCTGCTGCTGAATCCTGACATGGCAGAGACCTATTGGGCCTTCATAAAAAACTCTCCCCTTCTGATGCCAATGGGGATTGAGAGCCCAATACGGCCAGCCTTGGCAAACATTATTGTAAGCCTAGGAAGTGTAGCCATGTGGTTGGATTCTTCAGAAGGTAATGTATGGTAACCTTTTTTCAAAAATGTTGGGAATGTGTCACACCTTGGAGATTAAGGATAACCATGAAGGTCACTGACCTCTATTTGTTAACAGTAGCATGCAAGCTAAGCCTTTTCACATTTTTCAACCCTCTTCAAGCTGGTGTAGTACCTACTTTTCAGGAATGGCTCTGTGCAACATCTATTGGCCTCCTGAAGTTCATCTAGCCTCTTTTGTAGACACCTTAAAATTTGTGAGCCTGAATGTAGCCATTTATGAGGCCATTAGTTCTGCTCCTTGTTTGCTGTTTTTGTTTTTGTTTTCTTTATGGTTCTTAGTTGTTCTTTTGCAGACCTGCCAGCCTAAGTAGTGCTGGGATGAAGAAAAATGGGCCTTGGTGGTTCGTGTTCCTGGAGCTGCGTCCATGCCAGTGGACCGTGACAGTTAGACACAGATGATGCTCACATGCTCCAGAAGACTCTGACATCGCTGTTGCCATTGTTGCTGTTATAGCGGTGGTGGCCACTGCTGCTACTATTTCTGGGATGGCTATTTCATAATTGGGTTCTACAGCTAGCACAATGGAGACCCTGGCAGCAAAAGTAGCTACCACAGTTAGTTAATCTTTCATTCTATTGGGCATGATAAATTTAATTCAACAGTTATATACATTTAAATTGGCTTTGAAAGTTGCAAAAATTATTTAAACTCAAGTTCCATTTGCGTATGGGATACCACCTTACAAGGACTCCAATTTGCAGTAAGGCTCGTTTAAGAAGGGAATGGCTCAATCGCCTTTAGCCTCCTGGCTATGGGTGGGTTAGGACTACTGTTGGTCTTTTCTGGGTCGCACAGATTGCAAGCCCAGTGCCACTTTGAGATCTTTGGCAACAGTTTACTCTACAGCTCACGTGGTTGAGCCTGTATGATAATGAGTATTCAGAGACGGGTAATGCTTGGGGGGCGCTCACCAACCTAAGACAGAGCACTTGCGGGGCCTGGGCAGGTGTCTCCATGACGGGTAAGGTGACCTGCTGACGTCCCACGCAACCTAAGTCAGAAGCTCATTTTTTAGTAAAAAGGGGGGACCTGTAGGGCCCTGGTCTCCTCCCATATTGAGTAAAGCCGTTGCCTGCTTGCTGACCTTGACCAGATGTCCTCCCTATTCTAATTCCCTGCCGGTATCCACCCTCCTGAATGCTTTAGGGAAGTTCCTTGTTTGTGTATCCTGCATATTGGGCGTTAACAGCTTAGATGCAAGAATGTAGAACATTCAGTAGCAAACTTCTGCCCTCCGGGGATCCGCCATTGTGCTGTAAGCCTGTATTTAAGGTTTCCTCCCTCTTTCAATAAACGGCATTTGGCATTTGGCATTCAGCTGAGGCAAATGACCCGCTGTCTCTTGTCCCTTATTTTTTAATCCACAGCCCCTCGCTCGGACATGGTGAACAGGTGACAGTAACGCGGGCGTTACTGTTACAACCTCCTTTAGATACATCAGTAAAAATTAAATGAGCACCCTTAATAGGTTCCTGTTTTACAATATGGGGGAAAATAAAACTACATACTTTAAAGCTTTCTATAAGTTTAGGTTTTGGATAATGATTATATAGCCTGCGAAAGTACACAAGAAAAGGCACCAAGCTTCATGTTCTCTTTGCAAATAAGTTAACATTTCTTGTGTATAAGGGAGTACAATGCACTCAGGAGACTTTCCAAACAAGGATTTCCCCATATATTTAGCTTTCCGTAGGAGTTGAATTACTAATTCATAATATGCATTCAAAGTTTTAGATGGGGATGCAAAAAAATGCACCCAAAATATGGGCCCTGTTTGCCAAAATACTTCCATAGGTGAAAATTCAGAGGGAAGAATTAGCAATAATAAGGGTTTGGTATAATCTATTTGTTGCACTTGGAGTTCTTGTAGTTCTTGTTCTACCTTTCCTAAAGCGGCCTTGGCTTCTGCTGATAGGGTCCTTAAGGAAGTTGGAGAAGAATCTTTTTTTATTTTTTTATTTATTTTTTTGGTTTTTTAAGACAGGGTTTCTCTGTGTAGCTTTGTGCCTTTCCTGGAACTCGCTTTGGAGACCAGGCTGGCCTCGAACTCACAGAGATCCGCCTGTCTCTGCCTCCTGAGTGCTGGGATTAAAAGCGTGCGTCACCACCGCCCAGCTTAGAATCTTTTTTTTAAAACATCAGAGAGAGGCTTAAGTTCTCCGGTGGGTATTTGGAATGAGGGGCAGAGCCATTGAATTTCCCCTAAAAACCTCTGCCAATGATGCATTGTCTTTAATTCTGCAATATGAAATTGTAATTTCTGTGGAAATATCCCTACAGAATTTATAGTATATCCCAAATATTGATAAGGAGCCATATTTTGTACCTTTTCTTGGGCAGTCACTAATCCTGCAGCTGCAAGTGCTTGTTGCAAATCTGCATAAACTTGTAATTCACAGTCTTGGGTGAATGCTGCCAATAATATATCATCCATATAATGTATAATATGTACATAGGGAAACTTTGGTCTAATGGGTTGTATGGCTTCTGCAACATACATTTGACACATAGTAGGGCTATTAGCCATTTCTTGAGGTAAAACAACCCAATGATACCGCTTATATGGTTCTTTATAATTAATAGAAGAAACAGAAAATGCAAAACGCTGGCAATCTTGCTGAGCCAAAGGAATAGTAAAAGAGCAATCTTTCAAATCTAGCACTATCAAATGCCAATCTTTGGCAATAGCAACTGGGCTGGGAAGGCCTTGCTGAAGAGCCCATTAACTGCATAGTGGCATTTACTGCACGTAAATCTTGTAAAAGTCTCCATTTTCCAGTCCTTTTTTTGATAACAAAAACAGGAGTATTCCAGGGGGATGTGGAAGGGACAATATGCCCTGCCAACAATTGTTCCTGCACTAACTCATGGGTGGCCCTCAATTTTTCTGGTGGTAAGGGCCACCAATCTACACACACACAGACTCATCAGATAACCAAGTGATAGGTGTGGGAGAAGGCCGCACACCAGTGACCCATACTAAAAATGCCCTAAGCCTCTCCGATATCCAGGTAGTCTGGTGACCTCATCGGCGGCGGCAGTAAGAGCAGCAACACAACCCTGCTCTGCCTTTCTCAGCCCTTTTCCTGGTGTCCATCCCATATCCATCGTTATGTTAACGAATGGATTTTCTCCCTTTAGAGCTTGAGTAGTGAGACCCGCTGCCATGGTTTCTAACACATCTCTTCCCCACAGGTTAGTAGGCAAACCTAATACAACATAAGGTTGAGAATGTCCTTCATGCCCCTCCTGATCACTCCACTTCAATATGCAGGCACTTTTCTCTGGTCTGGTGTGTCCTATGCCCTGTAACACTGCTGTAGAATCTTCCAGAGGCCATCGTGCAGGCCAATATTCTTTGGATATAATGGATACATCTGCCCCAGTATTAAGTATCCTTACAAAAGATTTACCTTGAATTTTTAATTCTAATTTAGGCCTAGAGTCTAGATGGGCTACCCAGAACGCTTGAGGAGTACCAGTGGACCTGAAACCTCCCTTTCCCCGAGGTACACATAAACTTCTATCTTTTGTAGAAACAATAGGAAGCAAAAGTAGCTGAGCTATATACTCCCCTTGCGGGATCATAAGACCCCCTGTGTTGCCTCTGCCATGATTTTTATCTCTCCTTCATAGTCATTATCTATCACTCCAGGCAAAATCCTTATGCCCTTCATATACACACTACTTCTACCCAAAAGCAGTCCCACAGATCCTTTTGGTGAGGGGCCATAAACTCCAGTGGGTAGTGCTCGAGGTCCCATTTGAGGGGATAAGATTCCGCTGGTGGTGGAACTGAGGTCCAGTCCTGCACTTCGTGGTGTTCTTTGTCTGAGTTGGCCAATTAAAAGGGGTTTCCCGAAGGTAGTGGGTTACCCTGTGCGTCAAACTTAGATCTACATTCACTACTCCAGTGCCGACCCTTATTACATTTGGGACATATTCCAGGTGACTGGTTTGAATTGTTTTGTGGGCAATTGCATTTCAAATGGCCTTCCTGCCTGCACTGGAAACATCCTTTAGGTCGAGCACTTCGTCCATTCATGCCTTGTAAGCCATATCTTATGGCAGCAGATAAAACTTGTCCAGTAATACGATTACCATCTATGTCTTTGCAGACACAAAGCATGTCATTCAAACTCTTTCCTTTGCTTCCTCTTAATGCTTCTTTGCAATACTTATGCCAACTGTTTAACTGCCGGCATAGCCTGATCAGAATCTCCAAAGATCTTTCCTGCCAATTGCAAAAGCTGTGACACAAATTCTGCATAGGGTTCTGAAGGACCTTGCAAGACCTTTGAAATTTGTTCTCCTGCAGCAAGGTTTGGCAGAGATTTCCAGGCTTGGACCGCTGCATTAGCTATTTGAGCGTAAGTGCCAGGGTCATATAATATTTGCTGTTGAATATCAGCCAGCGTATTGCCCTGCGCCTGCCAGCATGTCATAATTCCTCTGGGGTTGATCTGCCCACGCATTAATGTGCACCAGCTCTAAGCATCTTTCATGATTCTCACTTTTCCACAAGACATAATCTCCAGACAGGGCAGCACGGCATAGTTGCTGCCAATCGCTAGGTGTTAAATAACTAGCTGAAAAGGACTCAAAAAGTATCACAGTAAATGGAGCCTGCGGACCATAACTGCTCACTGCTTCTTTTAATTGTTTCATTTCTTTAAATGTCAAAGGTACATGACTCCTGATGGCTTGTCTGGCAGCATTAACAGTTTCGGAAACGGGATAAGCCTGCACAGTATCCTGCCAGATAACTCCCCTCTGTTTCCCTCCCTCCTTATCACCCTGATTGTCCCCATCCAACCAGTATGGATTACGAGGAGTGGACGACAGCAGATCGGAGCTGAAGCCTCTTTGTGTTTTACTTTCATTTTCTGCAGCCGCCGTTGTAATTCTTCAATCTCTTTCTCTAACTGCTCCTCCTCATCCAACAACTCATACATAGACTCCAGGTCACTCTCATCATCCCGAACTGCAAGTTTCTTGCGGGGTTTCATAGCCTTCTCTTCCTCCTTTTCCCCTTTTAAAGATTCATTAGTTTCAGCTTCCTAGGCAGTGGCGAAAACCTGCTCACGTTCTGCTAATTGTTCCTTCACTTTCACCTTGTCAGTTAATAGCACATCCTTTACCAGCCTCCAAAGAGAAAAGGCTGCAATAGGAAACTTCCCTGGTCCCAAATCCTGCAACACCTTCTGTAGATCACGTTTCACCTGTTCCCAATCAGGGATATTCAACTGTCCTCCTGTCAGAAACCACGGGCTAGCTTTGGCTATAGTGTCCACAAATGTGATTGCAGTACTAGACTTAATACCTGTTCCTTGTTTCTGCAACACCTCTCTCAACTCAAGTGGCCAACTGAGCCTTAGCTGTGGAATTCCCCATGGTACATACCCTATTTTACTCTGTTACATCCAATCCTTCACCATCCTTTGTGAAGGTGAGCCTTGTACGCTTACCTCTTCTTTACAAGTCTCAATGGAACCTCCACTTGCCGCGACCCGCACGGCCTGGAACCGAGAACTGGCAAGGGATGTCGAGGTTAAGCAGCACTCAGGACACACCGTGATTCCTTTATTGACTATCCATCAGTCTTATATACCCTGCTACTTCCTACTCTCCATGGGGTCAGGGTATGGTCCTCAGGTTCCCATCCCCGTCCCAGCAGCTCAGCCAAACAGGAAGACCACAAGCGAATCAGCAGAGAGTCGATTCTTGAAACAATGTTCCAGCAATAGCTATATCGTAAACATCCTGTGACTGACCACAGGAAAAGAGGAAGAACAAAGGGGCACCTTAGAGCAACTTAGGGCAAGCAAACAGGCTATGCACAAGGCCTGTTCAGCGTCTGCTGCCAACAACAGGTAATTGTGACGGCAGCCCTAGCTGCCCGATTGGCTTCTGCCTGCACCCTACATTCCTCCTTGTAATGGGCACACCATTTAATGTATTGGGTGCTTGAAAGGACAGCCTTAGCCAATCTAGCCAGTTCTTGGGCACACGGGTTGTAGGCAATATCTTGCAACAAGGTCTGGGACCAAGGGGAATTTAGACCGTCCTCAGCAACTGGCTTGCGGAGCTCCTTAAGGTTCTTGGCCTCCCACGGGTACCATTCCTGTGGTCTATTAGGGCCAGGAGCCAAGTTGACAGGAAATGCCTGGAGGGGTTGAGTTTGTTCCCGTGACTCTGCGCCCAGTCCTCCCTTGGGTCCCATGTGGATGACATATGCCTCCACAAGTACAGGACCACTGGCCTCTTGTTCCCTAGGCGATGGCTTGCCGTGGGGGTCATAATCATGTAGGTCCCTTCTAAGGACCATATATGGTGAGGACTGGACCATTCCTCTACATCAGGGGCATACGGTGGAGGGCTTTGCCCTGTCGGGGTGCATTGCTCAGCAGGCGCAGAGGGAGAAACTTGTACTTTTGCTTTAACTGGTATCATGCACACCTCCATATCATCTGCATGCTTGTCCTCAAACTTGGCTCATTCTCCCTCTCCCTCTCTCTCGTTTTCTTTATCCTCCCCAGTCTTACCCATCAAGTGAGAGTCGTCCTTCCTTTTATGAGTACTCGGAGGAGGGTACAGGGAGTCTGGATGTTACGCAGCCTTAAGGACAGTAATGGTGGGATAGAACCCCAATGATGGTACTGTATCAAAATGTTTTTTCCTTTCTCTGGCCAATCTTTCCACTCTGTCCCAGTGCTCCAAGAAAAGAGATTAGCACTGGGCACCCAAGGGGGGCGGGCTGGGAGAATGATAGTCTCCCAAGTAGCAATGGAATTGAGTTCATATATTTCAAGCCACCTGGACCTGAACCTTTAGTGCAGGGTCTTGAGAGCTGGCTTTTCCTTTGATGAGATTGCATTATCGATACTGAGGGTCTCACTTACCCTGGAAGACCACTTGGTTTTGGCTGAAGTACTACAGGCCCCACGTTAGGAGCGCCAGCTATGAGGTCCTGCCCCACCAGGAACTTGGATCCCCTGAGAAGGGAGACCTGGAACCATGTTTCCCCAGCCTCCCTTTTTCCCAGGAGACAGACGCAGCAGAGAGCCAAGTCAGGTAAGGATTCATTTATTTAAAAACAAGCTCTTTTTAAAGCATAAAGAAAACAAGATTGGGATTAAAGGCGTGCGCCACCACTGCCCGGCAACATCATTTTCTTGACCTGAAGCTCCAGTCATACCTTTTGTAAACAACTTGGGTTCCACCCTCCACATTTTCCCTCGGGGCCAGCTTTACTGGCATCTGGCTCCTAGGACCTTCCCCTCACAACAATCATCCAGATGGAGGGGGATAGAACAGAAACAGTCCTTAACATCAATCACCACCAGGGTATATTCTGAGGGTATTACTGGCACCCAGGCAGTCCCCTCAAGGGGGTGCCTACTGGCTCTATCCTCTCATTTACTTTCCATAGGTCCTGTGACATGCACCAGGCTCCTGAGTTTTTTTTTTAATAACAAAGACAGGTTATTCCAGGGACTCGGGGGAAGAATGCTCAAGTCCAAGGTCTGATTGTTTCTTAACCAGAGCATGGTTGCCTCTAATTTAGGTTTAGCAAGTGGTTACTGCTCTACCCATACTTGGTCACCCAGCCTCCACCTAAAGAGGTACCTGGCGGGGGGCAGTGGCCTCTAGGATTGGGGGTAAACCTGAGTGGATTTTTGGGGTCATTTCTATAGTAGGTGAAGAAGTCCTCTCCTTTTATCTCCTCTGTTCCCCATCCCCTTCCTTGGGCCTCTTCTTCCTCCATAATATCATAGAAAGCTTGTTGGTCGGTGGTGAGTACTGCATCCATTTGGGACAACATGTCTTACCCCAGTAAGTTGTCACTAAGATTCCCAGCCACCAGGGGACGTAACTTGTCCTGTTCCCCCTCCAGGCTGGTCCATTTGAGGAGAGCAACCATTTCAAGAGATTGAGCATTACCTACACCCAATACTCCGTGTCCCGGAGTCCTCCCTCCAGAGCACAGATCTGTATCCACAAGGAAGTAGAACCTTCTCCCACCTATGACAATACTCATCTTTGGGCGGTGTCACTGGGACCAAAGGAACGTCCAGTTGGCATGGGCCATTCTGGGGGGCCACACCTGCCTCCCCAGGGGGAATTCCTCCTTTGGCTAATGGGGCTGGAGCATGCCCCTTATTTAGTTTAAAGGTTTCCCATCTACGTTGAATTTTGACCAGCAGTGTTTTTCCCAATGATACCCTTTCTGCACCTAGGAAAGGGAGTGGTAGGTGGCTTTATTTACCCTGGCCAACCTAAAGCCTTTTGTTGGCCAGCAGGAGGCTGTTACAGAGGACACACTCCTTTAAAATGTCCCTCCTGTCCACATCTGAACCAGGCCCCCTGGGTCACAGGCTTTGCTGTTCCCTGACTCTGGGTTGCCAGGGCCTGTGAGAAATCCTCAGTCAGGGCAGCCATCTTAGATTGAAATGCTAAGGCCAGTGTTTGGGTCTGGTGATGTTGGGTGCCAAGATCCTGGGTGGCCTCTTTCATGCCCGCGCAGGCAGCACGGTGTTCTGAATTCATTCCAGCCCAGCCAGAATCTTTTTAAGTTGGTTCCGGAGGGGTCCAGTCGGAAGTTTGTGATTAATGCTCTGTTGAACCCAGTCTATAAACTCTGCTAGGGTTTCACTGGGCTTCTGCCTGACTCTGGCTATGGGGGATTCTGTAGGTTCCTCATCTAGCTCACCCAGGGCCGCTAGCCCCACCTGTCGCACCTGGTCTTAGTATGGTGTTGGGACTGCGGCCTGCTGGACCCCCGTAGGGTACCCATCAGCAGTTCCCACCAACATCCCATAAGTAATCAGGATTGTGTACTAAGCAGCTCTATTGGCCTCTGCTCAGACTCTACATTCTTCCTTATAGTGGGTGCACTGTTTGATGTATTGAGTGCTTGAAAGGACAGCCTTAGCCAGGTCCAGCCAATCGTTGGGGACACAGGGATTATATGCAATATCCTGCTGTAGGGTCTGGGACCAAGGGGCATTTGAACTATCCTCTGCCACTGCCTTGTGGAGTTCCTTAAGGTCTTTGGCCTCCCATGGGTACCATTCTTGTGGCCTATTAGGGCTGGGGGCCAGATTAACGGGAAATGACTGGGGGATTGCTCTTGGGGCTCTGTGCTTTGCCTCCCTTGGGGCCCTATCTGAGTAATGTAGGCCTCCGTATAATTCGGTTCATTGGCTCTCAGATTCCTGGCTGATGTCCAGTCACAGGTACCCCAGTCACGTAGGTTCCTTCTAAGGGTAGTGTATGGCGAGCGTTCCCCTATTTCTAGGATGTAAGGTGGGGGGCCATGCTCCTTTGGGGAGCATGGCTCACAAGGCATGGAGCGGGTGAGTGTAACTTGTTCTATTTACCTTCCTGGTCCTCTTTGCCTTCTTTGGCCTCCCCTGGCTCTTGGGATTTTTTGGAGAGATTTCATTACCCATACTTAGGGTTTCATTCACCCTGGAAGATTGCTTGGCCTCAGCCAAACATACTTTTGAGCCCCACGTTGGCCGCCAGCTGTGGGGTCTAACCTCACTGGGAACTTAGATCGCCTCTGAGGAGGTGCTCTGGTACCAAGGAAACTTAAGTGTGCTGCTTTCCTGTTTCCCAGCCTTCCTCTTGTCTGTAGACAATCGGATGCAGCAGGTAGTCATGTCAAGCAGGAAATCATTTATTAGGCAGTAAGCATCTTTTAAAGCTGGAAACTGCAGAACACAGCGGGTGGGGTGGGGCGGGGCGGTGGAAGGAACCAACCACTCGTTTTAAAGGTCACCCTATACTCATTTTTTTCCTATGAGCTGTTTATGTACTGACATCATACTCATTCCTTTGTCTGATTTTTGTATCCAGTCTAATCTCAGTGTAAACAAAGGCTCCTTTTTTGTGGCCCATGTGGGCCACAAATATAAGACCAAAACCCTCCCCCTTACTCTTCTTCCTGTCCTCCCCTCCTCCCACTGCTTTCCCATATCTCCCAATGTCTCAACCCATGCACACAAGCCTAACACCCCCAAATCTTCTCTGTTTTCTTCTTATAGGTGGTCTCACCAGACTCCTGCCTTCCCACCCATTTCATTTCTTAGCACCAGATATTAGAAAAAAATTAAAAAGGCTGAGGAATATCCCCAAATTCATCTACAGGAATTGGTAGAAATGGCTTTTAAAGTTTTTAATGCTCGAGAATGACAGCCGAGTCAACCTGACAGACAAGGCTGCAACAGAATACGCCCCAAGCCCAAGCCTTGGCCACTGCTCTGAGGCCCCCACAGCCCCCACAAGGGGTACAAGGGAAGTCGACCACAAGGCTCCATCCCACTGGAGCTCAGTCCAAGTCAACTCTGCCAAAAATTGCTTCAAATGTGGCAAGCAGGGCCACTGGTCACAGTATTGCCCTGACCCCTAGCTGCCCAGGAGGCCATGCCCTATCTGCCGACAGACTGGGCACTGGAAATCGGAATGCGCTCGTACAGGCTCGTCCTCTATGCCATGCCATGGAGGTTGAGACTCACCAACACTGGCAACTGAGAACTCCTAAGCCTGGTGGAGAACTGACATGGCCTAGACCTGCTGACTCCCATTGCCTTCTCTGAGCCTGGGGTGACGCTGCAGGTAGCGGGTTAAGTCCAATGATTGTCTTTTGGACATGGGAGCTACCCATTCTGTTTTGACATCTCAGTTCCCTCACGAATTTTTATCACAGGGGTGGACAGGATCCCTTCCTTCCCACTAAGACCCTGACACTTCCCTGCATTCTTGCAGGGCGAATCTTCTCTCACTCTTTCTGGTCGTACCTGCTTGCTCTGCGCCTCTGCTTGGTCGCAATGTTCTCAGCTTTTTGGGGGCCACTCTCACCTTGGCCCCCACACTCTCCTGAGTATTTCACAGGTCCATAAACGGGTCGCTCCAGATAAATGTCAGCCTGTGCACCAGCTTCAAGGACACCAACCAGATGAGGATTGGCAGGTGGACTTCACTCACGTGCGCACACCTAAGGAATTCTATTACCTCCAATGATTGGCACCTTTATCCTCAGGAAAGGCTGAGAAGGCCAATGGACTCATCAAATGACAGCTCACCAAGCTCTCCACTGAACTCAGGTTGTCTTGGCCCTCCCTTCTCCCCATTTCCCTTACTCGCCTCCAGACCACCCCACACTCTCCTACAGTTTTTAGCCCTTTTGAGCTCCTTTATGGAAGGCTCTTCCTCCTCAATCACCACCTCCCAGCCCAAACTCCCCCACTGGCCGGGTATTTCCCCTACCTCTCTTTTCTGAGGTCCCTTTCCCAATCATACTGTGATCCTCACCACCCACTCGGCTGCCAAGCTCCTGGGACATCCATGCTGATGCCATCTCTCAGGCTCAAGTGGGCACCTATTCAGGATACATGGTCTGTCCAGCAGCTGGGACCCTCCACCTTCCATTTTTCTAAGATGTTCCAACAAAGGGCCTATCTGCTCTTCTGCTTTGCACATTCATCTTTACAGTACAACTAGGGCAGATGTTAATGATCTATTTTTTTCCCCTAGAAACTTGCCGCCTTTGATTCCTCAAGAAACAGATGCTTGAGGTCTCCAGGATGACAGTTAACCAGATGCTCCTCCACTCATACCTTCTGCTGAATGTGAACTCACTAATTCCTGACTCTTCCCCATGTCGGCCCATGCCCGCAGGAAGTAGTCAGACTTGAACCAGCATCCCTATACCCAAAGAGTCTGGAATGTTCTGGTGGAAGATCCACCTCAACTCCCCTTCCCTATCTCTTTCCCTAAACCCACTCCTAAGCCCACCAAACACAGCTTGTTCTGGTGGAAGATCTAACTCAACTCCCCTCCCCCATCTCTTTGCCCAAACCCACTCCTTCTAAGCCCACCAAACACAGCTCCTCCCCCAGAGAGTCTCAAGACCACTCCCACAGGTATATACTGTGCTGCATTTTAGAAAACAAACATGTGGTTCTTCTGGTCTCTTGTCCTGGTCTCCTCTCTGTGGGCTGGGGAATCACCCAGGAATGCTTCACCCATTAAACCTGGGCTTTTCCAATTCAGTCTGATGCGGTTTAATTTGGATTGCTGCGTCGGTGAAGAGGCCTTCAGTGTACAGAGACTTATCACCCCTCAAGCTTAGCAGCTGTGGGGGTTACAGTAATTACCTTGAAGGGGCCCTGCCATTTAGGGGAAAGTGGTGAGGGACCTGGTCTGGAGAAGAGAGAGGGACATGATCCTCGATGTTGATCAGGAATGGACAGGGGTTGGTGTATGGTCAGAGTAGAGGAATCTCAAACTCTTAAGGACACACATGCTCCTTTATCAACAGTAACTACCATTCTACATTTGGACACAAGCTCTGACCGTTATCCCAAGCCCTCATAACTCATAACCACACTTTGTTCTTTGTATGTAACTTTAGGGGCCAGAGTCACTCTGGAACTGGGTAGGTGTGAGTAACTAATGATGGCCAGTCAGCCCTGATGAGAGTAGGAGCTGAGTCAGAATAAGTCTTGAGAGATGTTTTCCTCACGGAGTAAAGCACAGCATCTCCTACCAGGAAACAACATGTTAACAGTCTGATGCCTTAGAACGGGTTGAGCCTGCTTTGAGGGAGCCACCACAGCTGGCTTCACAGCTCCCCTTGCTATGCAGTCATCATGGGTGTTTACAGGGGAAATACAGACCCATGAATCCCCACCATAAGCACAGGCTACTCTCCCTCTGCCTCCATGACCATGCCACCTGTTGAAGTGCAGGTCTGGACTCCCAAACGATAGAAGAGCAAGGGTTGGAGACTGTCTTGCCCTGTTTCCATATACAGCAGGAGTGTGTGCTCACTGCTGATGGATGGGGGGCTTCTTGTGTGATGCAAATGTTCTAACGTTGAGCCATGGTGATACCGGCATCCTGCTGCAAATCCATACTTAACAGGAGTGAGTTTTAGACTACAAGCAGTAAAACTTTTTAAAAGCATACAACTGCACACACACACACACACACACACACACACACACACACACCACCTCAAGACTCAGGAACTAACATGGAAATGGGGTGAAAACATTGTAAAACTCGGGGGTCTGGAAGACTGCAGTGAGATTGTCTTCTGGACACCACAGGCCTGGATCACGGCACTAATGGACATAATCAAGCCAGTCAGTATTGTAACACGGAGAAAGGGGGCTCATGACTTCCCACCCCTAACTGAGGAGGTTCTGACTGTTAATGGTTCCCAGGGAAGGGAGTCAAAGCTTTCTTTGGAGGGTGTGACCCCTTGGAGGTCAAGCACCTATGCTCCATCCTCCAAGATTATAACTTAACTGGCTGAGGGTGGGTTTTGATGAGTCAGGATCTTTAGTCAGCACCCCAGGTGACTCTAAGCTGCAAACCCCTTCCCAGACCACCTGAGTTGGGTGAAGGAGGATGCAATTGTAGGACATTAAAAATATATAGATTTTATTTTCTTAAACAAAGTCTCATGTAGCACAAAACTATGTGGCCTTGAAGCAACTATGTTCAAAGATGACTTTGAACCTCTGAAGTGCTGGGATTACAGCCATGTACCACCATGCCTGATTTATGTGTTTCTGGGGTGTTGAACCACATTACTAGGCAAGCACTTTGTAAACTAGGCTAACTCCCACCCATGTAAAATTGAGGGGTTTGTGAATGGTCTCTGACTCTCTGTAACATCCACAGTGGAACAACAGGAGTATCTTCTGTTAAAATACTTGACCTTGGTTTCTGAAACCTTTTTGAAGTATAAGACAAAGATAAGCAGGCAAGTCCAGCTACACTTCAGCTTGACTTAGGGTGACCACAATACTGAAGGGCTCATTACCACAGGAACCAGCCATGTGTTGAACTTTTCAGTCCCACTTCCAGTTGACCTCCACGGAGAGAAGAGCTGTCCCTCAAGTGGATCACTGGTGACCAGTGGTGTAATCACCCATGCCCACCTAAAGAAGCCTTCATAGAACCTCCACCCCAAGTATGAAGCTTAGGATTTTCTTGTCTGTGAACTAGAATACTACCATATGCCAAGGGAGTAGAGTACCTCAACTCCTTGAAAATAAGAGACTCTGGCTGGGGGACCCTTGTGAATTTTAGCATGCCTCTTATACTGGCCTTTCTCTGGCCATCATGTGTCCTTGAGTACACCATAACCAGTTGGTGAATGCACACTAATGGGTTTGTCTGAGTTCTGTGAGCCATCTAGAAAACTTTTGAGTACAGGAGGGCATTGCAGAAGCTTCCAAATTGCAGGCAGCTAGCTAGTTAGAAATGGAGATTGCAGCTTGGACGTGTGATTGATGCTGGAAGTGGGTGAGATTGCACAGATTCTCTGTTTTCCCAAAGTTTCTTGCATATCCTTTAAAAATAAAATGTTGGCAAAAATGAAGTTGCTTGTAGGAAAATGGATGCAGCCAGGTTAACATAAGCAAGTCATTCTCAGAAAGGAAAATAATGAGTTTTCTCCTACTTTGGATCTTTATAGCTACATAAACTTGTGTACATACTAGTGCCATGAAGTGAGAAGTAGAGCTGTCTGGAGACATGTCAAACATGCTATGCACCATGAGCATTTGTATACTTGCATAAAAGTGACTTTATGTAGCCCTGTACAACAATGATAAACTGTTAAATAAAAATCATAATACTCATCATGGATTCCAGTAAGCCAAGCTAAAACCAAAACAGAGTCATGCATAAGATTTAAATGGACATGATGACACCAAATTGTTCATCAGACTTTTTAAGAAATCAGTGTTGAGAAGAAATTTCTGAAGGGGGGCAAATTGATTTGAGTAATAGTAAGTTTCCCTTTATCTTAATTCTGCCACAAAAGAGATCACCCAAGGACTGGGATTTGACAAAAACCAGCACATCTGCTTGCCCTGCATAAGGCCATACGACTAATTGCTAACACAACAGCAAAAAGTACGAAGTTCCCTAAATATAACTGGAAAATTGATAGTGTTTCAACTAATTCATTGAGAAGTTTACGTTCAAAAGCATTGCAGAACTGGACAAAAGTCTCAGAACCAAGCTGGTACAAGCAGTCATGCCTTGCATTCAGGAGGCTGAGGCTAGAAGATTGTTATGAATTGGATGTGAGCCTGAGCTATAGGGTGAGATCAGGCGATGAACATAGACTACAAAATGAGACCATAGCAAAAGCATATCTAAGGTTTGGATGTATTTGGTCTCAGCACTCAGGCAACAGAGGCAGGTCGATCTGTGTGTGTGTAAGGTCAGCCTGGTCGTGATAGTGAGTTCCAGGACAGTGAGGAATGCATAATGTGATGTCGCAAAAAAAAGTTTTAAGAACTGTCAGAATAAGCAAAATCTGGAACATAGAGATTAAAGGTTTTTTTTTTTTTTTTTTTTTTTTTTTAAACCAAATCCCTAATGACGGACTGGATCATGTGCTATAAGGGATTCCTCAGGATTTCCCAGATGAAATTTAATAGCTTGATAAATGACTTGAAGGCTAGTATGACAGTAATAGGACACTTGCTTAGCATGTGTGAAGCCCTAGGTTCCATCCCTTTGTCTGTCCATCCGTGTCTGTCTGTCTCTCCTCCCCCCCCCCTCTCTCTCGTGCACGCGCGTGAGCACACATGCACACATCAGAAAGCCAAGACTGATATTTTTAGACGGTCTCATTTTGTATCCCCTCTGACCTAAACTTTAGATCAGCTTCATAATGCTACAATTACAGGTGTGTGTTGCCACACTCAATCAGAAGTTCATCTTAAATGTTTGTGTTCACTGGTGTGTGTGTTCATTTAAATGTAGCTTCCTGGACCAGTAAGATGGGCCAGCAAGTAAAGATGCTTTCCACCAAACCTGATAACCTGAGTTCAATTCCCTATCCCCTGGACCCACATAATGAAGATAGCTACTCCCACAGGTTGATGTCTGACTTCCACCTGTGTGCAATCTCTCTCACTGTCTCTGTCTCTCTCTCTCTCTTACTCACACATACAAACACATAAATGTCATAAAATTTAATTTAGATTCCTATAAGAGAGAAAACGCTTGTCATTCTTTTCCTTCATTACTGTCTCTTGTCTTTCCCTCTCTTAAGTCCTCTTTGACGTTCATTGCTCTTTAATGTTTGAGAGCAACCTGACCTAAAAACAGACACTTGGGACATTAGCACTGTGAAATAACACCCATTCAACTCCCCACCCTGGAATGGAGAAGTCTAACTGCAATCAAAATTGCAAACCACTGGTGTAGCTAGGAATAGCATGGAGCTGGGGTGGGGGTCAGACTCCAACTATCCCTTTCCTCGATAGAAATTTCTCAGTGGTGCGATTGATTCCCAGTGGCCAATCTCAGAGCTTGGGTGGGAAGGCAACCACTTTTAAGAGCACTTTCCCACACCTGTAGCACTATGAGCCTAAGTAGATGCTGGCCTTGGAGAGATGAGCAGCAGTCTGGCTACTCACTCTTGTGGGTGTCTCTGTAGTTCTCTCATTCATTTCTTTGAGGATTTGGATGTCTTGACAGCAAGAATTATGAGGTGTGGATTTGCACTCAAATTTAATTCTTTGAAACTGGGTCTTGTGTAGTCCAGGTTGGTCTTCAACTTGCCCTATAGCTAAGGATGTCTTTGAATTGACCGCCTGCCTCTAGAGTTCTGAGATTACAGGCTTGGACCTGTACTCAATTTACACAGTAGTTTGTGCATTCTAGGCAAGCACTAAACCACATCCCCAACCCTCAGAACTTCTCTGTGCAAAGGTTGTAGTGGACTTGGAGGAGACCTCCCCAATGACTCCTCCTAAGACTTACAGCAGCTTTTCATCTGCTGGAACCTAGGTCCATGATAAAGTTTGGTTCAGAGACTTAGAGAGGCAGGTGTGGTGTTGATCATAGTGAAAGTCTGGTGCCAGGGTCTTTCTGAGGGGATTTAGAGCAGAGATACACAAAACTGCAAACACCTGAGCCTACTAGGTGTCATGCCAAGCCATGGGTTGAGTCTGGAAAATGCTGTGGTTTTCTTCTGAAAAGGGGGCCCCTTCTTCCCTTCTCCCTTTTCCTCACCCCCTTCTTTTGGGACAGGATCTTGCTGTAGATCAAGCTAGCCTCAAAACTCAAGGTAATCCTCCTGACTTAACCTTTTTTAAAAAGGTATTTTACTATTATTGTGTGAGTCTCTCCCTCCCCCGTGTGTGTGTGTGTGTGTGTGTGTGTGTGTGTGTGTGTGTGTGTGTGTGTGAACACAAGTGTGGAAGCAGAGGACAACTTTGGGGAGTGGGCTCTGAGGCTCTAACTCAGGCATCAGGCTGAGTGGCAAGTGCCTTTACATACTGAGCCATCTCACAGGACAACAACTTCTTAAGTCACGGTTTCAAGACCTCTCTCCAAATATAGTCTTAGAAATTGGGGGAGGGGACACACACCTCAGTCCATAAGATATTGTCACCAGTTCCTCAGCACAGTTCTCTGGTCAAGTTGCATAAAAATACTAATGGCAAAAAAAAAAATGGTTTTGTGTCTTTTGCATATAACCCCCTTTAAAGGCTAATTGCTCATTTTTTAAAATGAAAAGTTGGACTAGCTGAGTGGATCCCACTGATAGTAGCTTTTGCTATAAGAGCTTCAAGCTAAGTTGCTGACTGAAGGCCTGTGCGCACAGGGTGGGGAAGTAGTCAGGTGGTGGAGCACTCATGTTACAGGCCAGAGCTGCGGTGCCTGCCTTCCCCGGAGCTTGCCCCATGCTGCCCTTGTCTGTGTTGCTTTTGCTTTTCAACCTTTTAACAAACCACAGCAGTCAGACCTAATACCTGTCCAGTCCTGTGACTAGAATAGTAGGATTGCGAAGAGATGGCTCAGAGGTTAAGAGTACTGACTGCTCTTCCAGAGGTCCTGAGTTCAATTCCCAGCAACCTCATGGTGGCTCACAACCATCTGTAATGAGATCTGGTGCCCTCTTCTGACCTACAGTCATACATGCTGTATACATAATAAATCTTTATTTAAAAAAAAAAGAATAGTAGGATTGCTAGAGGTGGTTCCCAGGACCCAGCAGCAGTCACGGGGGACTTCTGGATGTTGGTAGTGCCTTCTTTATCAGTCTGGATACTCTTTAGACAGTATGTGTCCAGAGGAAACTCAACATGTGCAGTTATAACCAGACCATTTTTCTATAAACACATCATATTTCAATGAAAAGTTTAAATAAACCAAGAGTGGTGACAGACTCCTGTAATATCAGCATATAGAGGCTGAAGCAGGACTGCTAAGTCCAAAGCCTATCTAGCCAGCTTAGAAAGACCGTTTATTATTATTAAATCATTAAAAAATAAATTAATTAAAAATTTAAAGAGTGGAGATTGCTGGAAAGACGGCTCAGCAGACAGGGCACCTGCTATGAGTTGAAATCCCCAGAAGCCACTTCAGAGCCAGAGGAAGGTGTTAGAGCCTCACAGAACAATGAGGCACAGGTGAACCACATGAGCATAATGTGGCTGAGAAGAAACAACCAGGACCAAATCTGGTCAGGCTGACGATCTCTGCGTATCCAGTTAGTTCTTGGTTTCCCAGGCTATCCCACGAGCATTCAATCCTCAAGTCCTTGCCCATCAAGTTTCTTGCTCACAAGATACAGGTTTTAAAAGGAGCTGCACCATTAGAGCATTCACATGATGCAGAGTGCTGGGTGGCTTCCATCTTAAATCCCCGTGGCCAATCAGCAACGCGCAGGCCTTTGAAAGATTCCCAGTGCCTTGTTTGAATTCGAGGGGGAGCAGAGCAAGTTTAGGAGCATGAAGACATCAGACAATGCTGAAAAGCTGGCTCGAGCACCAGCAGACCTCTGGAAAGTCAGGGTCCAGGGAGACGCAGGTCCCAGTGCCCCAGTGGCCGCCCCACTGTTGGAAGAGATTCCAGAGGTCTTAGTGGACAAAGGCAGCAGGCACCAGTATGTAAGGGGACGCTTTCTGAGTAAAGCAGGCTTTGTCAAATGCTTTGAGATCTCAGACCCAGACACAAAGGAGGTGTTCGCAGCCAAGATGGTGCCTAAGTCTTTGCTCACATCCTCCCAGAAGGAGAAGCTGTCCAAAGAGATTTCCATTCACCGCAGCCTCTCACATCAACACGTCGTAGACTTCCACAGCGTTTTCGAAGACAGCGAATTTGTGTTTGTGCTTTTGGAGCTTTGTCGGGAGAGGGTGTTTCTGTTGTGGGACTGGGGTGCCCATACCGTGAATTTGCTGGCAAAGGGCTTCTGATGCCTTGGAGTAGCTTAGAGGAGTGCTTGGGTTTCAGGACTCTCGGTAAGGGCACACATTAACAGGAGAGGGTCCTGTGAATGATAATGACCAGTGTATAGGCAGAATCATCAGGAGTCTGTCAAGACCTCTGTTTAATCCTGAGAGCTTAGACCTGGTCCCATCCAGCTGCCCACCCTTTTCGGTGGGCTTCACTAACTTCTTCCTTCTTCCTCAGTCCCTCCTGGAGCTGCACAAGAGGAGGAAAGCCCTGACCCAGCTGGAGGCGTGCTACTACCTAAGGCAGATAATCCTGGGCTGCCAGGATTATTATTCTTCTTGAAGGAGGATCTGGAGATGAAAATAGGTGAGGTGCTGTTAGCAGGCTATTAGCAGCATCAACCCATTCCTTGTTCTTGCAGCCTTCAGAAGTAAATGTATTTTATTAAAAACAATTCTTTTTAGGGTTAGGGCATGGGTCAGGGTTGGAGCACCTGCCTAGGGTCCCTCAGTGAGAGACGGGGCGTGGCTAAGGGGTAGAGCCCCCACCTAGAATCCCCCAGTGAGGGGCTGGTGGTGTGGCTCAGGGGTAGAGCCTCTGCCTAGAATCCCCCAGCATCACCCAGGTGTAGACTTTTTATCAATTTCCAGACATTACTCTCAAGCAATTATTTCCTAACTCCCCAACTCTTCCCTTATCAGTGATACAAAACTCCTTTCAGGAAAGAAGAAAACCTGACTTCTGAGAAGAAAGGATCAATGCTCCAATACTTGCCAAGCTCCGGAGCATGCACAGAGGACCTGAGAGAGAGTCTGGGCCTCCAGTCTGGGAGGGATTCAGGGAGTTGCTCTAAGGACCCCCGTTCTCTGGCTCGGATGCCTGTCGGCCCAGGCTCCAGCCTTAACCAGCCCTCGGGGACGCCCCTAAATTCTGCCCTGCTGCACCCACAATTCACCCCACGCCCCACTCGGAGGAGTGTGCCAGTGTTCCGCAAGCTTCTCAGGCCCTGGAGGCGGAGAGGACCGTGTATCATCACAACTGGAGGGTGTTTCTGCAGGCAGTATGCCGGGTGAGTACCAAGCTCGCATTTGGTATCTTCCAGCAAAGGGCGGTGTAAGGAGGCGTGCCTTCGAGACTTCTCTCAGAGGCTCAGGCTTCCAGCCCCACTTGGAAAGCACTAAATACTAGTAGGAGGGGGGGCAGGGCTACCTTAGCGTCCCGCCTCTCTCAGCTCTATGGAGCTGGGAAATGGGAAAGCACCAACCACAGGAGGCATCTGTGGTGTGCCCTCAGATGGGGCGTGGCCTCAATACTTGAGGCAATCCTCCTGACTTAATCTCTTGGGGACTGGATTTATAGACATGATCCATCATGGCTGGTTAAACATCTCCCCTTAACAGAGGATATCACATTTTGTTTATAGAGATGATGTAACATTTTAAGTTGAGCTTCACCATCAAATCTATGATGCTCTTTCCCAGTTACTGTCCACACGTGATTTACATTTGTTTCCTGGACGCATGTGTTAGCCTCTGTCATTCAGTGTCCTTCCAGATCAGGCATTTTCAGTGCCTCCTTAAACACCCCAAGTTCCTCATATTGTGGTGATCCCCGACCATAAAATTATTTGCATTGCTACTTCATAACTGTAATTTTGGTACTGTTTTGAATTGTAATGTAAATATTTTTGGAACTAGAGGTTCATAAAGCGGTCAAGGCCCAAAGGTTGAGAACTGCTTCTTGAATTCCAGCAAAGTACTGTGGCCCTGAGCTTCACCCACTGCCTTATTCCAGCATAGACTGTGGTTAGTGTGAGTTCTTTCTGTTGTCTTTTCTCCCAGAATCTGCATGTAGTGGGTAACATTAATATGTTGAAATTGGTCTTGTTATTGCCACTGAAATATAAATGTAAGTTAAATTGACTTTTGCTAAACAAGAACAATATCAAATAAGGTACTTTAGGAAATACCTTGTGCTATGCACAGTGTTAGAAGTAAGAATAGCTATGTCAAAGTAATGAGCAAATCTATCACCTAAAATTGGTATCTAAACCCTTTGCTGAATTCAAAGGATATTTTCTGGTCCTTTTCTGACCTGTTTCCATTATGTCGTTGAACCATTACTCTTTAGACACAATCTCACCATGTAGCCCATGCTGACCTCAAATTTTCACAAAAATCCATATTAAAATTTAAAGGGTTTTATCTAAATTTCATATTCCTCCCAGGGACTAGAAGTGTAGCATGCATGAGGCCCTGGGTTCAATCCTCAGCACCCACATAAACTTGGTACCTTCTACATGCCTGTAATCTCCTACCTCAGTCTCCCAAACCCTGATAAACAGGTGTGAGGCATCAGACTCAGGGAACTGTGACTCCTGCTTTTCTGGCGTATGTAACATGTTTTATACATGATTCACCTGGCTGTTAAGTTGTAGCGAGATCACACATGGACATTTCTTCCACTGTAATTATTGATCCAGCAAGTCCCTAATGACCACCGACTGGGAAAACCCATTCTGTCTCATTTTCTCCTGCTCATGGTGTCTCCCAGCTTGCACGCTTTATTCAGTTAATCAATTCATTCATTCGGCTCCATTATGGGCACTGAAATCACAGGTTCTGCAGATTAAGAAATGAACATCAGCACCTAGTGAAAAATGTAGCTTTGTTAATCTTTGGATCTGCAGCTTTTAAAGGACCAGCCTTACAAAACCTCCTCATTGACTCTTTCAGGGTCTGCTTCATTCACAGCTAAGCCTCTCAATGTACTGGCGTGGAAATGACATGGGGACAGTATCCTTACCAACATCCTTTTATCTTTGTTTCATTTATAATTAGCTTACAAAGACTGGATGGTCAAAAGGCTTCTTCGGACATCTTTAGTTTTTGTTAACTCACCCTTGCACAGTTTACCCTCCCCACCCCACTATCCCCTACCAGCCTGCTGCCAGCCCCACTTACGCCTTTAACCTGGAGTATTCTCCCTCATTCTTTCATGCAACCTGTGTTTACTATCCCTTCTGATTATATTTTTTACTTTGGCTGCAAGATGTAGGTTTTCTTATAGCTTTTTCATATGCCCTTCATTCTAGTTAAGTCTTTTCCAGTGTGTCACTCCCCCATCCATGTTTGAACCTTCCCACTTTGAGCATTCCCGCTCTCTACCTTGACTTTTTAACTATATTTTACTAAATCCACCTGCCCTCATGAATCCATCCCCAATGGCCTGTCTCTAATTACCTGGCTTCCACATGTACTCCAAAAACACAGAAATGAAAAATTTCAAAGCAAGGATACCTGTGTGAGAGACAGTACATTTGTCTTAATGAGGCAGGGTCTCGTGTACTCCTGGCTGGCCTTTTACTCACTGTGTAGCAAAGATGTCCTTCAATTAAAGGCAACACCATGCCCTATTTGTGTGAGTGTTGAGGATGGAGCCCAGGACCAATTGACCTACATCCCTAGACTAGGGAAGAAACATACAATAGGAAGAAAAAAATTATGTGAACACTATGTTTATCATGTGTATTTTTTGAGGCTGGTCTTTACTATGATGCCCAGGATGATCTTAAAGCCTCGAGTTCAAGTGTTACACCTGCCTGGGCCTCCTGAGTAAATGACACTGTGGGTATGCACCTCAACATGAAATATGTTTCTTGAGCAGATTCTTGGCATGGCTCCTCTGCACATCCATCTCAGTGAGCATTCATGGAAAATGCTTCTGTGTATAGAAAAGACTGGATGAATGGGGCCCTGCTGGAAAGGTGGCAACAACTTCCCACTGACCTATGAACCCAATCTAGACCCTTCATTTAACCTGAAACTGCCTCCAGGAGCTGACAATGTTTGACCCTTGGTGCTGTGCTGTTCCATGCACACTTCGGCTTCATTTTTGTTTTGTGGGTTTTTTATATTTAGCATAGAACTGAGCTGCTCTGACATTTTTCATATGTTATGTTTTCATTTATGCTCTCACTACCTTTTCCACTCTGTCAACTAGACCTTCCCTCTCTCCACCCCAAACAGATTGACTTTCTGCATTCATCTCATATACACAATTATCCTCTTTGCCTCCCTCCTCCGATTAGGTCCCCTTTCTAGATGTGCACGTGTGTGTGTGTGTGTGTGTGTGTGTGTGTGTGTGTGTGTGTGTGTGTGTGAGAGAGAGAGAGAGAGAGAGAGAGAGAGAGAGAGAGAGAGAGAGAGAGAGGGGGGGGCAACCTCTAGATGGCACATTTCATCACATCCTTCCACTGTCTGCCTCACTGTGGTCACTTAATCCTTTACATGACAGACAATAATTTACTGTCTCTTGAAACTATGAGAGAAAAGGGAGTTCCTAAAGATTTTAGTTCCCAGTTTCAACTAGTCATGACAGGCTAAGGCTAGAGGTTATCTTCCTGATACCTGAGTCAATTCACAATATAATGGTAAACAGATCTAATAATATGCCTACTTTATAACTAAGCAGTCTGATGCTAAGATGGAAAAAAATCACAGTCTTGATCTTAACTCCCAGCACAATCTCTTCATACCACATTTAATCCATGATACAATTTCAGAAATGAACAGATGCCAAGTTCTCCTTTCACAACCTACTTCCTGTTACTCCCACATCATGAGCCTCTCAGAGACCACCAGGAGTCCGAGTTCATATGCAAAAGCAAAGAACCTTTCATGCAAGATCCAGCTTGGGCTCTTCATCCATTCCGACACAGTGGTTGGATCAGGGACAGCACCGAGCTCAGTTGAGGCAGAGCTTTTAAGGAGTAAAGGATGGGGGTTAGGGGAATTCTGGATTCAGATGGGGGTTGAACTCCTGATTGGGCAGGAGCAAGGTAACAGAAGTTTTGTCAAACAGTGGTTGGTACTGGCTGCAAGGAAATTGGCAGTCTGTATACTAATTAAGTAAGTTATCCTTAATGAGCACTTAGTACTTGTTTGTCTCAATTCTGATTGGTCTCCTGCAGGGTACATTTGTGGCTTTTCCTGGTTATTGTAATGGTGAGACCTAGTTCTAATATTGTTAGTTTGCAGCCTGGCATGGCTGCCCTAATGTTAAGTTAGGCCCCTTTGCTTCTCTATAAAGAAAGTAACATTCAGAGGTTCCCTTGCCTAGCAGCACTAACAGACTTTCAAAGCAGCAGCCAAGGTCTGGAGGAGTTGCATGTGTTTACAGGGGAAGCTGTCAGGAGGTGTTTAGGAAGGCATTTAGGAATCAGAATACAGATGCTTTAGCATCAAAGGAGCGTTGGAAGGAAATTAGCAGCTCTAGTGTTTGTCTGGCTCTTCAGCTTGCTACCCCATGATTGAACTACCAGCTCCTCCCCAGCCTCCCCTCTACTTGGCAAAATAAAACACTTTTTAGATTGAAGGTATTGATTTGTTATAACATGGTGTCTTTCTTTCCCTTATTTAGTTTCTACTCATAATAATAATCTTAACTACACAATCCAGCTCAACTTCAGGGGAATGAGGAAATTACAAACCCAAAGAAGAGCAGCAGGACTCAAGGACTATAAGATATTCATAGCAGAAGGATGGGTGCCACAGTTGGATGGGTGCCCTCGGAGCTGCGGATGGGAGGGTCTGGTGTTTAAGGTGTATGTCAGTCAGAACTGTCACAGCTGTCCCATAGTTGGTAGTGGTGAGCTTCTTGCTGAACTTGCTCTTCTTGGACCCAAGGTGCTCATGGCTTCAACAATGCTCGTGTCTTCTTTAGCATTCCCAAGGACCATGTGTTTGCCATGAAAACACTGAGTCTCTGCAGTGCAGATGAAAACTGGAAATTGTTTGTCTTGGTTCATCATTTGCCATGGACAAAATACCAGGACCTGAACGTTCAGGATGACATTCCCATCCTTAAATTTCACCCCATGGATGGATGGACTTCATATGAGTGACTATGGCACATAATGTCACCACCCAGACATGAATCCTGGAATAATTCAGTGAAAGGAGAAACACTCGTAACCAAATACTTCCTTTCAAATGTTCAGAGCAGCAAAGTTTTCTTCTACCTTGGGAACTTTGCAAATAGCTAGAGGAAGACTCAGCTGAAGGGTGGCTGTCTATACCAAGATTGAAGACCACTGTGGACTTGACCATAGATCTAGTGGCCACAGGGCACAGGGCAATCTGCAAATGATCTTTTTAAAAAAGTTAACAGAGAGGCACCGTTCACCAAAGGATGGAAACTGATGCAAACTCACAGCCAAATACTAGAAGGAGTTCAGTGAATCCTAGAGAACAGGAGGAGAAAGGATTATAGGAGCCAGAGGGGTCAAGGACACCACAAGAAGACTCATAGAATCAACTAACCTGTATCCGATTAGTTCTTAGTTTCCTTGGCTATCCCACGTGCATTCAGTCCTCAAGTCCTTGCCCATCAAGTTTCTTGCTCACAAGATACAGGTTTTAAAAGGAGCTGCACCATTAGAGCACTCACATGATGCAGAGTGCTGGGTGGCTTCCGTTTTAAATCCCCGTGGCCAATCAGCAACGCGCAGGCCTTTGAAAGATTCCCAGTGCCTTGTTTGAATTCGAGGGGGAGCAGAGCAAGTTTAGGAGCATGAAGACATCAGACAATGCTGAAAAGCTGGCTCGAGCACCAGCAGACCTCCTGAAAGCCAGGGTCCAGGGAGATGCAGGTCCCAGTGCCCCAATGGCCGCCCCACTGTTGGAAGAGATTCCAGAGGTCTTAGTGGACAAAGGCAGCAGGCACCAGTATGTAAGGGGACGCTTTCTGAGTAAAGCAGGCTTTGTCAAATGCTTTGAGATCTCAGACCCAGACACAAAGGAGGTGTTCGCAGCCAAGATGGTGCCTAAGTCTTTGCTCACACCCTCCCAGAAGGAGAAGCTGTCCAAAGAGATTTCCATTCACCGCAGCCTCTCACATCAACACGTCGTAGGCTTCCACAGCGTTTTCGAAGACAGTGAATTTGTGTTTGTGATTTTGGAGCTTTGTCGGGAGAGGGTGAGTGTTTCTGTTGTGGGACTGGGGCACTGATGCCTTGGAGTAGCCTAGAGGAGTGCTTGTGTATGAAGCAATTATGGAAAGGCTTCTAGTGAGGGTGCTGAGTGCGGTTGAGAAAAGACTCTGGGTAAGGGCACGCATTAACAGGAGAGGGTCCTATGAATGATAATGACCAGTGTATGGGCAGAATAATCAGGAGTCTGCCAAGACCTCCCTTTAATCCCGAGAGCTTAGTCCTGGTCCCATCCAGCGGGCCACCCTTTTCGGTGGGCTTCAGTAACTTCTTCCTTCTTCCTCAGTCTCTCCTGGAGCTGCACAAGAGGAGGAAAGCCCTGACCCAGCTGGAGGCACGCTACTACCTAAGGCAGATAATTCTAGGCTGTCAGTACCTGCACCACAATCAAGTCATTCACAGGAACCTTAGGTTGAGCAACGTCTTCCTGAACGAGGATCTGGAGGTGAAAATAGGTAAGGTGCCGGACCTGCAGGTGGCCGGTGCCACTACAAGAGGAGGCAAGAAGAGGAAATCTGGGAGAATGGGAGCCAGAGAAATGGAGGGCCGGTGGGACATGGAGGTGCTGCCCTCCAGAACGCCCTCTAGTCTAGAAATGGAAGGTGAGGGGCCCACACGCCAGTGTCTTGCCTTTAGATGCATTTGCTCTTTTTGTTTTTGTATTTGCTGTTGTTGTTTTGTGTACCTCAATACAGTAGTTCTGAAAATAGTTTACTTGGGGGTGCCTCCCCCAATTACTACCCTATCTCATAGCACTGAGCCAGGTGCTCCTCAGTCAGTTTCCTTTTTAAACTGGAGGTCTAGACGTATGCCATGCAGCAAGGCTGGCAGCATTCCCTTAGCTGTCTTTTTACTGAGCTGAAAAGTTCTGTTCCCTTGAGACTCTGATTCGCCTCAGTCCCTATTCCCACGTCACCTTTCTTACCTTGTCCATCAGCAGTCACGAAGAGTATTTACTTGGTTCCCTAGTGCATCCCATTCTGTTGTCATGTGTTTTAAATTTCATTTATTTATGTGAGGGGTGGGGATAGAAGGTAACTTTCAGGAGTCAGTTGTCTCCTTGCACTGTGTGGGTCCCAGGGTCAACTCAAGCCATCTGTCTTAGAAGCATGCACCTTTACCTACAGAGCCATCTTACCACCCTAGCCCTGCTATCTAAAAGAGCAGTGTAAAGGGCAGTGGGAGGCCTGCCAGAGCCAGCAAAGTAGGAAGGTTCCCGGAACAGAGACTTTGGAGTCTGATTCTCAATGGTCAGACCTGAGGCAGCTGTCTGCAACCACAGGTGACCCAGACCTAGCAGCTGAGCGCCCTCTCTTCTTTCCTCTGTCCCAGGGGGTTTCGGGCTGGCAACCAAAGTGGAATATGAAGAGGAACAAATGAAGACCTTTTGTAGCCCCCAGAACTTCATAGCTCCCGAAGCGGTGAGACTGGGAAGTTTTGAGGAGGATGTATGGTCCATCGGGTGCATCATGTAAGTTGGGAATGGACTCAGGAGCTATGGGTCTCAATGGGGCTTTCTGAGGCACTTCACCCAGTTGACCTTACCCTCTGGATCCTTCTTCCTTATAGAAAGGCTATTTCAGGGAGCAGGTTGCCCACATGAAGCCCTATTTCCTTATCAATCTGGTGTAGGATGTAGGATTTCCTGTAGCTTGGACTTATGGTCCAGAGAAGGGATGAGAAAGTCTCTACAATTCTTCCTCCAGCTCTTTGCTGTTTACTAAAAGTGTGCACAGACCCAAACCATCAACACCTGAGGGCTTGTTAGGACTATGGAATCTCAGTTCTGAACCTGGGTTTAATTGTGTCCCTGGCTGACTTTCAAGAAAGCTCTGGAAGCACTGATGAGCACTGATGGGAGAATCAGATCATCAGAAAGGCTGATGGTAGGCAGAAGTCCCATCATGGTGGCCTGTGGTGGATAGCAGTGGCCTCTGGGGTCCTCTATTACTGCAGCCCAGAGCTGGGGAATTCCTGGCCCCTTAGTATCCAGGTGTTATCAGCTACATTCTTCTGAGGGCTTGTCCTAGCCAAGGTTACTGTGGCACTAGGCAGACTTGGAGACCATCCCCATCTCTTCCTAGTCAGTGAATCCAGCACAGCCCCCTTCCTCTAGACAATGACTTATGCATTTGGACTTTCCTGGGAGTTTGAGCAAAATTCTTCCTTGTACCTCCAGGTACACCTTGCTAGTGGGCAAGCCACCTTTTGAGACCTCATTCGAAAAAGAAACCTACCTCCGGATGAAACCAAATGAATACAGTGTTCCCAAGGTGACAGCAACACAATTTTATTTTATGTTTCACTGAAAAGCTATTCACTGTGCCCAGCTATATCCTGAGGACAGAGCCTTGACTCTAGTATAGCCACAGAGAATGTATGTCTGAAGCCTGGCCTTGAACTCGCTACATGTTGAGTTTGAATGTCAGATTCTCCTGCCTCTCCCTCCCAAGTGTTGAGATTATAGGCATGCAGCACTAGGCTGGCTTTATGGGGTATACTGGGAGCTGAACTGGCTTTTGTGCTTATAGGCAAGCACTCTGCCAACTGAGTCCCATGCCCAGCTGCCTGAATGGATGTAAAGTGCAGGGAGACAATGGGGGAGAAGAGGCAGACGTACTTAAGCTTGGGACATGGACCATCTCCACCCAGCTGAGCTGTGTTTAGCAGATGATAGCTTGACTCTTGTGAACCAGGCTTCCCATCTACAAAGTGGAAGTTTCCCCAAGGGCTTCCAGTGACAAAATGACATCTTTTTTCACAACCAATGGCAGATATCTGTTTGAAGGGATAACCCATTTCTGGGGACTAGGTCTACCTGGGACATATGGCCACTTTCAAATTGGTGTCCTTGACTTGTATGTAGAGTTGCTATGTCACAGAGAATTGGCTCACTGCAGACAGCATGGACTGGCTTGACCCAGCTGGACTGCTGTGGTATAAGTCCTGGCTTTATCACCTAGGCTGTGTGTATTCTCAGACGGGGCACTTTCTCAGTTCTGAGCCTGCTTCTTCACCTAAAGTGAGGCATAGTAGTGGAGTGAGTCTTCACTTTTGTGAGGCTGAGGCAGGGGAATCTCAAGTTCCAGGTTAGCCTGAGCTACACAGTGAAATCCTGTCTCAAACTATATAGGGGGAGGGAGTCTTATAGGAGTTTTTGTGAGGCCCAAATGAATTAATATACAAGACTACATTCCTGATACATAAGAAGCCTAGAGTTAATGCTCTGACTGACAGGCCTGTTGTAGGTTTTATCCCATATACCAGGTGTCTCACGTGGTGGGGTCCCAGGTATGATACCGCTCCCCCATTCTACAGATATGCCTTGGTGGGCCCAGAAAACCCAGGCTATTTGTCAGAGCTGGAATCATGGGGGCGGAACTGGGATTTAAACACAGGTGTGGGGACCTGGAGGCCCCTCTGGTGGTAAATTACTAAATGTGTTTTGCAAGGGCAAGCTGGGGAAATCATCCCAAGTTAATATTGAGTGCCAAGTGGCAGGAAATGATCCTTCTCACCAGCAGGGTGACGTTGGTCCTTGCTAAAGCTGGGGTGGAGGACCTGGTGGAGCTTACGGCCACTGAGCTATGGTATATTTGAGATAGGAGCAGCCACATGTCAGGTGGGGTCCCTGTCTCATCTCACTTAGGCTCTGCTTCTCCCCTCCAGCACATCAATCCCGTTGCTGCTTCCCTCATCCAGAAGATGCTCCAGGCAAAACCTGCTGCCCGCCCCACCATTGAGGAGTTGCTCAAAGATGAGTTCTTCACTTCTGGCTATATCCCTGCCCGTCTGCCCATCACCTGCCTCACCATCCCACCAAGGTTGTCAGTGGCTCCCAGCGGCCTGGACCCCAGCAGCAGGAAGCCTCTCATGGTCCTCGAGAAAGGTGAAGCTTGGTCTTGGTAGGGTAGACTGCAGAGAGCCCATATTTCCAGGGTGCATTTCAGGGTGCATGCACCTTACTCTGCCCCCAGAGGTGGGTCCTATCCTTGAGGTCTGGTCCCTGGGTTCTTCTGACCCTTGGGCTTGGCAGGAAGAACAGACTGAATCAACCCATTTGATCTGATAAGGAAAAAATGGACTGCACACCAAGCCCAGGAAATTCTTTTTGATTTTGTTTAAAAGTCTCTATCATCTCTTTTGCATGTTTTGTTGAATGCTGGAACTTGTCAGGTATAGACATGGAGTATAACACAGCACCCATCCTCAGTTCTCATTCTCAGCCATGGTTCACTCTGCACCTTTCACCCCTTTGAGTGCTTGCGTTTTGTCTGTCAGGAGCAGGTCTCTCACTGTCACTAGGCTGCTCTGGAGTCAGTCCTCCTGCCTAGGGCTCTGGATTACAAGTTTGTCAGCACATCTCACTTTTGAAATGTCACTACAGCCAACTTCAGCAGTCTGCCATTTTACACTTAAACTAAAGTACATCTGTGAGTTCAAGGCCCGCCTGGTCTACAGAGCGAGTACCAGGACAGCCAGAGCTGTTAGAGAAACTCTGTCTGAAAAAGAAAATGAAGGATTAAATAGGTAGAAGAATGAACAGGAAGCATCTGACTCTCTTTTCCCAGTCTGTTTCCATTTCTTTTGATGTTTTCATCATCAATCCTCTGTGTTTCTCTTAACTGATTGAGAGCAAACTTTGTTTTTTTTTTTAATTTATTTATTTATTATGAGGACACCAGATCTCATTACAGGTGGCTATGAGCCACCATGTGGTTGCTGGGAATTGAACTCAGAACCTCTGGAAGAGCAGTCAATGCTCTTAACCGCTGAGCCATCTCTGCTGCCCCAAGAGCAAACTTTCTTCTGTTAACGCTTCTGTGTATACTTCTTGAAAACAGACATGACAGACATTAGCACAACCTTCAGGACTGTGAGCATTAATCCAACCCCGTATTGTCTTCACGATTTCTTTTTCTTTTCTGTTTTCTTTCTTTCTTTCTTTCTTTCTTTCTTTCTTTCTTTCTTTCTTTCTTTCTTTCTTTCTTTCTTTCTTTCTCTCTCTCTCTCTCTCTCTTTCTTTCTTTCTTTCTTTCTTTTTTCCTTCCTTCCTTCCTTCCTTCCTTCCTTCCTTCCTTCCTTCCTTCCTTCCTTCCTTCCTTCTTTTTTGAGACAAGATCTCACTATGTAGCTCAAGCTGGCCTCCAGCTCACAGAGATCCACCTGTTTCTGCCTTCCAAGTGCTAGGATCAAAGGCGTGAGCCACCTCACCTGGTAGCATTCTTTTTTTTGACTCCCCTCCCTCCCTCCCTCCTTCCATTTATTTATTTATTTACTTACTTACTTACTTATTGAAACAGACTATGAAGCCAAGACTGGCCTCAGGTTTGAAATCCCTGGCCTCACTACCCCCTCTCCCCCCAGATGCTGGGCTTATAGGAGTGGGCCACTGTATTTAGAATTACTATTTTTTTTCTTGCAGCTTTATTTGACCTTAATATATTTCATTAAGGGTTGTAGACTTTGAGAAGTAACTTGAAGGACTTTGTTTCTCTGTGTGGCTATACCACCAATTTAATATAAAGTTCTCAGTTTGTCTGTTCAATTAGATTTACATTTTTAGGCAAATGACTTGCGATGATTTAGTTTGGGTTTTGGTGCTTTGAGACAGAGTCTCATGTTGTTCAGACTAGCCTTAAACTGCCAAATGCTGGGGTTACCAATGTGTGCCTCACCCCTGACTCAATGACTTGGATTTTTTGGAATAATTTTAGAGCTATACAAAGTGTTATAAACAAAATAGAGCTGACTTCCTATGTGCCCTTCCCCCAGCTTCCTCCGCTATCAGCATCTCTCTACCACAGAATAATTACCAAAACTAAAACGTTAACCACAAGATAATCTTGTCAACAAACTTCAGTCTTCATGTCAATCAAACAGATTCCCCATTAACATCACCTTGTTCTGTACCAGGGTGCATGTCAATACCACACAAGGCATTTAGAGACCTCAGCTTCTTAGTTTCCTCTAGCCTGTGACAGTCTCTGGGTTTTTCCTTGTGTCTTGTGACCTTGACACTTTCAGAGGGTGCTGATGAGTGTCTTTCCTGTTGGGTTTGTTGCTTCCTCATGATTTAGGGAAGATTCTACATTCTGAGCAGGAATGCTGCAGAGGGGATGTGCTCTTTTTAGTGTGTTAGGGAGACAAGGCTGTCTCTGCTACAGATGCTGTTTTTTCGGTCATTGATAAGTATCTTGCAGGAAGTTGTTTGAAACACTGCTGCCCATCAATTTTGGCACCCACATGTGGGTCTTGGTGTAGTAATTATTGCTGTAATTTTTATTTTTCCCTTTAAATTTTTGAGACAGTGTCTCATGTGGCCCAGTCTGCTTAGAATTCCCAGTATCCAAGGATGACCTTGAGCTTCTGTTCCTTCTGCCTCTGTCTCTTGAGTGCTAGGAGACACCACCACAGCCAGTTTATAAGGAGCTGATGATGTTAATTCAGGGCTTCACACTAGACAAGCACTCTGTTAATTGAGCTATTGCTGAGCCCCCTTTTCTGTTCCCTTTCCTGTAGTGCTGGACTTGTGGATCCTATCTTATGGGGAGGTATTAAAATACTGCTCCTTTAGGATTCTTTTTTTCTTAGTAAAGTAGCAATAAATGAAAATGTTTTATAGACGTTTTCCAGATTATCCAAAGGTAGGGAATTGTATCATGTGTTATATGATCCTGGAGTAGTCGTCCTCCATTTTCAATAGTTTTATTTGGACAAGTTTGATTTTACATATTCTGCAAACAGTCTCATTTTGTTTTTCCTATGAGTGGGTGTTCTACATGCATATATGAATGTGTAGCACATGAATGCCTGGTGACCACAGAGGCCAGAAGATGGTCTTGGATCCCCTGGAAATGGAGTTACAGGTGGTTGTGAGCCTCCATGAGAATGCTGGGAACCAATGCCAGGTTCTTGACAAGAATAGCCAGTGCTCTTAGTGGCTGAGCCATCTCTCCAGCCCCTTTCTGGCTAGTTTTAAAATCAGAGCTTGGATATTTTATTTCACACTTAAATTCTTAATACAGCATGGTGGGATTGTTGTTGTTGTTGTTTTTAACTGAAAATTTAGGGAATGTCCTGTTTCACGGGAGAAATGACACATGCTGGTTTGGGGAAGTGAATTGTTCAAGAATAAAGACAGCAACAGTGACCAGCACAGACCCGGTCACCATAGGTCAACTAATGCTTCAGTGTGGATTTCATTAGACTCACTTATCTGTAAGCACACAGAGCAAAAGGCTTACACTGCGCTTCACCCATCCTTCCGCCTTCCAGGATGCACAAGGTACCCTTCGTTCTTTGCTTGAATTGGTGCCTTCGGGCTCCCTCCCTGAGTGACAGCAACAGCAGGTGTCCTGGAAGGGCAGGCTGTTGGAGCAGAGGCCTGAGCTCCTGAAGCTTTGTGGCCTCTCAGTGAGCACCATATACCTGACACACCAACCTGGTCCTGACTCAGTTCCCAACAGCAGTGAGAGCTGATGGGACTGTGGGAAGATTGCTGGCTGTGCCAGGCAGGCCTGTGCTTCCTCCAGTGGTTTTTTTGCCTGGCTAATGACCATGTCACCTTCTTAGGTGTAGAGAGACCCTTGCCTGACCGTCCCTGGGAAAAGGAGGAGCCAGTGGTTTGGGGGACAAGTGAGGCCATCGAGTGCCACCTCAGTGACATGCTGCAGCAGCTGACCAGGGTCAATGTCTCCAAGCCCTCAGAGCGAAGGCTGGTGTGGCAAGGTGAGTCCTGCAAGGGGCTTCCCATCTGGAGAAGGCAGGGTATCTCAGTCAGCAAGCAGAGCCCCCATTTCCTGGAGATCAAAATCCAGATGAGTTAGCCTGACACCCAAGGCCCTCCTGGTGTGCCTTCTGCCTGTTTCTGCCCCGTCTCACTCTGTAGGTGACTGATAGGTCACCTCTGCACAGCTGTGTCTGTTGTCTCCTTTCTGCCCAGGGAATTAATCCCTTGGTCCTCAAGAGACTCAGGTCAGCTCCAGCCTCAGGGCTTTTGTGCCCACTGTCACCACCCTGACCCCCACTGCCAGCACTTCCTAACCTGATGTAATTCTCCTTAACATTTCTTCCCAACACATTCATGTATCTGCAGTTGGGACTCGTGTGCACTGAGGTGGTTCTATCATTGCAGGAATTGTTGGGTCTGCTCAGTTTCTTCAGCACTTTAATCTGGGGCACTAGGCTTTCCACCAGCCCTGATGTTAATGACTTTGGTTACTCTTCATCCCTCTGGTTGGTATGTGGGTCCTTCTAGAAGCCTAGGCTTTTCTTTTCCTATCCACACCTACCACAGTTCCTGAGACACAGTAAAGGGGCCCACTTAACGAATTGGGACTTGACATCCTGGGCTGCAATTTGGGTGTCTGGGTTTGTGCCATCAGAGCCCTCCACAGGCTTCATGTGGTGACCCCCCAGCTCTGGGGAGGATTATCTGAGAAGACAGAAGAAGGGACTGGCCTAAGCAGTGCTGTGTTTCTGTCCCAGAGGAGGCTGAGGATCCTGCATGCATCCCCATCTTCTGGGTCAGCCAGTGGGTAGACCAATCAATGAAGTATGGACTTGGTAGGTGTCTCCAGAATGTACGATGGGCAGGGGATGGTGTTGCCATAGTAGCCTTTGAGTGAACAAGTGAGTGATGTCCGTAATTGTGTGGCTGTGTTACCAAGAATTGTTAGGGCCTAATGCATGCAAGCACTCTACTACTGAGCTATTCCCAGCCTTTGTCCACCTCCTCCTGCCTTTCTAAGATAGCCCTCCCCCTGCAATTAGGGTATCGGCTCTGTGACAACAGTACAGGGGCACTCTTTAGTAACTCAACATGCCTCGTCCTCTACAATGATGGCGACAGCCTCCAGTACATAGACCATGATGGAATGGAGTCTTACCCCACCATGAGCTCCCACCCTGACTCCTTGATGAAGAAGGTGGGAACTGGCTGCTGTAAGAGGGTGTGGCAGGGTATGGGGTCTGCCTCAGGGTCAGGCTCTCATTCTGGAATCCCTGCCTCAACTTTCCAACCAGGTCACTCTCCTCCAGCATTTCCGAAGTTACATGAATGAACACCTGCAGAAGGCAGGGGCCAACATGAAGGCAGGGGCCAAAACCACACCCCGGGAAGGTGATGAGCTGGCCCGGCTGCCCTACCTGAAAAAATGGCTCCGCACAAGCCGCGCCATCGTCTTGCACCTCAGCAATGGCACTATGCAGATTAATTTCTTCCAGGTGTGCAGGGGCCTGTACTTGAGGTGGCTGGGTGGGTGGAAGTGCTGTCCCTTTCACCAGGTGGGGGGACTTCCTCCCCTTTGCCTCAACCTCAGGCACCAGCTGAGCTTTTCACTCACTCCCTTCTTCCCTCCAAGGACCACACCAAACTTATTCTGTGCCCCATGATGGCAGCTGTGACCTGCATCAGCAAGAACCAGGACTTCCACACATACTGCCTGAGCCTTCTGGAGGAATATGGCTGCTGTGAGGAACTGGGTAGACAGCTGTGCTATGCCCACACCATGGTAGACAGGCTGCTGAGCTCAAAGTCTACCAGCAGCAGACTCGAGGACAACCCCTAAGCCTCTGTCCTTTAGGCTGGTGCCCCTTCACTCTGCCTGGGGCTGCATTGCTGGACTTCTGGGACTGCTGCTCAGTGCCCGTGTCCCTGGGGCTGGGTGGGGAAGGGGTTGCTGTGTAAGTTATTTTTGTATATGTTTGGATCTGAGTTTATAACCTCTTCCCCTGCCCTCAGCCTACTGTATAACTTGTATAGATATAACTTGTATAGATATATTTCTATTGAATTTGAGACTGTTCTTTTCTTCATTTTATATTTATTCAATATATGTGCATATCTTTTCTTATCCTGTGTTTTTGTGAGTACATGGAACCCAGAGTATTCCTCTGTCCCAAGATCCTCAGGCTGCTAAACTGCTGTCCAATATTTTGATGCTCCCTAGACAAGGTTGATCCACAGGCTTAACTCCTTGGTCCACCTTTGGGGCACCTGGTTGTCTCAGCTCTTTAACATCTGGCAGGACCTCTCAGAATCCAAAGCTGGTGACTAGTAGGGCAGGAAGAAACTCTCAGGAGCACAGGTTCTCAGGGCATGGTGAGTGTGTAGCAGCAGCCTCTGGAATGGGTGTGTGAAGTAATGGATGTAGCCAGCAGGGACTTGGCCCAGAGCCTGGTGTACTTCAGTTGGGAGCTCCCTGTAGTGGTGCTTCTGGGGATGGACAGGACAAGGACACTGACTCAGTTATGGCAGGCCATCCCTGATCCATGTCCCACCCAGGTTCTCAAACACAATTTATTCATGGCATGGAGCAGGTCTTGCACTGATATCCCCTTTTAGGACTGGAACCTTTTCAGAGATGTGGGCAGAAAAATGGGCTGTGGGGATAACCCACTGGGTTCCTTCCTCTCAGGAAGAGGCCCCTCCAAGCCTACTCATCTTTTCCCAGGGGATAATCACCTCCCTCTTCCCCATGGCACTCTCCATCAGGGGCTGATCTGCAGCTGAGAGGACATTAGACAATGTCTGGAGGCATTTTGGCTGGCCTGCCTTGGGAAGAAAGTACCTCTGTCAAACTTTGAGGCCAGGGATGCTGCTAAGTATGCCACAGTGTAACATGGCACAGGATACAGGGCACCAACCACCCTTTCCCTGACAGTTTTCTCTTCTGAATCAGTACCGCCCAGGTTGAGAAACTACGACTTAGAAAAGGATTTTATTGACATGGGGTCTTACTCCCTAGTGTAGGTCGGCCTTGAATTCTCCACTTCCCACTTCCTGAGGGCCAGGGTTACAAGCATCATGTCGGGTTTAGAAAATGACTTTTTAACCTTCACTATGCTTCACATGATTGTGACTGAATAGGTAGCCTGTAATTGTGGCACTCAGGAAGGTGAGGCAGGAGGATCCTGAGTTCAAGCTACACAGAAAAAAAGGTGCTGGTTCTCATCTGTTCTGACCTAATGAGCTAGGTAGGACACAGTGTCAGTGTTTATCTAAGGTTAAGAATGTGGGGAAGTGAAGTAACGTCACGGCAGTACAAAGGACAAAGCAGAACTTTCTGATCCTCCTGCCTCTGCTCCTCATGCTCTAAAGTACAGACATGCACCACCATGGGAGGTTCAGTGCAGTGCTGGGAATAAACCAAGGGCATCATTTATACTAGGCAAGAACCCTACCAACAGGATTACTTTCCCAGTCAGGTTGTGGCACACCCCTTTAATACCAGTACTTAGGAAGCAGAGGCAGGTGTATTTCTGTGGGTTTGAGGCCAGCCTGGTCTATAGAGTGAGTTCCATGACAGCCAAGACTACAGAGAAACCCTTTCTCAAAAAAACAAAAAAAGTCTCAGGAAATGATTATGAAATACAAAGAAAACTTCTTCAGAACTAAGCTTCTACACTGAAGTCACTCAACTCCAGCAAGTTTATGTATAATTTCACTAGATTTTTATAAAACATGAGAGAAAATTGTCAGATAGTCATACATACAAGCACTTATGGATTGGAAATACTCAGTTTGAGACCCACAGGCTTCAAATCCCTGAAAGTCACCCAATCATCAAACACTCTAAAATTGTTCTGTAGGCTGTGCTAACAATCTAAATACAGGTTAATGCATGTTTTGGAGGGAGGCTATTGCCAGGTGGTAGTGACACATGTCCTTAATCCTGGCACTTGGAAGATGGGGATGGTTACACCAGCTTTGTGTTAAGGGTACAATCATGGAAACCATGTGCTTAGCTTTAGAAAATTGCCCCAGGATTCCCTAGCAGATTGAGAATGCAGCCAACAGGGTGTTGGCAGCCTCCAGCCTCAGGTTTCCTGGCCACAGGAAAGTCACAAGGTTGGAGGCTGACTTAGCCATCTCCTCTGGGAAACAGGAACCCCTCTGATCTGCCCTTGATGGGATACTGTTGCTGTGTTAGGCACCAGGGTGGGATGGAGCTGCCATCAGCTGGCAGGTGCCAAGGATTCTGCACATCTTGTGGCAGACACGTGTCCATACACAGTCTATGCAGAGTGGGCAGAATGCAGTGGTGACACCCTGACCCTTGCTCCCTCATGCACCCCTGGCTTCAGGAGCATTCTCAGACCCACCTGGGCATCCAGGATGGCATTCTGCTCCTGGTCTTTCTGCTAGAGCAGCAGCTGGTGCTGCATCTCCAGCACCTGTCCTGTAGCCTCTCCTCACAGCACATGGCTGCCAAGTCCATCTCATCCTTCTCCAGCAGAATCATGTTCTCTTCCATCTGTGGGTGCAAGGCCAACTCAGGTGGGGTGGGGAAGATGGCAGAAGACACACTGGTGCTCATGAGGTCCAACTAAGCTACCTACACAGACAGCAGGGTCAGCAGCATCTGTGACTCCATCATGTCCATGGTCTGCTGCAGATCCTGCAGGGCCCAGCTGTTCAGTTCTCAGTAAGCCAAGTTCACCTGGTTCTTCCGGGTATGGTAGAACCCCCAACTTCTGTGTACTTTATAGGTTCAAATGAAAATAGTGTCAGAGGGTTTGGGGGTGCAGCCAGGTCTATACTTGCCTGAAATTGTATGGGTATCCCCTACCCCACTCAGTATATGAACACACTCACCTGAGCAGGTCTCATGGGGAGCACAGTCCTGGCCTCTGACTTGAAGCCTTAGGCGCTGGGAGTCAGAACTACCCACTGCCCAATATCTCTGTACTTACCTGTCTCTTCTTGTGAAGGGGTCTCTTTCTCTGAGAGGTGGTAAAGGACTTGGAGCTGGCTTTCTTTGACATTGTCCTGTCTAGCTGGGGAGCCTCCCTGAATATGCTTTTGTCTAAAATAGACCATTTTATTTATTTAAAAAAGTCTCTCACTTGGATTTTGGAGATGTAGTCCATGTTGGCCTAAGACTTAATAATCCTCTTGCCCCAGCTTGGGGCTTCAGGCTTGTGCTACCATAAGTGACCAAGAACATAACAGGTGCCTCTTGACTCACGACTCAGACTGTCACAAGCGGAAGATGTCACCCTCAACCCCAGCACCCAGGCCCTCATGCCCTTTATGACAGAAGCACTGCCTGGGACCTGTACCTGCTGCTGTCACTCTGCCTGGGACCTGCACCTGCTGATGCCACCTCATCTGAGACCCACACCTGCTGCTGTCATCCCACCTGGGACCCACACCTGTTACCACCACCCAGCCTGTGACCTGTACTTGGTACAGTCACCCAGCCTGGGACCTGCCACCCCACCAGGCAGGAGGGAACTGACCCACACTGCCAGTTGAGGACACACTGGGACCCACAGTCCTAGGCCTGGTGTGCATGAAAGGCACAGATTCTTCTCACAGCAGTGAGTCAAACTGGCAACAAGGGCTTTCTAAGGCTGTGGACCATCCTTACAAGCTCAGCTGCTGAGGGGCTAAAAGAAACCACTTACCATTGATGGCTGAAAGGTCTAGGTCAGGTGGAGCTGTGCCGTGCCCATCCAGCATGGTGGACTGCAGGTTTCCTCTTCCCATCATCACTCGGCTCTCTTCTGCCCAAAGAATGCCACTGTCAGTGCCATTGGGCCTGCACCTCTTGGTAGAGTGCTGCTTGGGGCCCCCGTCTGTGGGTGCTGGACTCTTGTGCCTGTGAGCCTCGTGGCTGAGGTGAGGGGCAGCTCCTCAATTCTCTTGTCCTTGTGCACAGACTTACAGAAGCATGAGCTCAATAAGCCTCTTTAAGTGTCTTGTTTTTAGGAAGTTATTTACTGTGGTGAGTGAGACTGTTGTGGGCTGAGGTCCTTCTAGGCTGGTCCTAGGGACTGAACTCAGGGCACCAGGCATGCAGCCAGTGCCTTTACTGGCTGAGCCATCTCACGGGGTGGGAGTTGGGTGGGTGGAGGAAACCTTTTTATTTCTTTAAGATCTATTTTTTTTTTGCCAGGTGGTGGCACACACCTTTAATCCTAGCTCTTGGGAGCCAGAGGCAGGCAGATCTCTATGAGTTCAAGGCCATTCTGGTCTATGGAGCTAGTTTCAGAACAGCCAGGTGTTGTGAAAAACAAGCAAGCAAGCAAACAAACAGAGACTTACCCTTCCGTTTTTTCTAAGATTTTATTTATTAGATATACAGAGTTCTGCCTGCATGTGTCACTACAGGCCAAAAAGGGCACCAGATCTCATTATAGATGGTTGTGAGCTGCCATGTGGGTTCTACAAGTTGAACTCAGGTCCTCTGGAAGAGCAGCCAGTGCTCTTAATCTCTGAGCCATCTCTCCAGCCTTCTAAGATCTGCTGAGCCTTCTCTCTAGCCTCAACAAATTCTTTCTCAGAAGAGCAAATTACTGCCAAGCATAATTTAGTGGCCCACACCTTTACTTTTAGAGGACTCAGGAGGCAAAGGCAGTTGGATCTCTATGGGTTACAGGACAGCCAGGGCCACACAGTGAGACCTTGTCTCAAAAACAAACAACAAACCCTGTCAACTCCCCAGGCACAGGCATTCTAAACAGACTAAAGGGACCATGGCTGCCATTAGGCTAAGTGTTTCTTCTTTGTGGTGCTGAAGATGGAGCCCTTCTGGGCAAGTCTTGGGATGATCATAACCCGTAAACCACAATAAGTAATTCCTAGAGATAAACATAAATCTGTTCAAAGTGGTGACCTACAAAGAGGTAGGGAGGGGCTCTATTTTACTGCTTTTACAACCATGCTATGCAAGGAAACAGTTAAGAAACTTCACAGTACCACAGGAGCTACTGACTTCTGGAGCTATGAAGTTAGTAGTTCCTGTGCTCAAGTCCCAACCCAGCACTCAGGAATTCAGAGCTGCCCTCAGACGCAAGGCAACTTCTGGGCCAGTCTGGGCTACATGAGACCCTGTATCAAAAAACAAAACAAAACAAAAAAAACAACAAAAACCCAAAAACAAACAAACAAACAAACCCCCAAAACCCCCAAACAAAAAACAAAAACAAAACAAATAAACAAATCAAAAAACCAAAAAAAAAAAACCAAAAAACACTGGGATTGGTTGGCTGGCTCAGCCCATAAGGGCCCTTCCTTGCCTGGTAAGCCTGATGATGGACTCAATCTGGGGAATGCAAAGGAAGCTAGAAGGAGAGAACCCACAGAGCTGTCCTCTGATGCCACATGTGCTAAGGTGCCAGTGATGACAAAATAAAATAAAATAAAAGCAGTTCCTCAGCTTTGGTACTGCTGACCTCTGGGCTAGTCAGGGCCTGTCCAGGGTTGCTGTGTGCACCAAGGACTCAACCAGCAGCTGCTGAGCAAATCTTGGGATGATCATAACCCATAAACCACCAATGATGAAAATCCAAATAAAATGTCTGCACACATCCCTAACCAGTCATCGTCACTGTTAGATGAGCACTCTGTTTAATCCAGGCAGGTCCTGGCCCCTGACTGGCCCAGCTTCAATCACAGCCCTCACTCAGTGACATGAGAAAATCCTAGCCAGACTCGTGCGCTGCTCTCATCCCCACCTGGAGAATTTTTTGTTGCTTTTTTTTTTTGAGGTAGGGTCTCATGTAGTCCAGACTGGATTAAATCTCCCCAGTGTGGCCAAGGATGACTTTGAGCTCCTGATCTTTCTATCTCCAACTCCTAAGTGCCCAGATGTCAGGTACCCAGTGGGCTCTAATTTCTGCAGAGCCCCTAAACCAACAGAATGCAGTAGCCAATCCTCACCTGGTCCCTGGTTCTGCAAGTAGTTCCTTGGACATATGGCTGTGCCCTCAGACACACTGCCCCATGCTCCCATCACAAACACTTGAATCATATCCTTTCTGACAGAGACCCCTGGATGGTCAGTTTTCATTGTCCACCTGACACAATCTAGGATCACCTGGGAAGTGAGGGGTTGTCTGGATCAGGCTGGACTGTGGGCGTGTCTGTGAGAGGTTGTCTTGATTGCTCTGAGGGAAGCCTGGCAGCTCCTTCTCTGATGCCAGAATGCCAACCCCCAAGCCCCAGCCAGGCCCTGCCTTTGGTCCTTGGCAATATGCTGCTCCTTCCTTCAGGTGGCTTTCCAGCAGCCAGTACAGAAACCTGTTATGGGAACAGTCAGAGATCAAGCCAGTTGACCTTTGATGTATTTGCTTAGAGGTCAGAGAGAGATGCAGGAGTCTTGAAACTGTGTATACAGGACAAGAAGGATTTGTTTAATAGGGGACAGTCACATTCATCAGACATGGGAAACTAATGGCACATCTGCTGGACTACCTTCAACACCCAGCCATCTCGATGGGCCTGTGCTCCTGTGTGCTGTGGAGGTGCTGGCAACTGACTTCCTATGGCATTCTCAAGATATACTTGTTTTCTGTACATATTGCTTTGGACTTAAGAGGACACCAAATTTCTACACTGGCATAAGTCTTCAAAGCTTACAAACAGCAACAGCACAACAAGCAACAGTGGATGCCAGGCTGCCAGTTACCCCAGGTAAAGCAAGAAGGAGCACGTTGGGGGTAGTGTTGTGGTTCATGCCCTTCTCATTCACCACTGAATGAGACCCTCCCTAGGAAATAAACAGACAGCAGGGTGTGTAGATGTAACAGTCTTATTATTAAATAAGAAACACAGAGCCAAATGCAGAGTTAAAAGCCTAAGAGGTCAGAGCAGTAGCCAAGAACTGAGACTAAAACCGTCTTCTTACCCCTCACTGCCGCTGCCATCCTTCCCCTGAGAAAGAGACCTACTTCCTGTGTGTCTGTCTTTTTATTGACTTTCTGTTCTGCCTTTTAATTGGTTGTAAACCCAACCACATGACCTTCTCGTTACTACCTGTCTATACAGAACTCCAGGTCTTCTATGGTTGGTATGGAGATTAAAGGCGTGTGTCTCCATGCTGGTGGTGTCCTTGAACACACAGAGATCTGCCTGTCATGTGATCGGGATTAAGGGCGTGTGCTACCACTGCCAGATTTCTGCTATGGCTTGCTATTAGCTCTGACCCCCAGGCAACTTTATTTATTAACATACAAATAAAATCACATTTCAGCACAAATAAAATATCACCATAAAGGTGGAAGAGGAAAACTAAAACCTACTCCTTGCAGAAACCACCCAAGCAACCATAGAGCTCCCTGAGGTCTGGGACTAAAGTCATGCCACCATGTTGGATTGTGTATTTCTTTAAAAAAAAAAAGAAGGAAAAAGAAGATTTATTTTATGTGTACAAAGTGTTGCCTGCATGTGTGTCTACACACCATCACACTAACATTAGTTAGATCAGGGTTATATCAAATGCAGAAGACAAAAATAATTAAATCTCAATTATAATAGAGTTAATGGGGGGCTGAAGAGATGGCTCAGTGGCTAAAAGCACTGGCTGCTCTTGCAGAAGACCCAGGTTCAGTTCCTGATGGCTCATGGCAGCCTGTAACTCCAGTTCCAGGGGCATTGTTCTGGACTTCATAGGCACCAAGCATGCACATGGCACACAGACACACATTAGGTAAAACACTTGGACATATAAATTAAGTAAATAAAAATATGAGGCTAACAGATCTATAATTCAGGAATTTCTGTCTCAGTGGCTTTGGTTATCACTTCTCTCTCAAGACCTGCCTTCCTGACAATTCAGCCCTAATGGCTTCTACCATATCACTTAGCTCCATAGGGCATGAACTGGTAGACACAGTAGGCCAAGGTTCCCAAAGCAATCTGAACCTCACTATTACACCCTCAGCATGGTTGTCCCTAAGTGTACAGAGTTGGAAGGGTACAGGTCCAAAGCCATAGTCAAATCTATTACTGTCCTCAGTATACAACATAAGGGATTTTTGTTTTTGTTTTTCTGAGACAGGGTTTCTCTGTGTAACAGCCTGGCTGTCCTGGAACTCAATCTGTAGTCCAGGCTGGCTTTGAACTCAGAGATCTGCCTGCCTCTGCCTCCTGAGTGCTTGGGGCTGTAACTCCGTAATAAGTGTCTGCCCAATGCTGAGTTCCTGCGTTCCATTCCCAGTGCTGAAAAGAAAACAAAACCAAAAACCCAAAACTCTAGTGCTATGTACACAGGAGTGTGCCACCATGCCAGCCTTGTGTCTTCTAAGAGTGGCAGACATTGCATTTAGGGCTTGTTCTAATTTCCTACGATATGTGCTCTACTCTCAGTTTCTGTCAAGATCCTCATCCCAAGTAACCAAGGCTCTCAGTGGGTGTGGATACCAGCAAGCAGCCCAGACAACTTCTTGCCTGGCCAATGGTGCCCTTTATGCGGGCTCACATTGAGAGTTATGGCTAGAAGTTTCAGACTCCTGCTTTGCTCCTAGCTACATTCCTGGAACTCAATCTGTAGTCCAGGCTGGCTTTGAACTCAGAGATCTGCCTGCCTCTGCCTCCTGAGTGCTTGGGGCTGTAACTCCGTAATAAGTGTCTGCCCAATGCTGAGTACCTGCGTTCCATTCCCAGTGCTGAAAAGAAAACAAAACCAAAACCCCAAAACTCTAGTGCAATGTATGTAGCCTGGAATGTAGCCCTTCAGCAGTGTCTGGGCTTCTAGACACCCACAGTTCTCCTGGTGTTCCATGTTAGACTTTGGCTGGAGTCCAGTCAACCCATGATGCATTCCTGGGGCCACCTACACTGTTGTTATTTTCTTTATTATTTTCAGTGCTGGGAATGGAAGCCAGGGCCTTCTGCAAGTAGCCAAGTGCAGTAGCACTAAGCCAGGCCTGTAGATCCCTTCTGGGAGATTCTAGGCAAGGGCTCCACTGGTGAACCATACTGGCACCCAGCCACTCACTGTGAGGTTTTAGGCAGGGACTCCACCCATAAGCCACACTGCCTCCACTTGGGAGAGGGAGTTCTGTGGTTGATATATTTGTACCTTAATAAACTTATCTGGGGTCAGAGAATAGAACAGCCAACACATTAGACATAGAGGCCAGAAAATGATGGCACACACACCTTTAATCCTATCACTTGGGAGGCAGAGATCCATGTGGATCTCTGTGAGTTCAAGGCCACACTGGAAACAGCCAGGCATGGTGACACACACCTTTAATCCCAGCACTTGAGATATCATGTCTTGCTTGGGAAAGACACACGCCTTTAATCCCAGGAAGTGATGGCAGGAAACAGAAAGGTATATAAGGTGTGAGGACCAGGAACTAGTGCCTTTTCAGCTTTTAGGCCTTTAGCAGCAGTTCGGCTGAGATCCATTCCGGCGAGGACTCACAAGCTTCAGTCTGCAGATTCGTGGAAACAGGATCTGATCAGGAGTTGTCGAGGAAACAATTACTCTTTGTAAGAAATCACAGTAGAAAGAAAATTTACAATATCTACGTTTATTTCCTAGTGTGTTATTAAATGGAACTTTATGTGTCATCATAACACAGTAGAAGCAGCGACGGGTCGGATAACCGTTTGTGAGGATGACACGGCATGGTAAGAACTGTACTGCAGGGGCTGTCTACACCTACCATGAGAAGAAGAGGGACGCAGCGGCCTCAGGCTATGGGACCCAGAACATCCGACTGAGCCGGGACGCCGTGAAGGACTTTGACTGCTGCTGTCTCTCACTGCAGCCCTGCCATAATCCTGTGGTCACCCCAGATGGCTACCTGTACGAACGGGAGGCGATCCTGGAGTACATCCTACACCAGAAGAAAGAGATTGCCCGGCAGATGAAGGCCGATGAGAAGCAGCGAGCAGCCCGGAGGGAAGAGCAGAAACAGCTTCAGCGAGCTGCAGCCCAGGACCAAGTTCGAGGCTTCCTGGAGAAGGAGGCAGCCATCGTGAGCCGGCCCCTCAACCCCTTCATGCCCAAAGCTGCCACCTTACCCAACACAGATGGTGAGCAGCCAGGGCCCAGGGCGGGTCCCCCAGGCAAGGACAAGAACAAAGCGCTGCCCAGCTTCTGGATTCCCTCACTGACGCCTGAGGCAAAGGCCACCAAGCTGGAAAAACCATCTCGCACTGTGACCTGCCCGATGTCTGGGAAGCCTCTACACATGTCGGACCTGATGCCAGTGCACTTCACGCAGCTGGACGACTCTGGAGACCACGTGGGACTCATCACACACAGTGAGCGCTACGTGTGTGCTGTGACCCGAGACAGCCTGAGCAATGCCACACCATGTGCAGTGCTGTGGCCCTCTGGGGCTGTGGTCACCCTGGAGTGTGTAGAGAAACTGATCCAGAAGGACATGGTGGACCCGGTGAACGGGGATCCGCTGACAGAACGTGATATCATCGTGCTGCAGCGCGGCGGTACCCGCTTCGCAGGCTCAGGAGTGAAGCTACAGGCAGAGCTGTCTCGGCCAGTGATGAGAGCCTGAGCTGTGACCTAATAAACCTGCCTGTGAATGGAAAAAAAAGAAATACAATTTAATGCCAGGTGGTTGGAGAGCATGCCTCTAATCTCAACATTTGGGCGGACAGGCAGATCTCTGTGAGTTCAAGGCCAGCCTGGGCTACAGGGCGAGTTCCAGGAAAACTAGAGCTGTTGTTACACATAAGTTAAAGTTCATCAACACAGTAATGTCGTTAAGAACCAGGAATGGAAGTAGTCATAAGAAGATCCTGGCTTCTTCTGGACATTTGAGTTGTTCTCCTCAGGAAGGGCATCTTATAAAACCTAAGGATTTCATAAGAATCTATTGGATGGATCTTAGGACTCTCCAAGATTTTCATTGCCAAAGGGCAAATACTGGAATTATCTGGAAACATAAGCTCCAGAGAACAGCAAGGACCCCATTGGTAAATAATTATCAGGAGTAGAAGTGGCCAAGATGAGAAGGTTTTAATCTTTCATTTTATCTATCAATCTATCTATCTATCTATCTATCTATCTATCTATCTGTCTGTCTGTCTGTCTGTCTATCTCATCCTCTTTTTGTTTCAAGTCTAGCTACCCAGGCTGATTTCAAACTTGAGTATTTCTTTATGTGTGCTACTGTGCTTGGCACAGAATATTCCATAACCTGAAGTGTGTTTGAAACCTGTTAAATAAATCTCGTCAAAAGTGAGTACTGACATAATTCAATTCACTCTCTCTATATATAACTGAATTTACCATGAAACCCTCCCCCCCCCGTGCACCCCATGCTTACCTTGCACTGGTTGATTGGGCATCTCACATCTAAAAACATCTGAAATACAAAAATGCTATGAAATCTTAAACTGTTGATCCCAAGCATTTTATATAAGGGACATTCAGCCTGCAATTAGCATGTAATTAACAATGAACAATGGCGGCCATTTGCTGTTAGAACTCTTAATGCTCTTCACAATCACAAAGAAGGAAGGTGGCCAACTGTAACAGTTCTCATCTCACCATCTGAAATGAAAGCTGGGAGGTTGAGTGAATGCCTGAGAACAAGGCTAGCAAAGCCCTGGCTCTGGAGACCCTGCCTTACCTCCAGGCTCTGAGTTCTGTGCCATCAATCACACTGTGCTGCCTTCATAAGACCCAGTGACCTTGACCTCACCTTGAGTTCAAAGCATTTTTGTATACTTGCTCTAGTTAGCTCCTGGGCCTTAATGGATTCTTTGGAAAGATGCTGGATTTTTGTTTGGCCTCAGTTTCTGAATGCACCCTGCAAGTCATCTGACAAAAACATGTTTGTTTTAGAGGCAAGTGTTAGTCCTGCATTATAATCTCTGTACCTAGAGTCTGGTGCTCTTTTTCGTGTTTAGACATAGGCAGCTAATAACAGAGCACAACTGAGTTAAATAAATTTGGAAGCATATTTGTTATTTTTTAATCTTAACACAAAGTTAACACAGATTTTGAGTTTATAAAATATAGAAATCAACATAATTTTTATTGGCATACAGCTCCAGTAAAGCTTAAAATTCTGTGAGATAGACATAACAATATTCTCCATCAATTTTAAATTAGATTTATGATTGCCATTATTATTTCTGTGCACTTGTGTGACATGCATGTGAAGTACATGTATAGAGGTCAGAAATCAATGTAAGGGATTGGTACTCTGCCCCCCAAAAAATGTGGGTCCCAGGGACTGAATTCAGGTCATCAGGCTTGGTGACTAGTGCCTAATTTTCCAGCTGAACCAAACTGTCAGCTCCTCTATCAAGTCTGAAATTCAACAATAAGGCAGAAAAACTGGCTCTGGACACCCTGCCTTGCCTCCAGGCTCTGAGTTCTGTGCCATCAATCACGCTGTGCTGGAAGTGAAATAAAATTGCAAAAGAAAAAAAAATAAAAGCTCTTATTCAAGAAACTGTTTGAGGACTTGTGGTGGTATTGTGTTCCCCAAAATATTGTGTACCTTAATAAACTTATCTGGGGTCAGAGGACAGACAGCCACTAGATACAGAGGCTAGAAAATGTTAGCACACACCTTTAATCCCAGCATTCCAGAGACAGAAATCCCTCTGGATCTCTGTGAGTTCAAGGCCACATTGGAAACAGCCAGGCATGGTGACTCACGCCTTTAATCCCAGAAAGCAGCCTTTAATCCCAGGGAGTGGTGGTAGAAAGCAGAAAGGTTTATAAGCCGTGAGGACCAGAAACTAGAAGCATTTGCCTGGTTAAGCATTTGCCTGGTTGAGCATTCAGGCTTCTAGCAGCAGTTCAGCTGAGAGCCATTGGGATGAGGACACAGAGGCCTCCATTCTGTGGAGAAGAGACCAGCTGAGGATCCGGCGAGGTGAGAATGCTGTGGCTTGTTCTGTCTCTCTGATCTACCAGCATTCACCCCAATAACTGGCCTCGGGTTTGATTTTATTAATAAGACTCTCTAAGATTCCTGCTACAAGGACTAGCAATGCTCATTGGGGAGAGGCATTTCCAAGCAGACCAGAGAATTTATGTTCAACCCTGAAATCTCACAAGGTAGCGGGATGGAACATGTTGTACCCTGAGTACCCCAAAGACCCCCATGAGACCAAAATCCAGCAAAGAGTCTTTTTATTGCTGCCAGTTAACTTGGGTCTCTCCATCCATCTGATGCAGCAGAGCAGGAGAGACCCTGAGTAGCACTCAAGCAGGGTTTTTCTAATGGTTAGGGTAGGAGATCTAGGGGAATTCCAACTCTATATCATTACAAGCTCAAGACTGGTGCTTACGTCAGGTTAGAGATGCTTGGTTTGAACTGATTGGAGAGTTGCAACTCAAAGGAAATTGCCCTATCCTCTAGCAATCTACGTTATTGTATCCATTTGACCAGCAGATCCATTTCCTCTGACAGTTAGACATCCCACTTTTTATCTGCAGGAAACTCATTCCCTATGACAGCTATGGTATACAATCTATAACAGCAGAAAATATCTCAGAGGACATATCTGGTGCTTTGTTTATTATGCCAGTCATGTTATAGCATATCCTTTAGGTTATGGCAGGAAATGCCTGGTGTGCAGCTCCTAATTGTCTAGGGGTGAAGGGGCAGCAGATCATCTGGTGGGTTTTTTAAGAACAATTTATCCAAGGGCCTGTTGTCCCCTGTCTGACCCTTCTCTAAGATGGCTGCAACCCTGGTATCCTCTCAAAAAGACTTCCAAAGAGCTGTCCTCTTAACTCCACATGCACACCTCTCCCTATCCCACACCCCAAAGCACATAAACTAAATTAAATTAAGTAATTGGTGAAATGATAAATAAAAAAGAAAGCGAGGTGATACTGAGTACCTTTCAGCAGGTCCTGCCAAGGTATGCCACTAAGCAACACACAGCACCAGCAACAGTTAGTGCAAAGAGGTTCATTGGGGAATGGTGAGTGGAAGTGTGAAGGGCTGTGTGGGAGTGGGGACTTGAGAGAGACAGAATGACAAGAGGAAGAAGAGACGCAAGAGAGAAAAGAAGAGGCAAGAGAGGAGAAGCAAAGAGATGTGAAAAAGGCGGAGAGATGGAAAGGGAGTGAGCTGTGCCTGGCGGGCATTTTTAAGGCTGCACGTGTGGCAGAGCTGAGGGTGGAAAGAACCCAATGACAAGTGATGACATAACTGCTGTGGTGGCAGCAGCAGATGCAGGCTGCTGTGGGATGGCAGAAACTAACAATTGGGGTGTGCGTCAAACACTGCCTCCTGCCTCTGCCTCCCTAATGCTAGGACTAAAGACATGCACCACCACACCTCATGATATGGATTGTTTTTTATGTCTAAATAGGAGCTGATTAAAACATTTTCATATCTTTGTTCCTCAATCATCTTCATTGTTTCTATTTTCCGCATGGTCCATATCATGGTAAAGTAACCATAGGTATATACCATAGGACCTTCTGATTACAAAATAGAGGGAGATAATAAAAGTGTTATAAATATGGGGGAGGGTTGTTTTTGTAATGAGCAAACAATGAATGAGAACTATGAAGTATATCCCATCAAACTCATTTTTTCCCCTGTGGTTTGACTCCATTTCTTTTGCTACAACCATTAAAATAGCTCCACACTACCACTTTAAGAATTTTGACAAGTATATACACATTCACATTTTTTTTATCATTAATCGGCTTTAGCATTTTTGTTTCATTACTGCTCTAGGCTATAACATTTGGGTAGGTTTTAGAATTTTTTTAACTTAGGCAGCATATAAAATCAGCAAACTTGCTGGATTCACTGTGGGCACAGTGAGTGCTTGCAGGGGTTTTCTCGGTGCAGCCTGCCCTGTGTGGATGCTGCTGCACGTGGAAGCTATTTCCCAGAAGGAAATATGTTTGGTTTTCACAAGCCAAAGGTGCACTGAAGAACAGAGGACTGCTGTATCTGCAGAGCTAAGTCTTCCAGCTCTTGGTTCATGGACAGTAAACATTACAAAAAGGATTTTCAGAGCTATTTGGGTTGCACATGACATCTGCAGTGTCTGTGTGTTGTTTGTGGAAAGATGGAAGAAGTTGCCAGCTGATCCAGAAAAACAAAGCAAAACAAAAAACAAAAACAAAATAACAACAAAAAACCAACAAAACTGGAATCATATGGTAGATGCAAGGGCAGGACCCAGTCTAAAGACAACATTTAAAACAAAAAAAAGTGAGAACTCTAACTAGAAACAGGATGAAAAGCAATCACATGAGTAAACTGTGGAAGGAATTTAAACACCACAATCCTGATGCTCACAGCACCTCAAGTGCCTCTCCAGCCCAGTCTCTGCTTCAGTAACCAGTCAGATCAAGGCTCAGATACAGAGATGGCTTCCAGCTCTAAGAGGACTCCAGTTTTTCCTTTTTAGATATTACCTACTGGAAAAGACAGAAAATACATTGTGGGATCATCTTTAAGGGCAGTTTTGGCGAAGTTCTCATTGACACCCATCTCTTTAAGCCTTGCTGCAGCAGAAAGAAAGCAGCTGCTGAGAAGCCTGAGGAGGAGGGGCAGGCACCTCTGCCCATCTCCACTCAGGAGTAGTGACTGAGGTTCAGTAGAAGGGAACAAAGATTGGTTTCAACTTTGAAAAGACCACAAAGCAACAAACTGACCTCCTATTTTTAACTTGGATACCTATTATTCTGCCAAAAGACATTTTATATAACAGTTTTAATGTGTTACCCATTCCCCATCCAACAAACTCAGAAGCCAGTGTCTAGCTTACTGCAAGAAAAAAAGTGTACATGATACTTAAGATGCTGAGTATTTCATTGGAAAGTGGAATGCTGTTGTAAAGTACTCTTTAAGTTTTTTTTGCTTGTTTAATACCCCCAAATGAATACAATTAGGGGATTTCAGGGTACAGAGGTGCGATTGTTCTATGATAAACCACATGTAGTTTAGTCTTTCTGTGGAAAGGTTGTAGTTGAGGCATTTTAAAATGTCTGGCTACACTTATTTTTCCTCATGATAATTTGTCATAATTCAGAAGCATGACCTGCCTCTAGAGACAGTTAAAAATTTTGGAGTGCTTCAGCATTACCAAACTTCTGATGATTCAGACCATTAGTACTGACTATTAAGCAGGGGAGACTGAGATTTCTCCAAATAGCTTGGAGGAGGAAGCAATTTCTGAACACACAGGTAGCATCGTGTCACCTCCCTTCATCTTAATATTTGATAAGAAGACTTTATGTGAATCTTCTAAAACAGAACCAGAGCTCCCTCATGGGAAGGTAAGCCTGTAGGATGGGCAAGGTCCTATATGAATAGTATCAAAATATCACCATACAGTAGAGAACACGCGGTTAGAAACCACTTATTAGAATGTGTAAGTCCTGGGGATGCATTGGGCATAGCTGATGCTGCTTGAGGCACATTTTTTAGAGAACTTGCAGTGCATAAATAACTGACATTGCTGCTACATGACTGTATGGGACTCACTGAAATCTGTATGATTCAGTTCTATCTCTGGATTTCCTCAGTTGATTTTTGTGGAGGTTATATCTATAGAGTAGCCCTTTGCCTTGTCTTGACCTTATTAGGATTTGGGCTTTTGTTGCTTTTCTCCCACTATTTAAAGTAGGCTAAAGAGAAGACTTGTATATTGAGATTAAGTTGGTTAGTTGAGTTGGTTTCTTGGAGTTGGGCTTCTGAACATCCAGGTAGCTGAATGAAATGCCTCACATTAAGATCTCAGAGAGGGTTTCTCCGTAGAACGCTCCTGAAGCTGTCCAATGGCTTCTTCTCAAAATTCAGGAAAATACAATACTGCCATGTCAGACATCTCTTAGAGGGAAGGGTACATGCTGCCTTAGTATTCTGTCACTCGTGATTATTTTTGAAAACTGGATTTTTAAAGTCTGTTAGTGTTTCACAACAAGGAGAGCCACAGTTTATGACAACCTGTAGTTTTATAGTTTTACCTTGTGTGCTTCTTTCTTTTGAGAAAAACCTACCTAGTACAAGACACCATATGCACAGAGTGCCCAATGATTGAGCATCTCTATTTCTGCATTTATATATTTATTATTAGACCTCAACTGCAGTCTTCTCCCACTCAACTCTCTGCCTGTAAACTTACTGTATTTAGGCATGCACTTTGTATTAATATACTAACTCTACAAATATGTCTTATAATTTTTATACTCTTGGATAGTTATTATCAAAACCATTACTGTAGGATATTGAATAAATTTAGTTTTATTAGAAAAAAATAAAATAAACACACTTGATATTTGATGCCAAAGTAGGATACTGAATTCTGATGTAGCCTGAGAAAAATCTAGAGATAATATTTAAAAGTAAAAGCAGATGAAGTAGCCGGGTGGTGGTGGCACGTGCCTTTAATCCCAGCACTTGGGAGGCAGAGCCAGGCAGATCTCTGTGAGTTCGAGGAAAGCCTGGGCTACCAAGTGAGTTCCAGGAAAGGCTCAAAGCTACTCTGAGATACCCTGTCTTGAAAAAAAATGTAGATGAAGCTTTTCATCTGCCACGTAGCATTAAGTTAGTTGGTAATACTCACCTATTTTACTTTTATGTATACTTGTGTGTGAATGTTTTGTTTGCATGTATATCTGAGTACCAGAGGCATGCTTGGTACAGAGGTCAGAAGTCATTGGGTCCTCTGGAATTAGAATTTCAGATGGATATGAGCCCCCTTATGTGTGCTGGGAACCAAACCCAAGTGCTCTTAACTACTGAACCATCTCCCCAAGCCCCAAACTCATACTTCTTAAATTTAGCAGATGGAATTGGTATTCTGAGTAACCTATCTGAGACAGCCTTATGGAATTTTATCAAATGTTTTGTGTCATAAACCAATGGGAATCACCATTTCAGAGACTGGAATGAATCCTTCAGGCTTTGTTCACAATATTTCTAATGGAAGCAGATGACAGTGCCAGAGCAGGTCATTACTCTACATCTCCCCAATGCAACAGTCATGCTAAAGGAGTGAGAGGTCAGAAGTCATCTCCAGTATTCACACTTGCAGCTCAGCAGTTCCCCTCTGCTGTGGGTAGTGGTAAACTTTGTTCATGCATTTCAAGGCCACTTTCACTGTTTTGCTATCCCAGAACCACAAAGGGCAATTGTGAAATGGCATGGGGAAAGGACTAATGTAGTGCAGAAGGGAGATTCCTTTCTTTCCAGAAGCTCATCATTGTTACATTCTCTAAATCTGGCTGTTAACATAAAGGCTAGGTCATGAAGACTGGAGTAGACCATGCCATCCACATTCAATGTGTCAACCCCCTATGTAGCCCTGGTTAGATGGGAATTCACTTTGTAGCCAAGGCTCCTGGAACTTGCAGAGATTCATCTCTGCCTCTGAGTTCTGAAGTTACAGGAGTGCAACACCATGCCTGAATAAAGAAGAGTTGTAAAAGTGAAGAGTTGGAAATTGCTTTTTTATTCACAAAAAGTCTTCAATGGGGACTTTTAAAAGGCAGTCAGTAAATGCAGTGTATATACTTAGCCAACTATTAAAACACTGACAAGAATAAAAAAATTAACAAAAAATAACAAAATTTCTAACTAAACTAAACTAAAAACACCAAGCAAACAAAACCCCAGAAAAGAAAAGACCCCTCCAAAAACTTAAGCTACAAATATTCTTCTACTCTAGACCCAATGAATCAATGGAGTACATTTGGCTTTCCAAAGCACCAAAGATGATTCAGACCTCCTCTATAAGTTCTTTCTCAGGCCCAGTCCTGCCAGTCCAGGCTGTGACACTGGAGAATCCCTAGTCATTTTCTTGATGGAAGATCTGATGACTGACTAACATAGGTATGATGGAGTGCTGTAGCATCTGCAGTGCGTCATCTTCAGCAACACTTTCACGTGACATGGAGTTGGCTTCAGCATTGCCCTGGGGAGGGAATCCTATTCTTCTCCATGTGGTATGTATAGATAACAGCATGACAGCCATGCTGGCTTTCTTGTCAGATTTCTCACCACATGTGGAGGACTCAGACAGCTTACTAAAGACATGGAGAGTAAACTGACAGAGTAACTCTGGCTCACCAACATACCCTCCTCATGCTGCTGTGTCCCATTTGAGGGCCACTTGTTAATAGATGTCTGGGTTCTGAGTAGTCTTGGCAGGTCCTCTGTAGCTCAAGCTTCTTTCTGATGATTTATTTTCTCCTGGAATAACGAATCAACATTATTTAGTAGGTTGCTGGTAGGTTGGGATTTTCCTCACTGGTTAGTTCAGAGCTACAAGATGTCTTTTGTTGAGGAGGTGTTGATGCTAGAGTGAGTTCTCTTAAGTGGTGCTGTCAAGAGAAAGAATGGCAATTATTCCCATAAGCATCCTAACTCTGCCATGGCCTAGACAAAACCAGGGCCTATTTACTCACGGGACACCAATGTGAAGGAAGAAAGACCACCCCACGAATGCCATGGTTGCAGGGGATAGGAGTCAATGGTGGCTCTTTTGCCTGGTGCACTTAGTGTCCCTGCTGAAGCAGGTGTGTTTGCAGCAGGCTCTGACCCTGGGCTGTGGCCTGTTCTAGATCATGCTGGAGTGTTTTAGACCTAGGAGAGGAAGGCAGCTGAAACACAGGCCTGGTGGTGACCTGCCATGCCAGCATTTGACAATCAGCATTACCTTTCAGCTGAGCTTATTCCTTTCTTTCTCAAGAGAGAAGGGCCAGAGAGCAGCTGGCTCTGGATTTTTTTCTCAGCCTTTAAAAATTGCTAGAGATTGAACTGAGAAATATACACCTAAACTAAAAACAAAACCAAAAAACAAACAAAACCCCAGCACATTTCTCCAAAAGTTCAGATACATTATTTTGAAAAAAAAAATAGCAGCATACCAATGTCAGAGTCACACACAGTTCAGGAGAGATATGCGTGGCCTTGAACAGATACCAGGCAACTCAGCAACCTTGGAACCTAACTGTATGAGGCCCTCTAGTGGTGTCTACACAACACTGCAGTGTGCAGGCTCTGTTTACTCCAGCACAGAACATTCCTTGGCTTCAACCTGTCAAACTCTAAACCTGCTTGTTTCCAGAGAAACTTTCTCACAGCAAACAGATGCTCACTTCAGAAAACCTGTAATCAGTAAGAAGGGGCTCCATGCAAATCTGCACAAGGGAAGGACCTTACCTCTAAAGGTGCCATCCTGAAGGAAAATGAAGAGGCAGGAGGGCACACTGTCTTCCATCTAACACTCTCCCTGTTAGGTTTGGGGCTGCCATGGGAACATGTGTGGGGAAACATAAAGATCAATGAACTCAGGACATATGAGAGCTCAGAAATGAAGAAGGGGACACAATCTCTAGAAAGATTAAGAATAATACGTATTTTTCCTGGACAGACATTTCTGTTGACTGAACCAGCTCATACACTCAGATGTTCTTTCCCTGGCTGTGACTGAAAGGCAATGCAGATGGGCAGAAATCCAAATAGGAGAGAGATTCAGGTAGAGGGGAACTACTGAGTGCCACTCCCTCCTGGTCTGGGGTCCTACCTCATCTGGGAGACAGTGAAGTAATGCTGCAGCTTTTCTGCCAAGACCTTGTGCTTGGTGACCAGATCTCTCTGCTTCAGCAGGTATTGCAGTCTCTCGTCCAATCTTTCCTGTTTCTGTTTAGTAGAAGATTATGTTCTTAGTGCAGGGTTGAACACTCATATGCACACAGACACACACTCTCCTGAACACACACACTCTTGAACACACACATACAAATGTGTATGCATACAAGCATACTTCATTGCATTCACATGTTTAGTTTCCCAAATAATGCTAATATAAGAAAAGATCACCCAGGACATTTAAGAAGAAACTGAACATTCCTTAGATGGAAGAACACAGTGGGCAGGACAGATGGACAGATCAGTCAATGAAGTGCACAAACCTTGTAAACCCAGTGCACGAACAAATGGGCTCATGGGGTGGTTGGCCTATAAGCCATGCCTGTTCATCAAGTTCTCCAATCCGTGCACTAAAGGCTTGGATCCCCAGCACGGGACAACAGGATGGTGGTGAAGCAGCCAATAGCTTCACTCAGTGCTTCCCAGTGTCTCCAAGATAAACAGCTTCCTCCAAAAGGAGCTCTCTAAACCACAGGCTGCCTCACTTCAGACACAAAGCAATGAGCCCAGGAAACTAGAAAATCCTCAACCAGGTGCCAATATAATCCTTTCCTCCCTGTAAGATGATTGTGCCAGGGATTTGTTTGAATAAGAGAAGGTTGATTAAGTCACAGACAAATGATCGCATGTATTATTTCTTACTGAACAAGATTCCATGGAAAGCCCAGACCACATTGTACTTTTACACTTACAGATGATGGGTATCTGAATAGTTTTGACTTCAGGGCTGCTCTGAAGATGACTGCTACAACCCTGGTGTCAGCTAGTTTCTCTGTGAACAACTTATTTCCCATTCCAGAATCACTGGGTTACTTGGGGACTGCAGTTCAACTTTCTGAAAAATTGTACATAGCTTCTCATGGGGCTACACCATTTTACAACACCAGCAATTTCTGAGACTCTTTATTTCTCCTAACCCTCCATAAGGCCCATTTTAACTCAGACTTAACAACTTTGGAATAAAATCAGTTATTGAATGCTGCAGACACAGCAGAGGATGAGTGCTTTAGACTATAATGAGCGTTAGTGGGGTGCACAGCCACAGCCCTATTTTCAAACCTCAGCATGGCTATGGGACTTCTGCTCTGCTGAGATGCAACCACAAGTACCCCTGCAATTCAGAATCTCTCAGGGAATAAAATTCAGGAGAAGCTTCAAGGCCAAGGTCAATGCAGCAATGGTGAGGCCAAGGTGGAAAGAAAATGGTAGCAGGCAATGAGACCGAAAATAAAGCAGGTGAGGGACGACACCTGACCCTCCAGTGGGCAGTCATCATTCACTGAGAACCGAGAAGGGACACAAACCCTCATCCAGCCTTTCCTACCTCTCAGGCAGCCTCAGCAGCCCTTTCCTCACCATCATCTACTGTAGAGAGCAAAGGCCTTGTGCACACAGGTAAGTACTGGAGAAGCCAGGAAACTTAAACACACAGCTTACATCTTCAGTGGAATGAGGAGCACAGCTGCTCTTCCTGGAATGCTAGGAATGATGTCATTTTATAACCTGGTGACCCTTTGCTGTCTGTTGAGACAGACTCTGCCATATCTCACAGAATCAATGTTATTACTAATCCAAGACCTAGTCCCCTAAATCTTGAGCAATGCTTTTAGACCATAAACCTACTCTTATGACTGAAGTCACTTGTGCTTTACAGCAGCCTAAGTGGCTTCTATGTTATCTTACTGGTGGCTAATCCTGACACCCGTAGGTGTTATGTTTACTCAGTCAAGCTCCCTACAGCCTAAATTGTGGGCACAATCTATGAGTCAACTGTAACCATTCTTGTGAGAGAAGTCCAATGTACTTTGTAAGGAATCTCAATGTAAACATATCTTAAATTGTTGTTTAACTTGGGACTGAGTTAATTGTTCTCTGAATACTTTTTTCAAAAATTAAGCAGTGCTTAAATATGGCTAAAGTTAAATGATGTGGTCCAGACTCTTGGAGTCCTGTTCCAGCACTGGTCACAATAAAATTGGGCTGAGCCAAGCTTCATTATTGTCTTTTCATGGATCGTTTTTTCCCTCCCTGTTGTAAAGCCTGCAAGGGAATCACCACAATGTACCCCATTCCTTTGGTTTCCTCTAAAGGATTTCTTTTCTGACTTTTCAAATTATTTGATTTTAATATTTTTAAATATTTGTGACTCTGAGAACACTTGAAGGACTTTTAGTTACATCAGTTTTTATGTGTTTTGTTCTAGGGAGCTGTGTGGACATGCAGAAAGATGGGCAGCTCCATGTGATGTTTGATTACATGGTTTCCAAAAAAGCTGGCATAGAATTTTCTCATTAAAGTTAGTCTCTATCAGTTTTAAAGATGTTCCATGAACAAGTGTACATACACATAGAGGCTCACACACATTCTAAAGTGCACAAAGATATACACAAACTCAACATGAATATAAACACCACACACACACACACCACCACCACCACCACCACCACCACCAACAACAACAACAACAACAACATAACAGAAATTAATCATGTGATATCTCTCTATATCAATGGTCTCATTTCCCAAATAAAAAGACACAGACTAACAGAATGGATTAAAAAAACAGGAATCATTTTTCTGCTGCATACAAGAGACAAACTTCAACATCAAGTATAGACATTATGTCAGAGGAAAGGATTGGAAAAAGGTATTTCAAGCATATGGACCTAAAAGGCAAGCTGGTGTAGCCATTTTAGTATTTAACAAAAAGGACTTCAATTCAAAATTAATCAAAAGAGATGGGGAAGGATACACCACCAAGATGACATTTTAATTCTTAACGGCTTACCCTAAGCACAAGGGCACCCACTTTTGTAAAAGAAACACTACCATAGCTTAAAGCACACACTGACCCTCACACACTGATATTAGGAACTTAAATACTCCAATCTCACCAATGTTCATGTAACCAGTGTGCAGGTCATATAGACAAAATTAACAGAGAAATGTTGGAGTAACTGAAGTTATAAACCAAATAATCCTAACAGGTATCTACAGAACATTCTACCCAAACACAAAAGAGTATACCTTCTGAACAGCACCTCATGGAACTTCTTCCAAAACTGACCACATATTCAAACATAAAGCAAGTCTCATCAGACACAAGAAAATTGAAATAACTCCCTGTATCCCAGCAGACCACCATGATTAAAGCTGGATATCAACAACAACAGAAAAAACAGAAAGCTTATAAGCTCGTGGAAACTGAAGAACTCTATACTGAATGAAAAGTGGGCCAAAACAGAAATGAATAAGAAATTAAACACTTTCTAGAATTTAATGAAAATGAATACATAACATACCCAAACTTACAGGACACAATAAAAGTGGTGCTAAGAGGAAAGTTCATAGCACTAAGTGCCTCCATTAAAAAAATAGAGAGATCTCTTACTAGCAACTTAATAGCACACCTCAAAGCTATAGAACAAAAAGAATTTAAGTACATCCAAGAAGAGTAGACTGCAAGAAATAATCAAACTGATAGCTGAAATCAGTAAAATAGACACAGAACAACACAAGAAAATCAACAAAACAACTGGTTCTTTGAGAAAATCAACAAGATAGATATATCCTCATCCAAACTAAATCAAGATGGACAGAGAATATCCAGAAACAAAAATGGGAACATAACAAGAGACACTGAGGAAACCCAGAGAATCACAAGAACATACTTTAAATCCTGTACTTCATCAAATTGGAAAATCTAAAAGAAATGGATAATTTTCTCAAGAGGTACCACTTACCAAAGTTAAAGCAAGATCAGATAAACAATTTAAATAGACCTATAGCACCTAGTGAAATAAAAGCAGCCATTAAAACTCTCCCATTCAGAAAAGGAAGAGTTAATGCTAATATCCTCAAATCAGTTCACAAAATAGACATAGAAGGAACATTACCCAATTGTGTGGAAGTGGGAGTCTAAATTGAAACTCTCTATCAGGTCACATGGCCCAGTGAATCATCTAAGCAGAGCTCACATGAACTCACCCAGACTGATGCTGCAAACATGGAGCATGCATGTGTCTGCACCAGCTTCTCTGCGTATATGTTGGAGTTTTGATGGGACACCTAAAAGTAGGAATGGGTTTGTCTCTGACTCTTTTGCCTCCTCTCTGACATCTTTCCTCCTATTTGATTGCTTTGTCCAGTCTCTATATGATGGCTTTTGTCTTGTCTTATTTTTGTTTGGTCTTATCTTGTTTTGTCATGTTTGGCTGTTATCTCTTGAAGGCCTGTTCTTTTCTGAAAAGAAGCCAAGGGGGAGCAGATCTGAGGAAGAGGGGAGGTTTGTGGGCACTGGGAGGAGTGGAGAGTGAGGAAACTATGGTTGGGAACTATTGTATGAGAGAATGATCTATTTTCAGTAAAAAAGAAATAAAATATTCACTCAATAAAAATAAAAATAAATTGTTTAATAGTTATAAAACTCTAAAAGAGATATTAAGTATGTAGTATCTACCCAAGGGAAAGCTTAAAATTTCCTTCCACTAAAATATTAACAAGGAGCCAAAATTCCTATGATTTGATGGCATATAATCATTTTCATATATAGCAGTGAGTTGCAGGCTGTGAATAATGTGCAGGAGGTAAGATTGCCTTTCCTGTGGAGACTGAATTTCGGGGACAAATCAATAGGAGGGTTTGGATGCTGCCTCCTGCAGGAAAATCCTCTTCTATTGGAGGTCTCAGACACAAGAAGAGCTGGAGGGTTGGTTGCCCAGAGCAAAGAGCAGCTGTAATGTACGAGACGGATAAAAGGTAATAACTTCCTCAGTTCCTTCAGGACAGACATCTTATCTGTTTGTTCCAGGCAAAGCTTACTTTCTAGCATTTATGTGACTCCCAAGAAATATTCCTGAAAAGCAACCATTATGTTATTCCTTTTAAAGATACCTGTCTACTAATGATGACACATCTAAATTATATTTTCACTGATGTTTTTGAGATCACTAATAATTTAGCACCTATGTCTTAAAAATACATATTTGTAATCCATTGACCTTTGATATTTGGTTTAACTATTAATTTTAATTAAAGTATTTAGACTAGGTTTGAGCTTGTGATGCACACCCGTCATCTTAGCTACTCAGAGGCTGAGACAGAAGAACTGAATGTTAAAGGCTAGTCTGAACTATACTGTGAGTTCAAAGTTAATCTGTGAAACTTGGTGTGATCATTAATCAAGATTTTAAAAGACTGGGGATATAGCCCATTGTTAGAATATGTAACAAGCATTTGCAAAGCCCAGGGTTCAATGTTATTTTAATAATTAAATAAAAGCATGGGAGGCCTGCTACTTTTTGAAGGGAAATTAAGGAGGAGTGGACCTGGGATAGGAGGGATCTGGGGGTGAAGGAGTGGGAGGAGGGGTGGAGGGGGAACTGATGTTGAGATGTAACATATGAGAGAAGACAGAAAGGGTGACAATGAGAACCACTCCTTTGGCATTTTCACAGGGCACTGTTCCTTCAAGCTGTTTCCAACTTGTGATCTCACAAGAAGCTAACTCTCCAGAAAGACTTAGGAATGATCACAGAAACCAACAATTGGATGAGATGTTGGCAATCTGATGGATAAGTGGGTGGATGGTCTCGTGTGTGTGTGTGTGTGTGTGTGTGTGTGTGTGTGTGTGTGTGTGTGAATGCACATCTGTATGATTAAAGATGGTGGGCAGCCTGCACACAATACCTCAGCCTACCTGCTTTTCCTTGGCCCAGAGGTCATAGATCTTCTCATGGGCCTCCCCACAGAGCCTCCTCAGCTCCTCACAGGACTCTTGTAGTGAAATCTGCTCCCCCCTCAGCTTTCGGTTCTCCTCTCTCAAGATGCTCACTTTTTCCTTCAGATGAGTCCACTCACTCAGGAGCTGGCTGTGAAGGATGCTGAAGCACCACAAAGAACAAAGGTGAGCCCCATCCAGCCTCCATATCCCACTCCCACATCATCCATGCAAGGTTCCATGCCCAGACTAGAGACCACTGTAGCCATGCATAAGCTAGTAGCTGGCAAAAGCCAGAGAAGAGCCAAATTCCAGAAAGACTCAGACTGTTTCTGAAAACCCTGAAACTGAAAGGGATCCATGTACTTCTGAGAGCAGGGTTTGCCTCCCCCAACATGTGCTTAACTGTTCATGGTATTGGGAAAACAACAGCAGGTAGAGGGTAAACATTCTTGATGGAGGACAGAAGATCCAATGGGAATATATTCCATCTATGGGTCCCATGGGAACCAGCTCTGTAAGCCCCTGCCAGAGCCCCAGAGACACACAAATGCCTGATACCCCATCATGGTGCTAATAGTTTTTCTATCTAGAGGCCTCTGAGGCTGGCCAGACAATGATGGGAGTGGCTCACAGACACTTCACTCTTAGCAAAACTGGTCCAAGAGGCCCAAGTCAAGAGTACAAGGCAGACTGCTTGCTATGGGGCACACAGGCTAGAACAAAAGGCCTCACTTTGGTTCAAAGACAAAAACATGCTAAAAGCAGTCATTCCCAAGTAATGGGGATGCAGTGAAGTCAGTTACTCACCTGCAGGAGAGAGTTTCCTCGGTCAACTCCTTGCACTTGTTCAAGGCCTCACTAATCTCTTTAGGGAATTTCTCCAGGTCCAACATCACTTTTTTATGCTCCATATTCAGCATCTCCAGCTCAAAATTCAGCCTGTGGTAGGGCATGGCCCAGGAACAAAGAACCCCATGAACACAGGACCCATATGAATTCAGGCAGTGCCCTCAACTACCCCAGCACAGTTGATGTCACATTATGGTACCTATGAAGTAGGACAATATGGTGCTTATTAAACTCACTGTCCTGGCCTCAGACCAGCAGTCAGGTGGTGCTAAGAGAGTGAGCCAGGGCTGCATGAGTGCCACCACTGGGACTGGAGGAATTGATTAGCTCTCTAAGAAGTCCTCAGGAGTGTGTGTCACAAGTCTGGGCCCACCAGAAATCTATGATAATGTTGTTCGTGTCTTCAGAATGGGAATTTTTGATCCCAGATTCCTATTGCTACATGGATGCTCAGATCACATAATCAGTATTTTCAGGGAGTAGACCCAACTTAAGGATACATTTATAAGTCTCCAGTGGATTCCAATGGGCTGCCAACATGAGCACACTGGCCAAGAACACTGTTGCTCACAGTGAGTTCCTGACATTGCCTGGAAACTTCCTGACACAGGAAGAACCACATGCCCTGCCAGAAACCTCCAACTACCAGGACTGTGTACTCATGCGGGCGAGCATGCACGTGCATACACAAACACACACACACACACACACACACACACACACTGAGGGTGCCAAATAAATGTAGGGAGGTAGCATTGTCTCAGAGTATAAGGATCAAGACCAGAGAGGAGCAGTGATGAAGTTCAGCCTTTAAGCACACACTGAGATGGACCAAGTGGCACCTGGCCCCTCCTGCTGCTTCCAAAAGCCACCAGCACCCAAGCACCTGCTGGTCAGAACAAAGAATCACCATAAACTCACAGCACATAGCATCTCCCATAAGCCAACACCTGTCAAAGACTCTTGAAATGCATGTGAGAGCTCACACACTACTGCCCTTATCCCCAGGCTGTAATTCAGGCCACAAGCTCTGCTTTTCATTTGGAGGAAGCAGTGCAGCCTGTATCCCTATCTCACTCCCAACTAGGCTTCTGTTCTGCCTCTCAGATGCACTCAGAAAAATTAGCTTGGGCATGAGGATACCCTGAAGGCACAGCCTCCAATGACCTGAGGATTGCTGGGATTGACTCAGTAGGATCAAGATAGTCACCATAAAACTGGACATAATGACTACCTGTTGTTCAAATCATTGTTGGTGAAATTGGCCAGGATTATAGAGAGTTCATTCCTTTCATTGGTCATCATCTGTAGCTGAAGGGTCAGTTTATCCACCTTGTTCATCTGCTGTTCTTGCTCAGTGAGGGAGGTTGGAGTTGATGCCTTTCCAGCAGTCCCTGTATAAAGATAAACATAAGTGAATTTGTATGGTTGTATGGCACAGGGCCAGGAGAGATCATGTTGAGTCCCAAGAAGAGGCCTGAGAAAGAGGGAATGCATGGAACCCAGTGAAGACCCAAAGAGCAGGACAGCTGTCCTCAAGTTGGGGCTCATAAGCCATGAATCTGTCCCCAGTCACTATGGCTAGATATGTGCACCAGCCCCTACTGCAGCTCCACTGTCCCTGGAAGGCATATGTTACCCAGCCATACAGCTCTGGAAATATCAGCTCATATCTGATGTGAGACAGGAAAGTCCTGAAGTCCCTAGTGCTTAGCACCACCAATCCCTCTTCACCTGTGTCCAGGACTAAAAGTAACTGAATGTCTAAGACCTTGGTGCACGGATGGGGAGTTTCCCTCCTTGGTAGTAACATCAAATATCCATGGAACCTAAAGGAATCCACTGACAATGAACTGTAGGAACACCCTACCCTGACACCTCCTTAGTCTGTGACTCCTGCTGGCCTTCTTTGCCACTCAAAATGAAATTAAGGAACTCCCAGAACAGCAGCTGCAGCCTTGACAACTCCTGGCTCTCTGCCAACTAACCATCAGAAATCCTTGACTCTGAGTCTACCCTTTCAGGAATCCAGAGAAGCAGCATAGACCTATCTCTTTTTAAGACCCCAGCTACTGAACCCTATTTTTGGAAGTTCCACCCCAAGCCTCACCTCCTCCTTAGAAAGCCAGGTCTCTCTGTCAATCAGTGTGCTCAATCTTGCCAACATGTCTTCTGGTGAACCCTATAAGCACTTAATGTATGCCCCTAGGACAGTTGGTGTTATCACAACCATGGTGAATTCACAGATCTTGTCAAGGGCTCTCCAGGAGACAATAGAATGTTCAAAGGAGGGACTGTTAGAGTCACTGCCAACTGTCATCACTTGTTTGATAACTATCTCTTCCTCAATTCACTAAAAAGCCAAGCTTCCCTTTCCAATAACCTTCCTTGAGACACAGGGGAAGGCCTTCAGCACCTTCAGCATCAAGAGATCTCTGATTCATTAGAAACTTTTCTCTAGTTCAACCTGTGGAGGTGAAGACTCTCTTTCCAAACACTCTCCAGGAATGGGCTCTTCCCTTCCTTAAGATCTCTAATTAATAAGATGAGAAGTAAAGGATACTAAGAAATCAGCTCAGGATGATGGGGGAGGAAGATAAGTTCCATGAAGTGAATGAATATATCAGGAAAGATGAACAGGGATGTTACACTGTGGGTGAGTGGTGGGAGATTATGAGTGTCTTGTCAGACCAAAAATAAGTCACATAGGTAATGATGAAAATTTCTCCAAAACTTCAGCAGAATACAGTCCATCCATCATGATGTTAGCAAAGGTGTGACCACCTAGTGACAGGACAGGCTGGAGATACCTAAGGACTGCACATCCTCAGGTGAGCACTCAGACACCAAGAACAAACACTTGCAGGAAGAGTAATGGCCCATTCCTGCGCCCAAGGTAGAGAAAAGATGACTGGCTAGTGAGCGGGCAGGAACTCAGGAACCTTAGGGGTCACTGAAATGCAACAATGCTTGGTGCAAGTGGCTATGAGGTAAAATGTGAGAACCTCCAACTTTGGCCAAGGGACTTTACTCTGCCTGTTATAAGTATTACTCAACCAAACGATGTCCACTGAGGGTGAAGTTCAGTGCTGTAACTGAAGCCTCATTCTCCCTTCTATGCTTCCTTCCCACTCGGAGTGAAAGCAGAGGGCCCTGAGCAGAGCAGCTGCAGGCATGACCATTCCTGGCTCTCTGCCAAACTATCCACCAGAAATCCTCAACTCCAGGTCTGCTTTTTAGGAACTCAGAGAAGCATAATAGGTCCATTTCTTCCAAAATGCTCCAAGATCTTGAGTCCCATCTGAAAAACCCAGCTGAAGCCTTCCTCCTTCAGGAAGCTCCCCATCCCTTGTTCAGGACTCACTGTGCTTTCCCCGGAACCATTTATTCCTTGATGTGTGGCACTGAGAATGAAGGCCAGCTTCCTTCTGCCTCTCTCTAGTCTCATTATGTTCTCCCTTCCGTCTCCCAAGGAGCCTGCTCAGTCTTGCCAACATGGCTGCAAGTGAAACCTTTAGGCAATGAACAGATGCCCCAATGGCAGTTGGTGTTACCACAACACTGGTGACATCACATAGAATGCCAGGGCTCTCCAGGATACAGTAGAATGTCCAGGGAGGAGTCGGCTGATGTCCATAGTACAGCTTCTATTTCCCTGATAACTACTTCACTCCAAACTAATCTGAAACCAAGGTGCCAGATCAGAAACCTCCCTGGGAGGTCACACAGAAACTTCTGTGGCACACGCTCCTTCCAAAGTCAGAGATCTAGCTCTCTGCTTCATTAGAAACTATCTATGGGGAGTTGAAGGCTCACTTTCAAAACACTGTACAGGAATGGCTCTTCCCCTGCTTCAGATCCATACTCAGTATGATGAGAAATAAATGATGCTAAGAAATTGGGTCAGGATGATGGGGAGTAGGAGCGATGAGTCCTCTGAAGTAAACATCATGGGGGAAGATCCTCAGACTTTTAGAGATTCCTGAGTTCAAAACAAAGAGAAGTCACATAGGTAGTAATAAACATTTCCCCTTGAGAGTAAACAGAGCTCACTCAAGCTATGAGGCTGTGAGTGAAGATGTGATTAGCTGGCACAACCATATCTAAATGGAATGGCAGAAGTTATAAAGCCAGCACAGCTGCTTGACAAAGATCCAGCAAAACGGAGGCACATCATGGCTGCCATGCCACCTTTGGTTTACATCTCCACCTGTTACATACTTGGGGCACTTTTAATATTTGTACAATTTGAGGATATTGGGTTGATGGAAAATTCCTTATGAATCATTTATGCCTTCTCCCAGGAATGCTGCTTCTGAGCTTACCCAGGAAAGTCTTGAACATACTATTTCTGCCTTGCTTTTAGGGAGATAAGACTTTGCCTCGCAGATTCTCAAAATGTAGTCTTGAGACTATCAGTCCCTGGATGACAACCCTAACCCATCACTCTACAGAAAAGAGAGTCTCATTGGTCAGCTAGCTTTTTTTCTTCCTTTTACATCCTTCAGGTAACCAGGGGACAGCCTCCTCAAGCTCATTTAGAGTGGCACAGGATACAGCTTAGTTTCACAACCCTCAAGTCTGACCTCAGAAGCCAAGAGAAAATTGGCACAGTTCACAAACACTCATGTGGATGGAGATGCCCAGGTCATCTGCCTGATCACTCTAGAACCTTGCTGATGCTGGAAGTGAGATGCAGGGACAGCACATAGCCACCATACTAAGCAAGCCATCTTCTCTAATATCATCCCGGGACATTCAAAGCTTGCAGGAAAGACCCAGGTTCTGTTTTTGTTCATTGCCTCTTAAAGCCCTTAATATTGTGAGGTATGTAAATGTATTATCTCTGCTTAGACATTTTCCTAGAAAAGAAAACTGATGTACCCAAAACATAATGACTTCTGATGTCTCTGGCTCTAACAGAGTTTTTTTCTTTTTTTTTTTTTTTTTTTTTTTGGTTTTTCGAGACAGGGTTTCTCTGTGTAGCTTTGCGCCTTTCCTGGGACTCACTTGGTAGCCCAGGCTGGCCTCGAACTCACAGGGATCCGCCTGGCTCTGCCTCCCGAGTGCTGGGATTAAAGGCGTGCGCCACCACCGCCCGGCCAGAGTTTTTTTCTAAGTGTGTACTCTTTAGTAAAATGCAACTTGTGTCTTCTATTGCTTAACATTTCCCTTCTTTGTATAGTACACACCATTGGGAATTTGGCTAAATCATCAGAGAATGGGCTAATGCAGCCATCATCCCTTTGCTTTAACATTATTGAGTGATGTGCCCTAACAACTACAGCCCTTTATGTTACCTTCACATTTATATTCTAAAAAGATTTCAGAGATCTTACTTACAGATATTCTAACAGATGGGTCCTTAAGGGATCTATGACTATTTACCATTAAGTCTGTGCAAATTATTCATGCTTGATGCTTGCAGCCCTTGCCTTGGGCTGAACTTAGGACACACTTCCAGGAATAGAATTGTCTCAAAGAACTTAAAATAAAAATATGAATATAAAACTAAATTAACACAATATTTAAAATAAAAATGTTAGCCTTGTATTAATGATGGTACATAGACATCAGCATCTTTCCACATAGGTAGGAACCAGAAATACCTGGAAAGTGCATGTGCACAAAATGTACATGTTAATTTATCAAGTAGTTACTGAATGCACTGCTCCCATTAGAAATGGTAACCTCATCCAGGAAAGGCACAAAGCTACACAGAGAAACCCTGTCTCGAAAGACCAAAAAAATAAAAAATAAATAAATAAAAAGAAATGGTAACCTCTGCTGATGTACAAAGCAACAAATACTGACCTTGGAATATTCTGCAAGTTGTAATTCAAAGTATGAATTACAGGGACCTACTACTCAGATGCATTAATACAAATTTCACTGTATGATTGCTCTTGTAGAGTACCCAGGTTGCAGTCCATCACTAAAGGTAGTTCACAGCCCTCTCTAACTCTAGTTCCAGAAGACATTTTGCCCTCTTCCAACCTCTTTGGGCAGTGCAATGATGTGCTGCAGAGACATACATTCAGGCAAAACACCCATACACATAAAATGAAAATGAAGGGAGATTTTTAGTGTCCTGGATCTTAGATCCTTACTGAAACATTCACAAACTATTCTCATGTGTAGGTTCATGTGTTATGCAGTTTCTGGTAACATTCTTATTGTTGATGATGTTTGAGACAGGGTCTCTGTATGTAGTCCTGAAACTCATCATGTAGCCTGTGCTGGCCTACAGACATCCAAATGCCTCTGCATCCATTCTGTTGGGATTACAAGTGTACATCACTATGCCCCACCTTTTTTTGGGTAACTTCTTTTTATTGTTTTCGTTTTGTCTTTTGAGACAGGATCTCACTCTACAGCCAAGACTATCCTAAATTGCACTCTGCAGACTAGGATGACTTTGAACTCACAGAGGTCTACCTGTCTATGCTTTCTGAGTCCTGGAATTTAAGGCACAAATTAGCATGTATGGCATGATTTTTGATGTGTTTTTAATATATGGAGGAGAAAGAATACATTCATAGGAAAGAATTTCAGTACTATGGACTTAATGTAGTTAAACCTTCTATTTTCATATGAACTGTTATGTAGATTCCAGTTCCCAATTCAGACTCTCAGAGTGACAGGGAAGTAATCCCTCATTTCCACAAGTATCCCAGAGATTCCTGTACATTAACCTAAGTTCAGACTTGGTTTTCTATCTTACCAGGTAGAATAGAAGTATATTTTATATTCT